>NC_056510.1:43335746-43362113 GCF_014905685.2 Nematolebias whitei | reverse complement strand
ATGTATGTATGTATGTATGTATGTATGTATGTATGTATGTATGTATGCATGCATGCATGCATGCATGCATGCATGCATGCATGCATGCATGCATGCATGGATGGATGGATGGATGGATGGATGGATGGATGGATGGATGGATGGATGGATGGATGGATGGATGGATGGATGGATGGATGGATGGATTGATGGAGAAAAAACTATGAGAGTATGACTGTCTCAGTCCATATTTATGTAACAAAAACAACACCAAATAAAACAGGCCTCCAGAGTTTGAGAAAGTTTGTTACAAGGGGTGAAAAAATTAATGAGTTCCGTAAGGAATAATGGAGTAAAAAAACAACAACACTTCATTAGATCTATTCTTTACTGACATAAATGCACTGTAAATTATCTAGAAGGTCAGATTAGAAATCATTTAGATCACATCAATTATTTGACTTTTAGGAAGGGACTGTTTTGATGGATGACTTATTAAATGAAACTTATTTAACACTTGGTGGTTACGTAGAGGTGGAAAAATACAGGTATTTCTATTTTGTGACCATTTTCATGTTCTATGTTCTGACACTTTGCTGTAATTTCACCATTGTTTTCCTTATTGTGATTCACAAAAACCTTCATGACCCTATGTATATTTTCATTGCAGCTTTATTAACAAACTCTGTTCTTTTCAGCACTGCAATTTACCCCAAACTTTTAACTGATTTTATATCTGAAAAACAGACCATATCACACCCCATGTGCCACTTTCAGTACTTTATATTTTATTCTATGGGTGGTGCAGAATTCTTATTGTTGTCAGCCATGGCTCATGACAGATATGTGTCAATATTTAAACCTCTGCAATATCACAATCTTATGAGGAAAACTACTGTCTGTGTCCTGCTGATTTTGGCCTGGCTTGTGCCTTGTTGTCTGGTTGCGGGATCAACAGTTCTGTCAGCTAAAGAGAAGCTTTGTAACTTTACTTTAAATGGAATTTTTTGCAACAATTCAATTTACAAACTTCATTGTGTAACATCAAGATCACTATCAGTGTATGGTGTGATTGTTTTGCTCATTATTATGTTTTTGCCCATGATTTATATAGTTTTCACTTATGCAAGAATCCTAATAATATCCTACTTTAATTGTCAAACTATCAGGACAAAAGCTGCACAGACTTGTTTACCTCATTTGCTGGTTTTACTCAATTTTTCATTGTTCTGCGCTTATGATGTTGTTGTACTTAGATTGGAAACAAGTATTTCAAAAATGGCACGTTTCATAATGACTATACAAATGGCACTGTATAATCCTCTCTTTCATCCAATCATATATGGACTAAAATTGAATGAAATCTCCAAGCACCTTAAGAAATTATTTGACAAGTAAAAAATACTTGAAATGGGATTCAAACTTTCATCTACCCATTCATCCAATATATTTTTTAAACATGCTTGATTTGGGGGCAGCACGGTGGCGCAACTGGTAGAGCTGCTGCCTCTCAGCGAGCAGGTCCCTGGTTCAAACCCCGGTCCAGGGGCCTTTCTGGGTGGAGTTTGCATGTTCTCTCCGTGCATGCGTGGGTTTTCTCCGGGTACTCCGGTTTCCTCCCACAGACCAAAAACATGCATGTTAGGCTGATTGGTAACTCTAAATTGTCCCTAGGTGTGAGTGCGAGAGTGAATGGTTGCTTGTCTCGTTTGTCTCTATGTGGCCCTGTGATGGACTTGCGACCTGTCCAGGGTGTCCCCCGCCTCTCACACAGTGATTGCTGGACATGGGCACCAGCAACCCCCGTGACCCAAAATGGAATAAGCGGGTAAAGAAAATGGATGGATGATAGATGGATGCTTGATTTGGTTCTTGATCAAAGAGCTGGTTGTTGAGTTCTTTGGCAGTTTTGGATAACAGCATGGGACACCCTTGACTTTTTACTAGTCCATGAGAGCGCTACGTAGGACAATCCCACACACTCACAACTAGGATCAAGTTAGAATAATCAATAAACAAACAAGCTTTGAGTTATATTCAGAACTTGGTGTATTTAGAGAACACCATCAAATGCTTTAGGTAAACATACAACTTCCACTCGAAAGGCATCCACCAAGTCTCCAACATAGGATTTTCTTGCTACAAAGAAGATAAGCAACTAAGCAATAATCTGCTAAGCAACTACACCAATGTACAGCCAAGGATTGCAATCTTTAACTAAATATGATTTTCAAAACATTTTCTTTATATTTAAAAGTTGTTATACAATCTCACTTTTATTCCATGATCTGCATTTATCAAGTCAGTTTATTAAAATGTATCTAGTTTTCTTCTTGTATTTATAAAGAGAAAGTGGTATACATACATACATACATACATACATACATACATACATACATACATACATACATACATACATACATACATACATACACACACACATACATGCATGTATACATACATGCATGCATGCATGCATCCATCCATCCATCTGCCCATCCATCCATCCACCCCCTCTTATATGTGGTAAACCATGAAGAGGAACTTGACTGCCCAATTTCCAAAAAAATTGGTATACTGTTGCTATGGTATTCAAATAGTGAATGTAGTTTTTGAGTTAAGTGTTTTTCAGGACTGAATTAAACATGGAGTGGAAGAAATCAATGTTTTTGGTGCCAGATATTCAAGTAGTACTAATAGGTATTTGAGTAGTTACACTGTGTATAAGAATATATGTTTTTTGTTTGTTTGTTTTTTTGCTTGTTCGAGGCTGCACTGAGTGATTATTCTTGGTGAGTTGAGGGAACATTTGATCCACCAATAGGCAAAATGACAAATCCAGGGGATGGCCAATGGTAGCCTTGACCCTCATAGATTAATCTTAATCATTTCCACCAACCACCACAATCATTTGAGGAAACTGTACCTTTTAGCAATACAAAAAACTAGAAAGCATTTATTTTTAAGTATGATTGAAGTGGCCAGTTTACATATATATTTGGCAGTGGCCATCTTGGATTTTGAATTGGCACCCCATTTTTCAAAGGGAGTCTTTCTTACGCTTAGATGCAACCACATATAAAAAAGGAAGTTTACCCATAGCTCATTATTCCTTATTGGGGAGTGATGGTGCAGAGGTTAGAGAAGGTGGGCCTGTGATTGGAAGATCGCCGGTTAAAGCCCAGATACCAACAACATCAAAAATGTGGGTGGGGTAGGTGAAACACTCACACCTGCCCCACCCTCATTTGCCCCACTCTTGGCCCATGAGCAAGGCCCTTAACCCCCATCTGCTCCCTAAACAGGTCTCTCTTGAAAATGAGTTCTGGTGGCTCAATGAGACTACCTGTATAAAGGGTAAATGACAAAAATAATTGTAAGTTATTCTGATCAAAATGTTTACAAATATATGAACATCTTGAATTTTGACATGGCAACACAGTGTCTTATGTCTAGATGCTAGAGATGGTCGGTTCGTGATCTACATGGGCTAATAATTTGAGTCCTCATGCTGAATAAGGATCCACAAATCTGAAGTCTTAGTTAAATCAAATCCCACGTTTCCTCTGGTAGACTACAGATAAAATGTCTGTGACTTAGCAAACAGCATGAACAACTCAAGTGAACCAGGTTATTTTAGTGATTGATTCAGATTAACCTGTTCTATAAAGTGAATCATATTTACCAGCTCTTCTAGGTGCAGCCACACCATCCATCCATCCATTATCTTCCACTTGTTACGAAGTCGGGTCGTGGGGGCAGCGCCTTGAGCAGAGAAGCCCAGACATCTTTTTTCATAGCCACCTCTTCCAGATCTTCTGGGAGGATTCTAAGGCGTTCCCAGGCCAACCGAGAAACATAGTCTCTCCAGCGGGTCCTGGGTCTTCCCCAGGGTCTCCTCCCAGTCGGACATGCCCGAAGCACCTCCCTAGGGAGGCGTCCAGGGGGCATCCTTAGCAGATGCCCAAACCACCTCAACTGGCTCCTCTCGATGTGGAGGAGCAGCGATTCTACTCCGAGTTACCCTGCGGAAGAAGTTCATTTCAACCGCCTGTATCCGCAATCTCATTCTTTCGGTCACTACCCAGAGCTTGTGACCATAGGTGAGGATAGGCACGTAGACCGACCGATAAGCAGAGAGCTTTGCCTTACAGCTCAGCTCTCTCATCACCACAAAGGACCGGTACAGAGTCCGCAATACTGCAGGCGCTGCACCAATCCGTCGGTCAATGTCACGCTCCATTCTTCCCTCACTCGTGAACAAAACCCCGAGATACTTGAACTCCTCCACTTGAGGCAGAACCTCAACCTTGATCTGGAGAGAGCAATCTACCCTTTTCCAGTTGAGGATCATGGCCACAGATTTGGAGGTGCTGATTCTCATCCCAGCTGTTTCACACTTGACTGCGAACTGCTCCAGTGAGAGCTGAAGATCACGGCACGATGACACCAACAGGACCACATCATCTGCAAAGAGCAGAGATGGAATCCTGAGCCCACCGAACAAAAAACTCTCCGCCCACTGGCTGCATCAAGAAATTCTGTCCATAAGTTATGAACAGAATCGATGACAACGGGCAACCCTGGCGGAGTCCAACTCCCACCCTGAAGGGGTCTGACTTACTGCCGGCAATGTGAACCAAGCTCTCACACCACTTGCATAGGGACTGAACAGCCCGTAGCAACAGGCCCCCAATCCCATACTCATGGAGCACCCCCACAGTGTCCTCTTAGGAACACGGTTGAATGCCTTTTCCAAATCTGCAAAACGCATGTAGACAGGATGGGCAAACTCCCATGATCCCTCGAGGACCCTAGTGAGGGTAAAGAGCTGATCCAGTGTTCCACGGCCAGGATGGAACCCACATTGTTCCTCCTGGATCTGAGGTTTGACCAACGATCGGACTCCCTTCTCCAGTACCCCTGAATAGACCTTACCAGGAAGGCTGAGGAGAGTGATGCCCCTATAATTGGAGCACACCCTCCAGTCCCCCTTTTTTAAGAGGGGAACCACCATCCAGCCTACCAATCCAATGACACTGCCCCCAATGTCCACGCAAAGTTGCAAAGGCGTGTCAAACAAGACATCCCCACAACATCCAGAGCCTTAAGGAGATCAGGGTGAATCTCATCCACTCCCGGAGCCCTGCTGCCTCTGAGCTTTTTAACTACCTCTGCGACTTCTGCCACAATTATGGATGGATCAACCCCAAAGTTCTCCGACTCAGCTTCCTCCATGGAAGACGTGCTGGTGGAATTGAGAAGGTCCAAGAAGTATTCCTTCCACCTCCCAACGACATCACTGGTTGAGGTCAACAGCAGCCCACTTTCACTGGATACAGTGTTAGTAAAGTGCTGCTTTCCCCTCCTCAGCCGTCTTATTGTTTGCCAGAATCTCCTCGGAGCTGACCTAGAGTCGTTATCCAAGGTCTCACTGAACTCCTCCCATATCTGAGCTTTTGCCTCTGAAAGAGCCAAGGCTGCGGACCGCTTGGCCCGTTGGTACTCCTCAACTGCCTCCGGAGTCCCACTGGCCAACAAGGCCAGATAGGACTCCTTCTTCAGCTTGACAGCCTCCCTAACCTGGGGTGTCCACCACCAAGTTCATGGATGGCCACCACGAGAAGCACTGACAACCATGTGGCCATAGCTCAAGGCAGCCACCTCAACAAGTGAGGTATGGAACATGGCCCACTCAGACCCAATGTTCCCTACCTCAGCTGGGATGTGGTTAAAGCTCTCCCGGAGGTATGAGTTGAAGATCTCTCTGACGGGTTCTTCTGCCAGGCGTTCCCATCAAACCCTCAATACACGTTTGGGTCTACTGGGTCTGTCCGGCATCTTCCCCCGCCATCTGATCCAACTCACTACCAGGTGGTGATCAGTTGACAGCTCAGCTCCTCTCTTCACCTGAGTGTCCAAAACAAACGGCCACAAATCAGATGACACGACTATGACTTTGATTCCTATAAATATTTGGGTATCTTGGTCGACTCACATCTTTCTTTTAAGCTCCATGTGGAAAACTTGGTAAAGAAACTGAAAATTAAACTGGGTTTCTTTTTCAGAAACAGATCCTGTCTAACCCTGAATGCTAGAAAACGCCTTGTATCTGTGACTTTCCTTCCCTCAATTGATTTTGGTGATATTATTTACATGAACGCTCCTACAAGAACCCTGCAGATGTTGGATGCTGTCTATCATGGTGCACTAAGATTCATAACTGGCTGTGATTATCGTACCCACCACTGCACCCTGTATTCATTGGTTAACTGGACATCATTAACTTCACGCAGACTCTCTCACTGGTACATTTTCATCTTTAAATCACTTCTTGGTCTGCTGCCTTCATACATCTCCTCCTACATGTCTCTGCGTGAGTGCAGCTACGGAGTGCGCTCTCAGGACATTATTACCTGCAGTGTTCCCTCAGTGAGGACTGAACTAGGCAAAAGGGCCTTCTCCTACTCCGCTCCTGTTTCCTGGAATATCTTACAAAAAGATTTGAAGCTCTCGACCTTGACCTCTCTAAGTGGCTTTAAGAATCTGTTGGACTCCTGGCAGGGACCAATGCAGACATGTTCCTGTTTTTAGTTTTATATATTTGTCTCGGAATCTAGCAGTTTTTTTGGTTTTGTTACCTTTTTCCTTTTAGCCATCCTATTTGTTAAAAAAAAAAAAAACAAAAAAAAAACTGTAGTATGAGTTTTTATAACTGCTTATTGTTGTTGCTGTTGTCCATTGTTGTCATCTTTCTTTGTTGAAATCAGGTCTCTCTTGTAAATGAGTCCTCGAGGCTCAATGGGATTTACCTGTATAAATAAAGGTTGATTGATTGATGAAGTC
Organism: Nematolebias whitei; assembly: GCF_014905685.2. Lineage (NCBI taxonomy): Eukaryota > Metazoa > Chordata > Actinopteri > Cyprinodontiformes > Rivulidae > Nematolebias > Nematolebias whitei. The sequence continues at coordinate 43,355,288 of NC_056510.1, read as the reverse complement.
TATCATCGATCTACGACCTAGGGTCCTGGTGCTAAGTGCACTTATGGATACTCTTATGTTTGAGCATGGTGTTTGTGATGGACAAACTATGACTAGCACAGAAGTCCAACAACAGAACACCGCTTGGGTTCAGATCAGAGAGGCCGTTCCTCCCAATCACACCCCTCCAGGTCACACTGTCATTATCCACGTGATAATTGAAGTCCCCCAGCAGAATAAAGGAGTCCCCAGCTGGCTCACATTTAAGCACCCCTGCCAAGGACTCCAAGAAGGCCAGATACTCTGAACTGCCATTCGGTGCATAGGCACAGACAACAGTCAGAGTCCGTTCCCTCACCTGAAAGGGAAGGGAAGCCACACTCTCATCTACCAGGGAAAACTCCAACACACAGGCACCATGTCGATAAGTAGATCTACACCAGCTCGACACCTCTCACCATGGGCAACTCCACAGTGGAATAAGGTCCAGCTCCTCTCAAGGAGTTTGGTTCCAGAGCCCATGCTGTGCGTTGAGGTGAGCCCAACTGTATCTAGTCAATACTTCTCAACCTCATGCACAAGCACAGGCTCCTTCCCCACTAGAGAGGTCACATTCCTTGTTTCAAGAGCCAGCTTTGGTAAGCCAGCTTTGGTAAGCCAGGGTTGGAATGCCAAGGTCCCTGCCTTTGGCCATTGCCCATGGCATCACGCACCTGACTTTTATCGGCAATTTTTTTGGCCGGGATTAAAAAAAGGATGTGAGGAAATATTGTAACACTTGCATCATGTACCAAATCTCAGGGAAACCTAATCAAACAATCACACCCCACCCGTTACATCCCATTCCCACTGTAGATGGACCCTTTGACCATGTTTTTCATGGACTTTGTTGGTCCTTTTCCACTTACCAAATCTGGTCATAGATTTCTGCTAACAATAATGTGTGCATCAACTCGATTTCCTGAGGCTTTACCCATGCGTCAAATAACTGCGCCTGCAGTAGTGGGCACCGTGGTGAAGTTTTTCTCTTTGTTTGGCTTGCCAAGAGTAATTCAGACCGATCAGGGATCCAAATTTATGTCACACATTTTCAATGAAGCCATGCTGCAGGCACGATTCAAAAATTCTGAAGTGCTGGTCAGCCTGGACTCTTGTTTATTACATTTATCTGATAATCAGCAACAGGACATGGTAGATCTTGATTTGTACCACAGCTTGTTTTCAGACGTGCCCTCTCAAACTCATATTTTACAACAATATATAGATGTCTGCGGGTCCTCCCGTATTAAGCAACATCCCTTCAGGGTAAACCCGGATAAGAGGAAACGTCTACAAAATCAAGCTGATTACATGCTGCTACACGGATTGCTGAACCGAGCTGTAGAGCATGGAGCTCCCCGTGCTTGCTGGCCATCAAGTTGGATGGATCCGACTGATTTTGCACGGACTTTAGTAGTTAACGGACTCACAAAGCCAGATTGCCACCCGCTTCCTCGGATGGAGGACTGTGTAGATCGGGTTAGCTCTGCAGCTTTTGTGACAAAGTTAGATCTGCTAAAAAGGCAGGTCCGTTGACGAAATGGGCCAAGGAAATAACTGCATTTGTGACCCCAGATGCATTTTTGCAATATACGGTGATGCCATTTGGCGTGTGTAATGTGCCAGAAACTTTTCAGTGCCTAGTAAAAAAAGTGCTGTCTGGTGTGAAGGGGTGTGAGGCTTACTTAGACAACATTGTCATTTACTCAAGACTCTTGGGAGGAACATGTAGAGCCGGTAAAAAGGGTATTTCAAAAATTAACTGTAGCCAACCTGACGGTTAACCTAGCAAAATGTGATTTTGGTCGCACCACAGTGGTTTACTTGGGTAAAAAAGTGGGTAATGGACAAGTTAATCCAGTAGGCTCAAAAATAGAGGCCATCTCAAGCCCCCCCCCCCCCCCCCCCCCCACACACACACACACACACACACACACAAACACACTCACACACGACATGAGTTGCAGTGATTTCTTGGAATGGCAGGTTACTACAGGAGTTTCTGTAAGAACTTTTCCGCTGTCGCTGCCCCTCTAACTGACTAGGTACGCCTGAAAGTTACTTTTGTTGGTCATCGGAGTGCCAGCATGCTTTTGAGTGTATTAAAGCGCTCTTGAGCAATGCACTTGTCCTCTGCAGGGAGAGAGGAGACCGAACAAGCATCTGACGGTTGGCGCCGGCTGGAACCTGGCTCCCTCTCCTCATTTACGCAGGTTCTGTCCTATGCACCTGTAGGCGATTGTTGCTGGACCTTATGATCTAGGGGTTTATGGCAGTGCTGGACTTTTTTGGTTTTTAGTTGTAGGGTGAGGTTTTGAGGTAGGATGAGTGAGGGGAGCGACCAAAGATCCGACGGCCAACTGCTGGTTTGCGGCATCTCCCATGGTTTGCAGCATCTCCCACTCTCTCTCTTGTGTCCAGACCTGGGTTTAATAAAACTTGTTAAAACGTCATTTGGTCTGGACTCCTTATGTTATGTGTCCTCTGTGAGCACATCAGGACCAAAACACTACACAAAAAGGCTAAAAGGGGGAAGATGGCACCGGTGTACGTGGCAGGTCGTCTCTCACTGTCAGTCCTTGTCGTTATTCTGTTGTTCCGGTTCCGGTTCCGATTCCTCGTTTCGATTCCTATCTATTCCCGATTCCGATTCTCTTTAGAGGTGGGGTTAAAAAAGACATGTCAATTCAATTCAGTTCAGTTTATTTATACTGTATAGCGCCAAGTCACAACAGAAGTCGACTCAGGGCACTGAACAGAAACAATCAAATATAAAAATAATAAGTTAACAAACTTTCATATAAAATGAGTTCACAGAAACTTTCATATAAAAATAATAAGTTAACACTATTTATCCGAGGAGCAGACTGCTTTGAATTTAACTCCATCATGTTATAAATGAGCTAGCTAGCCAGATTTCTTTCTGGATGAAATAATTTGAACTTGTATTTAAATTTTAATTCTTTGAACTTTTTACTTTTTGTTAACTTTACTATGAATTTCTCACAGGACTATTTTCAACCAGTATATAAATATCAAACTTATGAATTTTAATATAAATGTTATGAATTTTCTTTTCACAGGGGTACACTTTCACAAGAGAGTTTTATGTTTGAAAACCTCATGGAAACACATTTCCCCGTGTCCAGTGTGGGATGATGCAGCCATGTTACTGAGCTCCCACTGATGGACTAACCTGCTGCAGAATATCAAACTAAACTATTATTATTATTATTATTATAAAAAAGAACAACTTGTACATTACAGTCCAGATTAGCAGCAGTACAGTATAATATCAGAAACGGTTCTTGTTGAGGAAAATGATCATATCTGGTTCGCAGGCAGTGTGTGTGAATGTTCTGGACAGACAGTGTCTCCTGCAGTGGAGAACATGTTTGCTGAGTGTAGAAGAAGCTTGAACACATAAATATGAGAAAGCACGATCTGACAGCAAAGGATAAGTCTTGTGTTGGTTCCACAACCAGCAGGTCCTCAGACAGAACAGCTGGTGGAATGTCCTGGTCAATCTGCAGCCCTCTCTCCACTTGTTTCTTCATGGACATGGAGCTGTGACATTACGTTCTGTGCCTCTTCCTCAGCAAAAAGCTCCTCCAGTGGAGACTTTCTGGACAGATTGCAGGGAGGCGGCTCCTAAACAAACAACAGGTTCATCAGTATTATTACTAAAAATTGATTATTAAAGGCATGATCATTATTAAGATTGAAAATCTATATAATTTTAGTTATCATACACTTACACACTCCTCCTCATCATGTACTCCCTCATTCTCAGGACTTTCCTCAGACTGCATAGTGACCCCATCATGCTGGTGAAGATTCTCAGTCATCCAGGACATGATGAATTCAAAAAACATTCAATACAAAAACAACTGGACATTATTTGTAACAGAAGACGTTTCGCTCCTCATCCGAGGAGCTTTCTCAATTCAAAGAGCAGTGAGTGAGAGATTCAGGTGTAGGAGTTGTGCTTTCCCTGGTCTCTGTCTCCCTCTAGTGTTTTATACGTTTCTGCTTCCCCTCTGATGTTTGCACCTGTGATGTTTCACAGGTGTTCTGTGTTAGTCTCGTTAGTGTGTGTGTATTTAAGTCTGTTTGCTTGCGTCCCTCATTGTCTGGTCATTGTGTCACTGTGATGCCTGTTATCCTCCTTGTGTCCTGCTCCTCGTATCCTGCGTCCTGTCCCATGATTTATGTAAGTCTGCTGCCCCGTCAGCCATCTTTATTTTGTAAATAATAAATTATTTATATTCCTTGAGTCTTGCCTGTCTGCCTGCACCAAATGGGTCTCCTGCCTAGAAATCATCACATCAGGTTATAAGGCTGAGTGAGATAAGACACACACACACACATATGTAGTTGGCAATTCACACCTAAACACCTTAACTGTAGGTCTTTTTTCCTCTAATTCACAGACAAGGCCACTCTGTTCCCATCAAGTGTGAAAACCAGCTGGGAATCTGTTTTAAAGTTGCATTATATGTTTATATTTTATTATATTGTTGGAAACACACCTCATCACATAAAGAACTCCATTGATTTTGCTAACAAAGTTCAACATTTGAAACTAACCCCAGGAGAAACCCTTGTATCGTATGATGTGACTTCTCTTTTCACTTGCATACCCATCTCTGAAGCAGTGGAAACTGTCAGAAAACAAATTCTACAAGACAAGGACTTAATCAACAGGACCATCTTCACCCCAGACCAGATCTGCACCCTGTTGGATCTCTGTCTCTCCACCACTTATTTCAAGTTCAATGACAGTTTTTACAGACAGAAGCACGGCTTTGCCAGGGGATCTCCAGTGTCACCCATTGTTGCCAATCTCTACATGGAGGTGGAACTGAAAGCCCTAAACTCCTATGAGGGAACAACGCCAAGCCATTGGTTCGGATATGTGGATGACACCTGTGTAAAATTCCAAGCTAAGGAAATTGAACCGTTAACCAGACACATTAACTCGGTCGATAACAACATCAAGTTCACCAGAGAGGATGCAAACGACAACAAGCTGCCTTTTTTGGACTGTTTGGTTCAGATAGAGAGGACAGCCTCAACATTGAAGTTTACAGAAAACCAACCCACACAGACCAGTATCTTCTGTTTGACTCCCACCATCCACTGGAACGCAAACTCTGTCATCAGAACTTTACAACATCGGGCCGAATGCGTCCCCACGAAGATAGAAGGGAAGGAAAAGGAACAGAAACACATTCAAGAAGCTCTCCAAACATGTGGATATCCTAACTGGGCTTTTTTCAAGTCAGCGAGGAAATCTATAAAACACACTAATAAACAGAAAAAGGAGAACAACAGACGTAAAAACATTGTCATCCCTTATGTTGCTGGAGTATCAGAGAAATTCAGAAGGATTTTCAACAAACACAACATCCCAGTACATTTCAAACCCAGCAGTACTCTCAGACAGAGGCTGGTCCACCCTAAGGACAAAACACCCATACACAAACAGAGTGGTGTAGTGTCTGCGGTCCAGTGCAGCGAGGACTGTCCAGACCTCTACATTGGAGAAACTAAACAGCCTCTTCACAGACACATGGCTCAACACAGGAGAGCCAGCTCCTCTGGACAAGACTCAGCTGTTCACCTCCATCTCACAGAGAAAGGACACTCTTTTGAGGACCAAAATGTGCACATTTTGGACTGAAAACACAGATGGTTTGAGAGGGGGGTGAAGGAAGCAATTTATGTAAAAAAGAGAAAAGCCATCTCTTAACAGAGGAGGAAGCTTCAGATTTCCACTTTCAAAAACATATAATTCAACTTTAAAACAGATTCCCAGCCGGTTTTCACACTTGATGGGAACAGAGGGGCCTCGTCTGTGAATTAGAGGAACAAAGACCTACTGTTAAGGTGTTTAGGTGTGAACTGCCAATCTACATATGTGTGTGTGTTATCTCACTCAGCCTTATAACCTGAATCTCTCACTCACTGCTCTTTGAATTGAGAAAGCTCCTCGGATGAGGAGCGAAACGTCTTCTGTTACAAATAAAGTCCAGTTGTTTTTGTATTGAACATTTTTTTAATTGACCCATCATCTCCACAGTCTTCCTTTGTTGACCATAAAGAACATCACTAGTATTTAGATTTCAGATTTTAAAAGCAGAAAAGGCCAGTTGTGAAGTGACATTTCACCTGCTCAATCAGCTTTCTCTGGATCTGCTCCCAGACATCGTTATCCATCTTCTGTTTAAAGCACAGAGCAGCTCTTCTCCACCTTATAACAAGATGGGATTAACTTATTTGGCAAGTGGTTCATGGTAGGTGGTGTGTACTTGGGTTGATGGTTTTCACCATGTCCCTACAAACATATAACATGTAATATCACTGTTACTGTAACGTCAGCTTAGGATGGACTATTAATATGCTTAGCTCTATTGTTATTGCCTAACTAACCTAAAAGTTGGTGATTCCACATCTGAAAAGGGATGCAATATTTTCACAATATATGCTGTAACTGTTCTGTGACACTTTTCATTCAATAAGTTGCACCAACGTATTTCTCTTAGAGAACTCCTTGGTGAATGGAGGAGCAAATCGTCGATCCTGGTTAACATTACTAGCCATTTCAGGTCGTTTGTCTAAGAAAAAAATATGAGCTAACGTTAGCATGGTGTTTGTTATTTGAGTTGACCTACTGCTTTAAGTCGAGTATAACTTGTTAGCTGCCTTAATGTTGGTATGAGACGTAGTTTATAGCTTTATTTACCTGATGGAGCCGGAGATGGAGGCAGCAAAAACAGTCCAGCGGAGCGCTTCAAAGACGGGCCACTATTTTACTTCTACACCCTCCTTTGCACTATATAAAATTATTGCAAATGCTACACTGATCTGACTGGTCATTTTATTAAAGTTAAGTCACGCGTTCGATCGCGGCTGCTCACTCTCCTAGTATGGGAACACTTCCGGTGGATTCTTCTTCGTTGGTGTTTGGCGTGCGGCTTCTACTTCCGGGTGGCAGACTAGGCATAGAAAATAGGAATCGAAAATAAATATTTCGAACAATTCCGGGAAAATTGGACATTTAGTTCCGGTTTCAAACGATCCTCGATCCTCGATGCCCAACCCTAATGATCGCCAAACGTTGATGGATTTAAGGCCATTTATCCACAATGTGGCTACTTTTTTAAGATCTGACCAAGATGACGCGAGGCTCAGCATCTCTCCAGAACATGCTATTTAGCGTTTTTCTACCTACTTTTGACCGGACTATTCATCCAGAATTGCTCAGTGTTGCTGTTCTACAGCAGACAGGAGCTTCTGGACATCTGTACTCAAACCTCCGATAGTTTTATTGCCGATCTCAGACTCATTCCAGAGATCTCCAGAACACCGGAGGCTGCTTACTCCTCCAGGCCTGGAGGAAATACACGCAGACGGCGCCTGGAACGTAAACAAAGGCGGGGTAAGCGCGGAGGACTACGGGCTAAGCTAAAACTTACACCACAACGGCTGCCCTTACCCAGCATTTTCCTTGCCAATGTCCGTTCTTTGGCAAACAAAATGGATGAAATCCAGCTTTCCATCACCAACAACAGGCGGATTATGAACTCAAACGTCATGATTTTTACAGAAACATGGTTAAACAACAGCTGCCCGGACAATGCTATTGAGTTAGCAGGACGCCACACACACCGAGCCGACAGGATAACTGAGGACTCCGGCAAGACCAGAGGTGGAGGTTTGTGCATTTATATTAACAAAGCTTGGTGCACAGACTCTGCTACTATCGAGAGACAATGCTCACCTAATGTGGAGTTAATAATGGTCAAATGCAGACCTTATTACCTCCCCAGAGAACTCACTTCCATCATACTCACTGCAGTGCATATCCCCCCAGATGCTAATGCTAAGCTGGCTATGAAAGAACTTTATGCAGCCATTAGCAAACACCAGACCAAACACCCTGAGGCTGCTTTTATTGTTGCTGGTGACTTTAACCACTCCAACTTGAAGACAGTCCTCCCCAGATTAAACCATTATGTCTCCTGCCACACCAGAGGGGAAAAGACTATGGACCATGTTTACTCCAACCTGGCTGGAGCATACAAAGCAACACCCCTCCCCCACATTGGACATTCGGACCATCTCTCCATTTTCCTCACACCTTGGTACTCACCACTCATCCAACGTGTGAAACCCACTGTGAGGACAATAAAAGTGTGGCCAGAGGGGACAGACACTGTGCTCCAGGACCGGTTCAAAAACACTGATTGGAATATGTTCACTCACACCGACTTGGAACAGTACGCCTCATCTGTGCTGGACCACATCTCCACCACTAGACAATGTCACCACCCAGAAACGGATCACCATGTACCCCAACCAGAAGCCTTGGATGAATCAGGATGTATGTCTACTGCTCAAGGCTCGCAACATCGCCTTCAGTTCAGGGGATACACAGGCCTACAGTACAGCCAGGGCTGAGCTGAAGAGGGGCATCAAAAAGGCCAAGCACCACTACAAGGGGAGGATAGAAGAACACTTCTCAAACTCCAACCACCGACGTATGTGGCAAGGACTCTAGATCATTACAGATTACAGGGCCATCAACCCCTCCCCCGTCTCCTCTGATGTTTCCTTCCTCAATGAGCTCAACAATTTCTATGCTCATTTTGCGAGAGGGAACCCAACAACTACAACTAAGGCAGATATGTCTCCAGACCACCAACCACTGACTCTCTTCCCCACCGATGTAGGAGCGGCACTGAGCAGGATTAATGTTCACAAGGCTGCGGGTCCTGATGGCATCCCTGGACGTGTTCTTAGAGCGTGTTCTGGGGAGCTGGCAGGAGTACTGATGGACATATTCAACCTGTCCTTGGTCCGTGCTGTGGTACCAACCTGCTTCAAAACCACCTCCATCGTCCCAATACCCAAAAACTCAAAACCATCAAGACTCAACGACTACCCTCCGTTAGCCCTCACCTCCATCATCGCAAAGTGTTTTGAGCAGCTGGTCCTAGTACACCTCAAATCCTGTCTCCCCCCACCTTGGACCCCCACCAATTTGCATACCGCCAGAACAGGAGCACAGAGGATGCAGTCTCCATAGCGCTGCACTCTGTTCTCTCACACTTGGATAACAAAAACACCTTTGCCCGAATGCTGTTCATAGATTTTAGTTCAGCATTCAACACAGTCGTCCCCTCAAAACTCATCACAAAACTCACAGACTTGGGCATCAGTTCCCTCATGGGCAACTGGTTACTGGACTTTCTGACCAACCGACCCCAACATGTCCAGCTGGATAACCACTGCTCATCTACCATCACTATTAACACTGGTGTACCACAAGGCTGTGTGATGAGTCCCTTCCTCTACTCCCTCTTCACCCATGCCTGCAAACCTGTTGATGGTTCCAATACCATCATTAAGTTTGCAGATGACACCACGGTGATCGGCCTCATCAAAGACAACGATGAGACCGCTTATAGGGAGGAGGTGGTTCGTCTGGCTGAGTGGTGTGACAACAACAACCAGCTGCTCAACACAGAGAAGACTAAGGAGCTCATTGTGGACTTCAGGAGGAACGCTGGCCCACATCCACCCATCTATATCAAGGGGGCAGTGGTGAAGCGTGTGAACAGCTTCAAGTTCCTGGGTGTCCACATCTCCGAGGATCTCACCTGGACGACTGGCTGTTCCAAACTGATCAAGAAAACTCACCAGCACCTTTTCTTTCTGAGGACTCTGAGGAAGAACCACCTGTCCTCAGACATCCTGGTGAACTTTTACCGCTGCACCATTGAAAGCATCCTGACCAACTGCATAACAGTCTGGTACGGGAGCTGCTCTGCCTCAGACCGGAAGGCACTGCAGAGGGTGGTGAAAGCCGCCCAACACATCACCGGATCACCACTTCCTGCCATAAAGGACATCTACAGGAAGCGGTGTCTGAAAAGGGCTGGAAAAATCATAAAAGACTTCAGCCACCCAGCATACAGACTCTTCACCCTCCTGCCCTCTTGGGAGGCGCTAAAGGAGCCTCCAGACTAAAACCACCAGGCACCGGAACAGCTTCTTCCCCACAGCTGTCACACTCCTGAACTCTGCCTCCTGACATCTGAATAACAACAACGGTCTGTATTCTCATACACACAACAACACATGGACTGTAACACCACCACCTGCACTTTCATCTGTTAGCCCACTACTGTACAAACTGTACACATAATCTACTATCTACTGTTCATAAGTACTGTAGTGAACTAGGCCTGAGGTCAAATCCTGGCCTTGAGGGGCCTGCCTGGAACAAGAACTGTATTTCATTGATTTGGGTCCAGAAACACAAGATTAAGTTCATCCAGAGACTTTCTAAGTGTCCTGCACTGATCAATTGAAAGAACACTCTCTTTTTCTATTATCATTACTATTTTACAAATGTTTTGATAATCAAATTGTGTTTAGTTCAAACCATTTTCAAATGTTGAAGTGAACTACTCATTTTTAAATCAACTGTGAAACAGTATTAGTGATTTTAATCCTCATTCAAAGTAGAAATCAGGTTAATGATGCATTGTCTGATTTTCTGTCTTCAATGAGCAAGTTGTGTAAGTTGGTCAAAGGTCAAGTTTCGGTCAACTGCAAGTTTACTGAAAAAGAAATGTCATGTTTAACTTTTACAGAAAGATACTAGAGAATTGACTCCACGAAGTCTGGAATCTTCATAGCAATCTTCTGTCTGTTCTTAAACAACTCAATCTTTTTCCTTGACTTTTAATAACCTCTTACATCACAAAAACACACCTTTGTTTGGTCAACAGACCAATCAGAAAGGTCTCAAATGAACCGGAAGTGACCTCTTTTAAAAGGTGCAACACTTCCTAGTTCAGGGGAGTTCTGCGCAGTTCTGAAGAACTGAGAAGTGCTGAAGAACTGAGCAGAACTGAGAAGTTCTGGGAAGTTCTGAGAAGTTCTCAGTAGTTCTGAGAAGAACGCTGAGAAGAACGCTGAGAGAATGCTGTGAGTTAGTTCCGAGAGCAGCAGAGTTCAGAATGCTGGAATGCAGAATGCTCAGGACATCTGCAACTAAGCTGGACGAGAGAAGTTCAGAGGAACTATGAAGTCTGTTCTGGATGATCTCACGACTCCGAACGGTTTTTGCTATTCTTACGGAGACGCTGAAAAGTGGCTTGAAGTGGAACTTTACGCCGGAACTGACATATCTTCAGAAAGGTAAAAAGTCGATCTTCAACCGCAAAGCGTACCGTTGGGAAGCTGGGCCCAGAAGGAGCGTGTTGTTCTGGTTATAACAGACAAATTCCCTCACCCATCTCTCTCAACTTAAACTTCAATTTCCATATTTAAACTCTTCTTTTTGCTAGAAATCATTCCAGATATTTTCAGAAATGTCTGTTGTGAAGCAAGGTTTTCAACCATCGCCGTATGGTCTTCTAATTGTAAACTCGCTAATTAAGCCATGTTGTTGTTGAAATCATTTTGCCAAATTAATGTAAATGTTTGATGTGTTAAACTTTGATTCTGTAAATAAATGACCACATTCATTTCATGGGTCAAAGAAAATTAACGCCTCCGTTTTCATTTTATTAAATTCAATGCACGATATTATCCAGTCCAGAAAAATTAATGAATCCGTTTAATTTATGAATATATCACAGAATATGTTCATCTACAGTACTCACATACTTATATATATATATATTTTCTTTTATATAGCTGTTTATACCCCTTCATATTATAACCTGTTCATAGTCTGTACACTCACAAACTGTATATATTTACACCTATAGCATATTCAAAGCAACTTACTGTATATTGTACTATATATATCTACCAAATTATTTTTCTTGCTAAGCACTTCTGGATAGATGCAAACTGCATTTCGTTGCTTTGTACCTGTGACATGTGCAATGACAATAAAGTTGAATTATTTTCTATTCTATTCTATTCTATTCTATTCTATTCTATTCTTTTAATACATGGGAACATAAAATTCCCCCCAGCTTCGGTCGGGAATTCCAGCTCACCTGTGCTGGGCTCCGGCGCTGCCCCACCGGCGGAAACGTCATTGCTGCCGCGGTCAATGCAGTGGATTCCTGATGAGGCTGAAAGCCTTTTTGTCACGGTACAATGGTTCCCAGCCAGTTCCTGAGGAGTTTCCTGGCGTGTTTTTGCTTTGGCGTTTTCTGGAGCCGGTGGATGCTTGCCTGGTTCGTGTTGTTGGTGTGGATGTCCCCCGGCGTCAGCGCCCCTGCCCACCCCGGCTCAGCAGGTGTGGAGCTAACCCACTGAACCTGAGATAGCTGAGTCGGACCCTCCCTCAGCGTGACAAACCTGCTCCAGCTCCAGTCAGGATCGGCTTGGTGAACGCCAGATTGCTGGTCAATAAAACTTTCATCCTGAGGGATTTCTTCAGCTCCCATAACCTGGACTCCTCTGTATTACAGAAACTTGGCTGAGTGAGGCTGAGTCAGCTGCTCTGTCTGAGCTTTTACCGACAGACTACTCTTATTTTAACTCCCCACGATCATCGGGCCGGGTAGGAGGAACTGTAGCCGTGTATAAATATGTTTTTAGTTGTAAACAGTGTTTTAAACAGCATCACTTCACCAGCTTTGAGTTGACCACCTTTGAAGTGGGTCATTCTGATTCGACACGCTGTGCTGTCATCTACCATGCACCCAAATGCAAAAAGGATTTTATTAGTGACTTTTCAGACTTTCTTTCTGAAATAGTGACTGGATATGATCATCTCCTTATTAATGGTGATTTTAACATCCATGTTTGTTGCCCAGCCAAACCTCTGGTAAAATAATTTTTAATTCTTATAGACTCTTTTAATTTGGTGCATTCTGTGTCTGGACCTACACATGATAAAGGTCACACTTTAGATCTTGTGCTCTCTTTGGGATTACCTGTGTCTAATCTGGAAATTCATGACTCTATATTCTCTGATCATATGCCTATAACATTCCAGACTGTTCTCACATATGCTCTTGTGAAAACTCACACTCCTGCTCAGGGCTGTCGGATTATTAACCCCTCCAATGCTGGACAGTTCACTGAGGTTTTCTGCCAGCTCTCTCCACCTGCCTCAACTGATGCTGAGGATCTGAGTTCTTGGCTCCACTCATCCTGTCTGACTGTGTTAGATACTGTGGCTCCTTTAAAGACTAAACAGCCTGGATTTAAACGTGAACCATGGCCTCAGAACAGCACAGCTCGAGCTATCAGACAGGAATATTGCAGAGCGGAACGCAGGTGGAGAAAGGACAAGTTGCAGGTGTCCCTTCAAATTTTTAAAGACTGTTGGCGCAGTTACCAGGACACAGTTAAAACAGCCAAAAAGGACCATTTTTCTAACTTGAATTTATCTCACAGCCACAACCCACGTGTTCTTTTTAGTACCATTGACTCTTTTCTTAACTCTCCATAGACTGTTGGTTTTGAAGCATCTACTCAGTTGTGCAATAATTTTATGCATTTTTTTTATTAATAAGGTTACTACTATAAGGGCTTCCATCTTATGCCCAAACTCTGACCCCTCTGTGTGTGTCCACTGCTCTGCTGCTTTCAGTCAGTGTGAGCTGACATGGTCACTCAGCTTAAGCCTTCTGGTGATGTGATGCTCTTCCACCACACTTTCTTCAAGAGGTTTTCCCTTGTTTTAAACACTTGGTTCTTGACCTTTTTAACAGTAGTTTGCTATCTGGAGTAGTCCCTGCTAATTTTAAACATGCTGTTGTGCAGCCCCTGATAAAGAAACCTGGTCTTGATCCAACTGTGTTGGGGAATTTTAGGCCCATCTCCAAGCTTCCCCTACTGTCAAAAATATTGGAGAAAATTGTTCATGCTCAGTTAAAATCCTTCCTGGATGAACATAACATCATGGATGTTTTCCAGTCTGGATTTAAAACTCTCCACAGCACAGAGTCAGCTCTGCTGAGAGTTTTTAATGACATCCTCCTGGAATGTGACTCGGGTGATCATGCGGTCTTTGTGTTACTGGATTTAACTGTTGCGTGTGACACAGTGGACCACAGCATTTTATTGTCATGTCTACAGCACCAAGTAGGCATCGGTGGGACTGCTCTGGAGTGGTTGCGATCCTATTTGGCAGACAGAACATTTTCTGTAAAAATTGCTGGGTATGAATCCTTTTCTGCTCCTTTGTTATGTGGGATACCTCAGGGATCAATTTTAGGGACTTTGTTTTTTTCTTTATATCTGCTTCCTCTAGGATGGATTTTTATAAAACACAGCATCTCTTTTCACTGCTACACTGATGATTGCCAAATCTATGTCTATGTCCTCAAATGATGTCCCCATTGAGTTTGTTGATTCCTATAAATATTTGGGTATCTTGGTCGACTCACACCTCTCTTTTAAGCTCCATATCGAAAACTTGGTAAAGAAACTGAAAGTTAAACTGGGTTTCTTTTTCAGAAACAGATCCTGTCTAACCCTGAATGCTAGAAAACGCCTTGTATCTGTGACTTTCCTTCCCTCCATTGATTACGGTGACATTATTTACATGAACGCTCATACAAGAACCCTGCAGATGTTGGATGCTGTCTATCATGGTGCACTAAGATTCATAACTGGCTGTGATTATTGTACCCACCACTGCACCCTGTATTCACTGGTTAACTGGACATCATTAACTTCACGCAGACTCTTTCACTGGTACATTTTCATCTTTAAATCACTTCTTGGTCTGCTGCCTTCATACATCTCCTCCTACATGTCTCTGCGTGAGTGCAGCTACAGCGTGCACGCTCAGGACATTATTACCTAAAGTGTTCCCTCAATGAGGACTGAACTAGGCAAAAGGGCCATCTCCTACTCCGCTCCTGTTTCCTGGAATATCTTACAAAAAGATTTGAAGCTCTCGACCTTGACCTCTCTAAGTGGCTTTAAGAATCTGTTGGACTCCTGGCAGGGACCAACGCAGACATGTTCCTGTTTTTAGTTTTAGATGTTACTCTGAATGTCAGATTTGATCACGTTATCGCGTCTGGTAACATTACCCTAACTAACGTCACCCCCCTTTGGTCATGGGGGACCACGAACACGGGTGAGGACGTCGCTCCATGAGCTAAAGTTAGGATGCCCTTGAGTAGTTTTAGCTGTTTGCGCAGCTGAAAGAGGTCTTTAAGGTCTGGATTGGAATCCAGGTTGGCTTCGTGCGGAGTGTTTTTCTCTGGGTCAGTCAAAGACAGCATCATCGAGTTTATTACAGGATCCAACTTCTGAAGTTGGATGATGTCTGGGTCAGTCAGCACGGGTTGTACAGAGACTGTGTTGTCAGCCGCCTTGGCTGTAGCCTGTGCACGTGTGACTGCCATTACCTCGGCTGTAGGTTGTACTGGCAGAGTTGCGAGCAGCCAGAAGGGGTCAAAGGACCTCTGAGGGCCGTCCATGGCTCCGTCCTTAATAGCTAGTTTATCTGTCCCCGATGACAGTACAGCATCTTTGGTGTGGGATCCTTGGATATCTACACCTTGAACTACCAATGGTAGGTAGTATTCGGTGGGCCCTGACTGTTTCAGCTCACAGAGGAGGCTTTGTAATTCTGTCAGAGTCAGGTTCACTGGTTGGGTGTTTTCGGTTCCACATGCTTTTGAAGGATTACTTACCGGGACTGTGTTCTCTGTCGAGAGGTCCTCGGTGCCTTCTGCAGTGCCTGCTGTTGGGCAGTCTGTGACTGTCTCAGGAGGCATGAGTATTGGCAGGGGTTTGCTCACTCTAGCCCACATTGTCTGTGTACCATAATCTATAATCGCGTCAAAGTGATTTATAAAATCCTGGCTGACCAAAAATGGGAATGAGTCAACCATAGACACATATACCGGGTGGTATAGTGTCATCTCGCCAACTTGCATGTGAACCATAGCTCTAGCTGTTAGGGTTGTCCTCGTCTCTGTGAGGCCCTGCAGTCCTATAGCACATTCTATGAGAGGTATTTCCCTGTGAACACCGTTAGCGGCGGTCCTGAGCTCCTCGAACAGTTTGGCTGACATAATAGTTATGTGGGCTCCACCATCCAGTAGGGATTCATGTGTGACGACCCCTTCAAGGGTGATCGACAGGTAAGCTTTCTTAGCGACACCCTTTCTGATCAGGTTACACGGGAACCTTTTAGGTTTTGGCTGATGTTTCTTCACACGTTTACCTTTACCTGTGTAATCCTGTTTTTTCCGAACCGTTGGTGCAGATGCTGCTGCTCCTGTGAGTTTGGCTTTTGACGGACCTCCGTCATTGATGTATGAGATCACCCGCTCACCGTGTGTTGAGGGGCTCTCATTGTTGGTAACAACAATGTTCTGGTGGCTGTCCATGACAGCGGCAGCGTTGTTGTTTGTGTCACCCTGTTTGGACTGAACTGTTAGCACAGCTATTGCTGTTTCTGAGGTTTCAGTTTGTGACGGGTCACCGTGAGTGACATGTGATTGTACCCCCCCTATTTCAGGTGAGGGCGTGTCAGAGTTTACCACAATAGCGTCATGGTGGCTGTCTGTGACAGCAGTAACGGTGTTGTATGTGTGCTCCGACTTATTAGCAATGATATTGCCAAACGAAGCGTTAGGTTGTTTGTCCGTGGCAACACCTTCCAACAAGTCCAATAACCGATGCACCCTATCTGTCTGTCTTGCTCAGAGGACTGCGGTTCTTTTTCTGGACCTGCTGCTGTTTCTTTTTCATCTCAGGCTATTCAGCCCGACGTGGTGGGGAAACAGTACCCCCCCTTTGGGGTTCCCGGGGGATCCCTATTTGTATGGGTCACTTTTGGTGCCATACTTTTTACCCTTAGGGTGTTCGCCCCCCTTCTGGTACATCCGTTCATCCTCTGGTTCCTTGGGAAACCATTTAGGAGCTCGGCTGGACCAGGAGGCAGTCACCTGTTGTGGTTTGGGTGCTGTGAAACCTCGTTTCCTCTCGCCTTTTTTGGGAGGGGGAGTTGAAGCTCTCGTCCCTTCCAATTCTAATGACTGGGCAGGAATCCACTCACCTGGGTACACCTCAAAGGGTGTTTCGGCCTGTGAATGTGCTTCAAAGACATTCACAGCACAACTTTTTATCTCACTGATGGATTTCTCTTTGAAATTAGCCATCATTTGCACTGACATCCTTATGTCAGGGTGGAGATTTTTGATGAAAACGTACTTAAACGGTTCTTCTTCCTCCATGTTGGCCTCGTTCCTGTAACCAAAATAAGTCTGCAAAATCCTGGAATAATATGCCCTGGGGTGCTCATTCTTACCTTGCATGACCTTGTCGGCAGCTGGATAACCGCCAGGTCCCGTGCAAGTGGAATACTCTTTCATAAGAGTAGCACATAACAGGCGGTAATCCTTTCTTGTGGCATCAGGTTGACGCTCTATGAAGGAAAACACCATCCTGGATGAAGTGAGCCTGATCAAACCTACTTTATCCTCAACTGTAGCATTAGGATAGCTTCTTAATTGGATGTCAAGGTTGTCCAGATAGGCCTTCGTGTCAGTTGAACCCAACGGCCCTGGCTCAAAGCGGTTGACATATTTTGCAATTTTGTACAAATCCAAAACTGGGAGCAAAGGCTGTATTATCGGTATCGTAGGAACCAAAATGGCACATGGAGGTGTGTCGCTAGACACATGTGGAGGTGACGGAATGGGATTAAGAGCAGGAGGTGCAGCAAAATCCTTCTGAGGTGGTGGTGGGTGACCTGGACTCTGACCTTGTTCGTCTTTGAGTTCCAGACAACTTCGCCCCACGTCAGAAATCTCATTTGTTGCTACGGCTAGTTTCGCCTCACAGGCTTTTAAGCGTTCCCGTGATGTATGACATTCACTCTGCAAACGCACGCCTTGTTGTAGTAAAGCCTCCTTTTCCAATCTGCACTCGTTCAGAGCTTTTGATGTGAACTACAACTGTTGTTGTAGCGCATCGTTGTCTGAACACAATGCTTGGTACTTAACCTCTCTTTCCCTCATCTTCTCCTCATATGAGTGAGCTTGTAACAACAGATGAGCTTGTGAGAGCTCCCTCTCACGTTGTAACTCATTCGCACGGGTCTCCTGATCAAATTTAGACTGTGCCATGAGTTTGAGGTACTCCTCTGTTTCGCTGTTTAACCTTATTGCAAGGTCGTCAGCTCTGTTTACCATAGCATAGAATGTAGCTTTCAACAAGAGTGCTAATTTAGCCAGCTGGTCATAGCTTGACTTTGTTGTGGCTGTGGAAGTGACACTTTCTGCAACTTCCTTCAGCTCGTCCAATAACTCTTTTGAGTTCATGCTGTCCACCTGTTCACCATATGGATTTAAGGATTCTGTGAGTAGCGTTAACGCTTTCTCCAACCAGTCCTTCATCTCACAAGGATCAATATTCTTTTCTGTCACATCTGCCATGGTTATTCACAGTTTAGCACTTATCTGGTGACACAGATTGCCAACTTAGAGTTTTTAACAGGTAAATATTTGTATTTAAGTAAGCAGTGAGTTTCACACACTATTTTAGCTCTGGGTTCACTCAACAGTACTGTTATAAGCCAACTTTTTCAAATGAATGGGCACCTAATTGTAGGATTCACCCCAATGCATGAATATTCTAAGCAAATGCCTCTGTCTGGCAGAGTTACTTAAAGAGCTTAAATCAAACAGATACAAGAATTAGGCTTTTTCCAGTGTTCAGTTAATCTAAAACACTTAAAATTAAATAAACCTGCAATTTTTCTAAAAGTCTCACAGCACCTTTAGTTTTCAAACGCTTTTTAAGCAGTTCTATATACCAGAAATCCACTATTTAAAACAGTAACTCATAAACCAGGCTGGATTAACAAAAAGAAAAAAAATGAAAGGCAATGAGCAGCCTCCTTCAGGAAAACTGTTATACCCCTCTTTCAACAGCAGGTGGTGGTGTAAGCTTATTTTTACCAGCAGAAGTCTATGACAACTTCCTATGGATCGTTCTGTTGACATCCGGTTATTAGCCGTTAGCTAGACGTAGCACACGGTTGAACACGGTCAAATCAGCACTTTCTGAACGGATTTAAAGCTTAAACGTGGCGTCACTTTAACAAGCACGTCTATTTGCATGAAAACATGAGGTTTGGGAACAGGGGCGGGCTTCATTTAGCGATTTTAAACACAGAGGAGGGCTCGGTTGAACCGAGATTCATTTACGGGGTCACGTGACTTTATAGAGACGTGAGCAACGGGGTGGGCTTTACAATCTGACATTAGAGGGAGTGAACGCACAGACATGTCACCCGTTTCTCAGCGAATCAGAGCGACCCAAACAGGAGTTTTCAACCAATCACAGCTCGTGATTCCAGCTAGCAGTTAGCCTGAGAAGTCCGGTCACAATCGTCCATTAAACCTCCAAAATGTACAATTTACTATTAAAAATGTAATGGATCAGCATATAACAGTGGTCTGAGTCGGTGCTCAGCTTCAAAGAACTTTTCATTGCTGGATTTAATATTTTATACATTTTTATAATTCCTATCAAGCACTCAAATGTCATGTCACATAAAGG
>NC_056510.1:43328621-43335736 GCF_014905685.2 Nematolebias whitei | reverse complement strand
GAAGCTAGCCTTCTCAAACGGGGATAAAAGGCCGGAAATGACACACGCCCAGCGAGCATTTCCGGGAGGCGCACATGGCGACGGTTCGTTCTTAATGCTCCATTTATATGCATATATCTTATTAATGTAATTGTTTGTCTCTGAATATCTGTAACCCATGTTGTGTCAAATAAATCTTTTATACGAAGGGCGACGCCTCAGTCGTTTTGAACACGACGTGGTATTCTAACCACAACATCATCCATTCAAAACACGGCTCGTTCAGTCCAGTAACAGAACCGAGTCGGACAGCAGAACCTCCCGGCCATGCCACAGTTTCAAACAGAATAAAGCGTCTTTCTCACTGCTACAACTTAATTACACAAACAGAATGACAATTTTCAGCTTTAACAAGAACACATTGACGTAATCTGCAGCTTCTGAACACCACAAGCATGACTTATCATGTCCCTTCAAGCTCAGAAATACGGACAACCATGCCAACACGCAGCGTCCATCTCAATAACACAGACTCCGTCACATATAATTCACACCTCTTTAAACATTCGTACGGCCACAAAATGTCTAAAGAGGAGGATGGGTCCTAAATTATCTCTTTTAGAGACCATGCGGGCCATGAGAAGCTCTTTAGAGACCGTCAAGGCCACCAGAATGTAGTGTTCTAAAAAGCTAGGTTAGCTTCAGAGCTTCACTACAGTCATATTTTAAATTAACGGGTTCTCTCTTTTTCGAGCTACTTACAGATATGTGACAGAGGTACTGTGCGTAGATGGTTTAATCAGTGACATGAGACGTTAAATTTCTTTGACCCATCAAAATAAATGTGGTCATTTATTAACAGAATCAAAATTTAACATCAAAACATTGTATACTTGATTAGACTGATCTGGTTCTGATTAATAAAACTTGGCACGTTTTGTTTTACATAATATAAGGTTTTAAACAGCCTTGCCCCCTTTTATTTAAGAGAGCTTCTACACCATTACACTCCACCTCGGTCACTCAGATCTGCTGACCAGCTGCTTCTGATCATTCCCAAGAGTAAGAGGAATCTCAGAGGAGACAGAGCCTTCTCTGTTACTGCCCCTAAGTTGTGGAACGCTCTGTCTTTGCACATTCAACAGGCCCCCTCACTGTCCATTTTTAAAGCCCGTCTAAAAACTCATCTCTACTCATTGGCCTTCAACCCAACTGAGACTTGGTTTTACTTCATTTTTTTTATTGGTATTGATTTTATCTGTTTAACTTGTCGTTTTATTGTGTTTTAAATTGAGTTCTATTTCGTATAGGCTTCACCCTTTAAGACTTCTCGCTAGTGGGTTTATCCCTATGTGCTCAACGCTGCACTGAAAAATCTTTAGTCCACGCCCACCTGCTGTGTGTGGGCCTCACCCCCGGTCCGTATAAATTACGGTGAGACCGGGTAATCGGCTCTCATTTTTTTCTTCAGCCAGCTCGCTAGCAGTGTCAGAAAAACGAAGAAGGAAAAGTTGTCCAGCTTTGACCGGCATAACCTTTGCTAAGGATGCCTGGGTCTCCGCCACATCAACCTCTTGCCGTCCAGATGAGCTCTTACTCCCCGAGGAGAAGCAGACGAACAGCCTTGTTCAAGGTAAGCGCCGAGGAGTGCTTTTCCATGGCGGGCCGCTACCCGCTGGACGACGCCATTGCCTTTTCTAACGTGTTTTTTCCTTACGGTAATCAAATGATTTCCTCGGAAAAGGCGATGTTAGTAGCAGCCCCGCTGAATGTTTTTTTCAGTGGCGAGCCGCTACCCACTGGACGACGCCACAGCCTTTTCTAACATGTTTTGTCTTCGCGGTAATCGAATGATATCTTCAAGAAGGCGATGTTAGCAACAGCCCTGCTGAATGTTTTCCATGGAGGGCCGCTACTCGCTGGACGACGCCACCGCCTTTTCTAACATGTTTTTTTTTTCTCTCAAGGTAAATCAGATGATTCCCTCAAAAAGGCATTGTTGGCAGCAGCTCCGCTGAATGTTTTTTTTTTTTTTTTTTCTTTTCTGTGGCGGGACGCTATGCGCGGGACGACGCCACTGCCTTCTTTGATACAGAGTCACGCAGTGACTCCTCCGAGAAAGGCGATGCGGAGCTGCCCCTTCCCTCCTGGAGAGCGTAGTGATGGAAGACGAGTGGCCGAGCGGATGCTCAGCCACCTCGGATCTTCCCACGTCGGCGACCACATCGCTCCCAGCCGTTGGTGCCCTCCTCTCGGAGCTGCCCGGCATAATCCAGGAGGATGTTAACGGAAGGGATTTTTCCGTCCATCGCCTACCTCTGCCCTGATCAGATGATCTGGTAGCAAGGTTGGCTCTGCCCCGACTCGTCACCCTGACCCCACCTGGCCTCGCTGTCCAGTAGTGACGTCACACTGGAACGAGGCTGCAGCTGGTCCGGCAAGCTGAAGACATCCGTCTCCACCTTCGCCTCCATCTCCAGAGTGGAGGGTTTTACCGATCAGTGTTTTTTTCCCTTGGTCCCCCCCCTGGAGCCAAGCCTGGCAGTGACACTTGAGGCAAAAGCTTCCAGGATGGATCAGCAACCTGTTCCTCCAGGGAAGCATGACCAGATGGTGACAAGGTCTCCAACCGAGCTCACCAGTGCTCATTCCAGATGGCCGCAGTGAACAACAACGTCGCCCTGCTGGCCTACAGCATCTCTAAGAGGATGGAGGAAGCAGACCTGCTGGAGGAGACAAGAGCTCTCTCTGTAAAGCTGCTGATGTCATCTTAAACATGTGCCACCTCTGCGATCTGCCTGTCCCGTATTGCCGCCTGGATGACCATGATCCAGAGGACCACTTGGCTCCGCCTCTCGCCATCCTTGTCAGAGAGGCTGCAGAAAGACCTGCTGGAGGGTCCCATCACCCCAGAGGCGCTGTTCAGGGCCAACTTCAGGACCATCCTTGAGAAATCGCAGAGGTCCGAGGAGGTCTCAGAGACTGTACACCATCTGGTGACGTGATAGTCCATCTGCCCCTCCTGCCGCTGGAGGGACCGCCTTGGCCAGCAACAGCACCAGAGGCGCTTCAAAGCTGTGGCAGCTACTTCATGCCCTGCTCCTCTGCAAGCCCCCTCCACCAGGTAACAGATCCTTGAGGGGAAGGTATGTTTTTTTTGATGATGTATGTTTTTGATATAAAACAGAAACACCTCTGAAAGTAAAGTTTTTCATTTGAGATTGTCAGATTAGCTGATCTCTTAGCTGCCTCTCTTCACACATTCCCCACACAGTTCAGTAAATATCAAAAGCCAGAGCCAGTTTTTAATTTTTGCTCTTTTCTGCTCACACACAGTGCAGCAGCATTAAATGTGTTTTCTCCACGACAGATGCAGCCTCAACCATAACAGCGTCTCACTCAAAAAGCACTCACACCTCCTCTCGGTGTTTGCCGGCTCACCTCAGCTCTATGTGAGACCGCAGCCTGGGCCTAGCACAGAGGCACACATTCAGCCCCTTTTTTCTGTCAGAACCCCAATTGGGTTCCCCCAGAGAATCTCTGGAGCGAGTGATGGCAGTAAGGATTTTAATCTAGTTGATGTTCATGAGAAACAAGACACAACACAAATGTGTGCCCTCTCTCTGAGCGCTACTCAGAGTGGCAGCGAGGGTGTTCCCTGGACAGAGGGACGGACCATCTGATCAGAAGGGGTTACACGTTATAGTTCGCAGCTCAACCCCCACTGTTTCAGAGGTATTATAGAGACGGGTATTTCTTCTCCAGAACAGAGCTTGTGTCTCCAGTCAGGAGTTCAGAAATTTCTGATGAAAAACGTGATTTCCAGAGTTCCCAACAGAGAGGAAAATACAGCGTTTTTTCCTCCCACTACTTCCTGGTTCTGAGAAAAACCGGAGGGATGAGGCCATTCTTGACCTGTTCATGTTCAGCAATTCGATCATGGGGAGACAACTCCACATGCTGACAAACAGCTGCTGGAGAACTTCACCAGAACGACTGGTTTTCACCCCCATAGATCTGAAGAGCACATATTTTCACATTTCCATTATTCTGAAACACCCCATGCACGTTCTCAAAATGCGTGGAGATGGCTCTGCAATCGTTACACATGGCAGGAATGAAAAATCTTTTTATCTGGACGATCTGCTCTTATTAGCTCAGTCCAGTTAGAAAGTTGTTACACAGACCAAAACGCTAGTGTTCCGCCTGCTAAACCTGGGGTTTTCTATAAACTGGGAAAACCTTCCGTTTGTTTGACCCAGATGATTGTTATCTGGAAGTGGAGCTAAACTCAACACCATTGAGAGCCGAAGCTCTGTCAGCTCAGCTCCGCCGTGTCAAACCCAGCTCTGCCGTGTCAAACCCTGCAGTGTAGTGACAGTTCTGCCTGTCATGCGACTCCTGGGACGATGTCAGCGACACACATCGTGGTTCCGCTGGGCCTACTTAACATTAGACGCCTTCAGAGATGGTTCGCCCGCCTGTGCATAGATCCTGCGCACCAGAAGAGGTGGATTATCTTTGTGCCCCCCTCCGTGAGAACCGATCTGAATCACTGGGGAAACCCCCTCATTCGATCAGAGGGAGTTCCCATCAGCAGGCCTACATCACACGTCTCAGTCTTTTCACAGACGTGTTCCTGTAAAACTGGAAGGAATGTTTCGGTCCCAAGCAGTGGGAGCACAGTGGCTGGACCACATGTTGCTTTACATAATGTGCTAGAATGTTTTTCATGGTCTGAAACGTGACTCAGCATTTTACCCCTGCTGCGGGATCAGCATTTTCTGATCCACACAGACAACAAGTGATGGTGGTTTACATAAACCATCAGGGAGGTGTGTGCTCAGCACAACTGTTATGCAGTGCGAAACAGCTGTTGTATTGTCCACACAGAAACCTGCTCCCCATCAGAGCTGTGGATTTTCCCAGCGTTCCTGAACAGGCGAGCGGATATCATGTCGACGGGCGGTCCCCACCACAGAGACTGGAGCCTCCATCCCAAGCTGATTTCTCAGATTTTTGGAGCAGGTTGGGCTGAACACCAGTAGATATGTCCGCCACACGGGAGAACGCCCAGTGTCAATTATAGTTCTCACTGAGCCCACGAGACGACCCACCGTTAGGAGTGGACGCCTTCGCTCACAGCCCATGGCCAAAAATGCTCCTTTATGCGCTTCCTCCAGTCCTGCCGATATCACGGACCCTGGACCAGGTCCGGGAGGAAGTACCGTCAGTCATCCTCATAGCTCCTGAACGCATTTGCGCTCAGTGGTTCCTGAATCTGTAGCGACTGATATCGGGTCGGCTGTGGAAACTGCTATAGGGGTGGGTGGTGGTGGTGGTGGGGGGGGGGGGGCGCTCTCCTTTAGGCAGGAAGAGCGATCAGGATTTACCCAGAAATAGGTCAGCATCTTTGGGTCTGTCCGTTGAACTGATCCATTTAGAAAAGATGGGCCTCCCACAGGATGTGGTGTGTACGTTCAGGGTGCACGAGCTGCTTCCACCACAATGCTGCACATATCAAGTGGACACTTTTTTCAGCGCTGGTGCGCAGAGAAAGGCGTGGAGGCCATTTCATGGCCACTAGCTGGCATGCTGTCCTTTCTGCAGCAGCTGATGGACAAAGATCTGGCATTCAGCACAATTAAAACTTATGCTGCAGCTATTTATTCCTGTCACAAGGGCTTCGGTGACAAATCAATTCTTAATCACCCGTTGATGATGCATTTCCTGAAAGGTGTATGGAGACACAGACCAGTGTCACGTCCACTAGCTTCACAGTGAGACCTAACGATGGTCCTGCATGCTCTGATCAAAGCTCATTCTGTGTTTCTGGATCAGGTTTTACTTAAATTTCTGTCATTTAAAACAGCCCTGCTGTTAGTTTCTGACGTCGGCAAAGAGAGTGAGTGTTTGTTTGCTCTCTCTGTTACTCCCTCATGTCTCAGAATTCAAAATGATGGCAGTTCAGCTGTACTGCGTTTTAACCCTGCTCTGAACAGCATCACAAGCTCATTCAGATCCAGAGTGATAACCTTGGATGGGTTTTATCCTCTTCCTCATAACTCTGAAGAGGAAGCAACATCTCACCTCCTTCTGTCCCATGCGCCCATTTTTCATGTTACGTAGTGCACACGGCCGCACACGGCCGCACTGCGCCGCTTTCAGCGTATGTTCATGCATTACTGGGATAGCTCTTCAGGACGTCCTCTATCCACCCAGCGCCTCTCACACTGGTTGTGTGAGGCTATTTCTGAAGGTTACAGTTCATCTGGACTGGATCCTCCACCAGAGGGTTTTCATCCTCCATGGCTCTGCATGGAGGGATGACAGTGGAGAACATTTGTATGACGGCTGTCTGGTCATCGCCATGTTCAGTTATTTGTTTTTATCTACATGATGTTTCTACTTTCTCCATTACTCAATACGTTCTCAGGGTTCTGTCAGAATGATTATTATGTGTGGACATATGTTTCTTGTTTTGTTTATTTAGAATGATATTGTGTTAAACACAATCTGATTTCCGTTTATGGTAAAAAAAAAAAAATGTAGTTTTAGTTACATGCCTACAAATCCCAAGATTCACGCCCCCTTCCATTATAGAACGCAAGATGGTGAGATTTTATTGGTTGAGAGCTGGGTCACATGATAGGATAGGGCTTGCCATTCGTTGATGGTGATGACTCCTTCTGGGAGGTGTGGCCAAGCGCTGAAGAAGATATTTTGTGCACCTAATGCTCAGTGCCATTGTTAGTGTTGTTTGATACCTGGATTTCTGGTCCAATACTGATACCGGGTAATATTCAGGCTAGTTTTTGTGATACCGATACTAGTACTTTGTGCAAATACACCTACTGTGTCTGGTAAACCTTAAAAAAAAGCATTGTATTTCAAATCAAAGCTGCATAAAGAATGCAAGACATCAAAGTAATCTATTTATTTTAAACTCAGAGGAGTATGTTGAGGTAGTGGCCTCGTATAGAGCTGAGCTTATAGAACAGAAAACGGAAGACACAATCATACAAAATATGTGAAAATGGTGTTTCAAACACTAAAAATAAAGATAATCATAAAACTATTAAATAAACAATATATATATATATATATATATATATATATATATATATATATATATA
>NC_056510.1:43327123-43328611 GCF_014905685.2 Nematolebias whitei | reverse complement strand
ATATATATATATATATATATATATATATATATATATATATATATATATATATATATATATAAAATAATAAGATATATGTTTTAAGATAATGTTATATTTTTGTCCATATTTTGTAGTAAGCTATACATTTTTCAGAGTTCACCAAGGCTGTTTTATCACCATTGCTCTGTATAATTTGATGACACCTGATCTATGTAATCCACTTTAAATGATAATTTCTTTAGGAAACCTTACCTGAATAAATCTAGGCATTTTGTGTGATTATCTAAGTGATACATATTATTATTCCAAACTGAACTCGTGCAACAATTTGCATGAATTTATTTTGTTACTTATTTCATAACCATCCATCCATCCATTATCTTTACCCGCTTATTCCATTTTGGGTCACTGCAACAGTTCTCAGCACTGCTTAAATCTCCACATTTCCTTCCTCTCTATATAGAGCACCGAAGAACTCCTCCAGAGTCACCTGTCTTGTGACTCTTTGCTCTCCTTCTTGGTCCACCTCATCAATGCCTCGTATTCTGTGTTGTGCTTTAACTGGAAGTGTTTTACAAGGTTTGTTTTGTTGCTACAGCTCTTTACAGATTTTCCACAAACCTCACAAACCACTTCTTGGCTGTTTTGGGAGCGGAAATAGCTCTACACGACTCCGTTATGCTACGCAGTTGTGTCTACCGACTGAGACAGAGCAGTGTGTCAGTGCGTTTACATGCATTACGCAGGCAGGAAAAAAAGTAGTTCCCACCAACCGCGTATTATTTAGACAAGCTCTCAATAGTTTAGTTACTTTCAACCATCTTCCTGTTAATAATATGCATTACCTGAAATGACTTAAGTATCAAAAGTATTGATAGTTTGATTTAAGAATTGATTCTAGAGCTAAAAGATCTGTATCGATAGTATCAATATTTTAGTATTGAGCCGCACATCACTAGCCATTGTTTTGTGACCGCATGGTGAAGTGGTAATGGCCCAAGGCTGGTGATCTTTGTACCTTACATGTGGGTAGAATAAACCTTCTGAAATGGATGATGATTGCTCCTCCTCTCCCTGCTTCAGATATAGAATATTATCTAACAAAATCTATTAAAGATAATAATAGTAAAAAATATAATATAATCCATAAATGTCTGACCATCCTATCAACTGGATAACTTGAAAAAATGGAGGTTTCAACTCCCATTTCAGTTTTTTGCTGTATCTAGGTGTAAGAAAGGTCACCATCAAAATTGGGTTTCCACATCAAAATCTTTCATTCATTCATTCATTCATTCATTAATTCAACCTTTATTTAGACAAATAACTCACATTGAGCCTCAAAGACTCATTGACAAGTGAGATCTGTTTAGACAGACAAAAACGTAGTGAAACTGTACACGTAGGAATTGGAGTCCAGAAAAATTCCTATTAAACTTTTTTCTTGGCTGAGAAGAAAAACTCTAATATTAAAAAAACACCTCGCACATACAAGCACATAGTGAC
>NC_056510.1:43326173-43327023 GCF_014905685.2 Nematolebias whitei | reverse complement strand
GGGGACGAGAGCAGTGAACAATGTCCAAGGATGCACTTGAGGACACTGTAAGAGTTCTGATAAGGATGGAATAATCACCCAGTTCCCTCCGGTGAGATCCGTGAACATTCTTGAGGGATGTTGGGGAATGGCCAAGGACAATCCAAGTGGGAATCCAAGTGTCCTGAAATGACACAATGATATTCAGCTGGTTTCCTCTGGTTGATCAGCAGGAAATTCCTCGATGGGAGGAAGAGGGGGGCATAGCATCAGATTACATGTTCTCCAGGCAAATTCAGATAAGGTGGCCTTCAAGGCCAGCCAGCGGAGCTAAATTCAGATAAACACACAGTTGTTTTGGGGACAGGCCGAACTTAATGACATCTACCTTGAGTCTGTGTTGGTCCACTAGGTTCCTAAATGTCCAAATTACGTGGCCACACAAAAAGAACATGCATGAGTAAAATCCCCAAGATCGGATCCATTCTGCCGAAAGCATTTGAGTTTAGGTACTGTCGTGGATGGCTACCACGTCGTGTTCAACACAGCTGAGACGTCACCCTTGGTATAAAAGATTTATTTGACAAAACATGGGTTACAGATATTCAGAGACAAACAATTACATTAATAAGATATATGCATATAAATGGAGCATTAAAGCACGAACCGTCTCGGTGTGCGCCTCCCGGAAATGCTCGGTGGGCGTGTGTCATTTCCGGCCTTTTATCACAGTTTGAGAAGGCTAGCTTTCTGATTGGTTTAGCTTCTGTTGCTAGGGTTACAACTCTAGCCCGCCCTCTCAAGGACGTTAATATCTACATTTAAGATAAGAAGTTCTGCCTCACTGAAATCGTTCGTTTTAGCTGTTTGT
>NC_056510.1:43315493-43326163 GCF_014905685.2 Nematolebias whitei | reverse complement strand
TGAACCAAGCCATCATAAGGCAAGCAGCATGATTGGGTCCAAATTTGCTGCAGACGACTTCCTTGTTTTTGTAGATAAACCAGCGACCAGCCAAATCCAAAAAGCAGGAACCAGTTATCATAAATCCAATTATATATGCGTTCTTAAAGTCCACAAATGGCAGCAGGGATAGACACGTCATCAAGTCCTCCAAATCGATGAGATATCCAGCTGCGTGCCTGCCAACAGGGCAAATCGGCTCGTCTAAAGCCTGTCTTCGCTCAAAGAAATGTTTTCAATTGTGTTGAGGGACCAACTGATCAAATCAAGTTCGTAAGTATGGTTCGTAAGATATGCAAGGGAGGCTCAGAAGCAGTTTCACAGACATTCAGAGCAGCAAAGCAAAGTGGAGACGGAGAGGAGGGGAGAAAGCGTTCAACCTTGTCAAGAGCAAGTGGTGAACCTGAATCTAAGATAATTTCCATCAAATATGTGTAAATGTAAGAACAGTGAGCTGAATAACTTAAAAAATAGGCAACTTGATGACTTCCATTTAAGTGTGTTGTTACATCTAGGTGTATGAAAGGTCACTAACAAAAATAGGATTGCCAAGTAAAAATTAAAAATAGCCACTATCATAAGTACTGTATGTAAATCAGCCTCACCAATGATTTAAAGAAACTAAGATATTTAGTTTATATGTAAAGAACCCCTTCTAGTTTGGACCAAAATCACCACACAATGAAGAAATTAAATAGTATTTATTTTCTAGGAGATATATTGCAGATTGGGCCGGTTCTGGTGTTGGTTCTGGTTTGGGTTTGGGTTCTGGTAATGATTCCGGATCAGGGACAAGTCTGAGATAGAGATCGGTTAGTGGTCGTGCAAGAGACTATGGGGAACAGAAGAGTCAAATAAGAAGGAGCACTAACCGTCTCAGATGATCTTAGGGGTTCTAGAGACTGAAGAAGCCCAAACTGATCCGAACCGTTGCTGGAGAAGCTGAGTCCAGTGAGGAGCTGCAGCCGGCCGCAGCGACAGGTGGGTGACAAGTCCGTTGAGCGCAGAGTTGTGGTCCAACAAGCCAGGGTCCAAAACCGAAGAGCAGATGACAGGAGGTACCGGAGGAGAAGACGAGGAGGCGTAGTCATGCAGGCAAAGGTCAGAACCGAAGACAGAAAACGTAGTAATCCAAGGGGTCGAGCAAGAGACAATGTCCAGGTGAGTTGTGGGTCCAGGAACCTGGGAGGTTGAGCTGAGAGGTAAGGGCAGGAACCAGGAGCAGGACAGGAACCAGGAGACAGGTAAACTATGACAAGGAGACACTAAGGCTATGGGGAAACAAGGCAGGGTCATAAACTCGAGGTATCTACTTGCAGAGAAATGTTTTCAACTACCGGGTACCGAAGAAGAGAAAGAGTGCAGCTCTTAAAGGGTGAGAGAGACAGGTGCAGCCAGTTGAGTTCTAATCAGCTGCTGCTGGCTGCATTGAAGACAAAACTAAACAATCATGACATCACCCTCAACCAGCATGCAAAGAGGACAAACTAAAACGCACATGTATAAACAAACATTACAAGAGCAGACAGGATACATTAAACTTACAGAAAAGATCTATTGCAACCTTTAAAGGGTGATCAGGGTGACAGAAAATATAATCTATGGGACGTGATTCATGACAGATCCCCCCTCAAGGAACACCTCCCGGCATTCTACCAGGTTGCTCGGGGTGCCGTCGATGAAAATCCCTGATGAGAGTACCATCCAAAATGTGACGGGAGGGGACCCAGGACCGCTCCTCCGGTCCGTACCCGTCCCATTCGACAAGATACTGAAGCCCCCGGCCCCTCTGTCTAGAACGGAAGAGTCTGCAAACAGTATAAGCGGGTGAGCCGTCAATCAAACGGCCAGGTGTGGGGGAACGAACAGGGGAGTGGTACTGGGAGGAAATGACCGGTTTAACACATGAAACATGGAAAGTAGGGTGAACACGTAAGGACTTGGGTAATGTCAGATGAACAGAAACAGGGTTGATAACCTTGGAGATAGGAAAGGGTCTGATGAAGGGGGGGGGGGGGTGAGTTTGTGGGACGAGACCTTAAGAGGGAGGTCCTTAGTGGACAGCCACACTCACTGTCCCACGGCATAGTCGGGTTGTGGGGTTCTGTGACGTCAGCCTTTCTAGTGTAGGCCGCCCTAGATTTTAAGAGCGCCTTTTTGGCCCTCCTCCAGACTCTCTGGCAGCAGAGGGCAGCCATGTGAGCTGAGTGAATAGAGGCTTTGCGTTCTTGAACCGAGATTGCAGGGGATTGAAAACCAAAAACAACATAAAAGGGAAACAAACTGGTGGCTGAGGAGGGAACAGAATTAAGGGCATGCTATATCCAGGGCAGTGATGAGCTCCATTTCTCTGGATCCTGTTGACAGAGGAGCCTCAGCTTGCCTTCCACCTCCCGATTAGCCCTCTCCGTCTGGCCATCAGATTCAGGGTGGAAGCCAGAGGAGAGGCTAACGGAAATGTCCAAAAGTTCAGAAAACTCTTTCCAGAAGTGGGAGACAAACTGAGGCCCCCGATCCGAGACAATGTCCTGTGGCAGTCCGTGGAGCCTAAAAATCTCCTAAGCCATAATGTAGGCTAGGTCCTTGGAGGAGGGTAGCTTCTGCAGAGGAACTAGGTGAACCATTTTAGAAAAGAGGTCAATGATGGTTAAAATGACAGTGAAGTTATTGGAAGGTGGGAGACCGGTTCAAAAGTCCATGCCTATGTGCGACTAGGGATGTGATGGACACAGGAGAGGATGAAGTAACCTGAACGGGGGCGTCTAGAGGTCTTGGACTGGGAACACACCGGATATGATCGCACATAGGCACGGACGTCTCTGGACATGGTCTCCCACCAAAATTGAGGTCTGACAAGAGATAATGTTTTAGTGACCTGGGTGATAAAATAACAGAGAGTTGTGATATAAATCTAAAACCTTCTTGACCATATTAGTGGGTACATATAAACAGTTCTGTGGACAGTTGGCAGGAGGGGGACGTGACCGGCTGGAGTTCCTCAGATCCAGCTCTAACTGAGTAAAGGCCAGGCAAGCACTCTCAGGGAGGATAAAGCTCTCCTCCTGAGCAGAGGGGGAATTGTCCTCCTCCAAAACACGTGACAGGGCATCAGGTTTAACATTTTTCTCACCGGGTCAGTATGACAGGGTGAAGTTAAAACGGGAGAAGAACAGTGCCCACCTGGCCTGGCGAGGATTAAGGTGGCAAGCGGACCTGAGGTACTCCAGGTTCTTGTGGTCCATCCACACCGGGAACGGGAACCTGGAGCCCTCCAGCCAGTGACGCCACACCTCCAGGGCGAGTTTAACGGCAAGTAGCTCCTGATCTCCATTATCATAATTGCACTCAGCCGAGGAGAGACTCCAGGAAAAAAAAGCACAAGGATGAAGACGCCCCTCCTGGCTGCGCTGACTCAAAACGGCCCCCACCCCAGTACTGGAAGCATCAACCTCAACCATAAAAGTTTCATTGGGGTTGGGGGCCTGGAGAATGGGAGCAGAAACAAACAAATATTTAAAGTCATTAAAAGCGGTGTCTGCTGCGGTGGACCAGTGGAAACGAATCTTGGTGGATGTGAGTTTGTGAAGAGGCTTAGCCTTCTGGCTATAGCCTTTAATGAAACGTCTGTAAAAATTGACAAACCCCAAGAACTGCTGAAGCTGTTTGCGGTCCTTAGGGGTGGGCCAATCCACCACAGCCGAGACCTTACTAGAGTCCATCTCCATTTTGTTGGGAGAAACAATAAAACCGAGAAAAGACGTGGTTGACACATGAAACTCACATTTCTCGGCCTTGACAAAGAGGCTGTTCTGGAGGAGTCTGGTGAGTACAGATCTCACTTGCTTGCGGTGAGAATCTAAGTCTTTAGAAAAAATAAGAATGTCATCTAGACAAACAAATACAAATTTGTTTATTATGTTTCTCAATACATTGTTCACAAGTGTTTGAAAGACAGCTGGTGCGTTGGTCAAACCAAAGGGCATGACCAAGTACTCGTAGTGACCAGAGGGGGTGTTAAAGGCTGTCTTCCACTCATCACCCTCACGGATACGGACCAAGTGATAAGCATTCTGAAGGTCTAACTTAGTAAAGATGTTGGCTCCTTGAAGAGAGTCAAAAGCGGAAGACACAAGTGGTAGAGGATACTTATTTTTGACCGTGATTTTATTAAGGCCCCTAAAATCTATGCAGGGATGAAGTGAGCCAGCTTTCTTCTTCACAAAGAAGAACCTCGCACCGGCAGGTGAGGCAGATGGTCGGATGATGCCAGACCGTAATGAGTCCTGGATGTATTCCTTCATGGACTGCTGTTCAGGAGCAGAGAGAGAGTACAAAGCTCCTCTTGGAGGAGTGGAGTCTGGAAGCAGATCTATTGCACAGTCATATGGGCGGTGTGGAGGCAGTGAAGTAGCCCTAGTCTTAATGAACATCTCCTTTAAATCATGGTATTTTTTTGGAACTTTGGAAATGTCTGGATAATAACTCTCACTGTGGGTAACAGCTTCGACAGGTACCACAGCATCAAACAAACACGTGGTCAAACACTCTTCTGACCACCCCAAAATCTCATTCTTCCTCCAGTCAAGGTGTGGGTTGTATTTAGCTAACCAAGTGGCTCCTAACATGATAGGAGCCTGGGGAGATCTTATAACCAAAAAGGTAATGTTCTCTTTGTGGTTACCACCAAGACACAAAACCACAGGTTCGGTTACCAATAAGGAGGAGTTCAAAGGATGGCCATCGAGAACCACAACAGAGAGTTGATGAGATGATTTACAGAGTTTTATACCGGCAGATGTAGCGAAATCATAGTCTATAAATTCAGGGTCAGCACCAGAGTCAATAAGCACCTTAACTGAGGACCGGAACTTATTCAGTGTGATGAAGTGAGCTGATACGATAAATGGTGAGGAGAGTTCTTTGGGACTGGCTCGGCTCAGTAGACATCTCCTCTCGTCTACTGAGCGACCCCTTTTACCGGACAGTTGGCAATAATGTGACCTGCCTCCCCACAGTAGAAGCAGAGATGTCCCTTGCGTCTCCTCTCGCGTTCTATCTGCGTGAGTCGGCTCCTACCCAACTGCATAGGTTCCTCTGCAGGCAGGGGAGAAGAAACAGGAGTAGGTCAGCAGGTCGTGGTAAGAACCGCAACTCACCAGCACATTTGGAAACTGGTGAAGTCTTGGGTCCTCGTTCACGTGCCCGTTCGGCCAGTCTTAAATCCACTCTGGTGGACAAGTCTTCAAGGTCCTGCAGAGAGTCAGGGTAACGTTTGGTTGCCAAACCATCTTTAATGTTATCGTTCAAACCTCTGTAGAATGCATCGGTGAGGGCCTCCTCATTCCAGTGGCTGCCAGACGCTATGGAGTGAAAATCGATGATGTAATCAGTTACTCTCCTGTTACCTTGTTTAATGGAGAATAACCATCTGGCAGCCTCTCGCTCTGGAAGGACCGGATCAAAAACCCTGCAGAGTTCTTTTGTGAAAGCCTGGAGTGAGTAGATATTAGGAGTCTCTTTGCCATTCAGCAGTTCCCCATTTCTTAGCTTTGCCTGAAAGTAACAAGATTATATAAGCCACTTTAGCCTTATCAGAGGGAAACGATGAAGGTTGTAAATCAAAGTGGATTTCGCATTGGGTAATGAAAGGACGACATTGGTCCGGTTCCCCTGTGAGCAGTTCAGGCGGAGTCAGTCTAGGTTCTCTGACAGGTTCTGAGTGGGGTCTGACCACCACTGAATCCTGAGGGGAAGTCTGAGAGTTTAAGTTCTTGAGCATGCAGACCATGTCCTCCATGCCAGACTCTAATTTAATAATTGCTCCTTCTACCCCAGAGCGCCAATCTGCTAGTGGTGAGTGGTCCATAATGGCCCAGTAGTTCTGTAACGAACCCCTTCTAGTTTGGACCAAAATCACCACACAATGAAGAAATTAAATAGTATTTATTTTCTAGGAGAGATATTGCAGATTGGGCCGGTTCTGGTGCTGGTTCTGGTTTGGGTTCTGGTACTGGTTCCGGATCAGGGACAAGTCTATGAGATAGAGATTGGTTTGTGGTCATGTAGGAGACTATGGGGAACAGAAGAGTCAAATAAGAAGGACCACTAACTGTCTCAGATGATCTTGGGGGTTCTGGAGACTGAAGAAGTCCAAGCTGATCCAAACCGCTGCTGGAGAAGCTGAGTCCGGTGAGGGGCTGCAGCCGACCGCAGCGACAGGTGGGTGATGAGTCCGTTGAGCTCAGAGTTGTGGTCCAACAAGCCAGGGTCCAAAACCGAAGAGCAGATGACAGGAGGTACCGGAGGAGAAGACGAGGAGGCGTAGTCATGCAGGCAAAGGTCAGAACCGAAGACAGACAACGTAGTAATCCAAGGGGTCGAGCGAGAGACAATGTCTAGGTGAGTCATGGGTCCAGGAGCCGGGAGATCGAGCTGAGAGGTTAGGACAGGAACTAGGAGCGGGACAGGAACCAGGAGACAGGTAAACTATGACAAGGAGACACTAAGGCTATGGGGAAACAAGGCAGGGTCATGAACGCGAGGTATCTACTTGCAGAGAACTGTTTTCAACTACCCGGCACCGAAGAAGAGAAAGAGTTCAGCTTTTAAAGGGTGAGAGAGACAGGTGCAGCCAGCTGAGTTCTAATCAGCTGCTGCTGGTTGCATTAAAGACAAAACTAACCAATCGTGACATCGCCCTCAACCAGCATGCAAAGAAGACAAACTAAAACGCACATGTATAAATAAACATTACAAGAGCAGACAGAATAAATAAAACTTACAGAAAAGATCTATTGCAAACTTTAAAGAGTGATCAGGGTGACAGAAAATATAATCTATGGGACGTGATTCATGACATTATATTGCTTAAAAGTATAGTTTACCAAAATGATTGGGTCAAAAATAAGCAAAGTGCAGACTTTCATTTTGGTGGATAGCTTTAGCTAGACATGATAAAGGTCACTGTTGAAAACTGGGTTGCCATGTCAACATCCAAGATGGCCATGACACATAATGTGTAAAATGTTCACCCCCATCATTTGAGGAAACTGTGCTTTCTAGTTTTTAATTGCATAAATGTATAATTTCTTTATATTATTTGGGTGACCAAAGATTAATCTAGGTTAACCCCGTGGCTCTGCCATTTCACCTGGTGGGGAATAAAATTGATCTCTGACAGCATCTGTCACTCTGCGCTTCCTCTGACAAGCAAAAAATAAAATAATGAAAACCTACCTCTCTTCTTATTCACAGTGTAACTCCTACCCACTTGAATACCTTGCACCAAAAATAATAGGGTTTACTTGCATTCCCTGTTCAATTCCAGTTCAGAAAAACATTCATCTTGAAAACTACAAAACATTCACTATTCAAATACCTCAGCAACGAGGAACACCAGCACACTGCCTGATAAGGTGGTATCCCTTACTGTTGGACAATGTGGTGACTCAAAATGGCAAGAAAATGGGCAACTTTCTCTTTATAACCTCAATAAACTCTTGAGTTTGTAACCAAGTGACCAGCAAGCTGTGTGGTTGTGTCTTGGGTGGCCATTTTTTTTAATAACCATATTTGCAGATTTTAGAAATGTGTGAGCACAGAGAAACTTTACATAGAGTAGGTGGAACAGAACTCAGCTGGGCTGAAAGCAAGCACAATGCGTGTGAAACGTCTTTTTCCTGTCATAGAAAAGTGGCAAGTGTTGATTTTTTTGTGGGGGACCTGACACTGTGTGTTAAAGTGCATTAAAGTTTATTTATTTTATTTTATTTTATTGTAAATTTATTCATTTCATATAAAAAACAATGACAATTTTTAGAAAGAAAAAAAATTAAACAAAAAACATAAAATGAAAGGAAGCAGAAGAAGAAAACATTTCTTATTATATCTGCTCCCTATAAAGTTGAAATGTCTTTAAAAAAAACAGCTGAATTTCCACAAACTTGGTAAGAAACATGCTTCTAATGTGTGGAATCAAAGTAATATAGGTGAAATGTTGCTTTTTTTCTACCTTATTTGCCATTAAACTTCTTCCGGGAAGATGGTGTCGGTGCTGGTGGCTTGCTGTTCACCTCTGTCTGTTCTGATTGTTTTTTTTTTCTGTTTTTTCATTTTTCTTCGGTGACAAACTCACTGATTGTTTATGATCGCCAACAACTTTTAAATATACAGTTATCTACTGCAAACCGCGCCTTGTTCGACCACTTTGATCAGGGCTCTGGACCCCCACCCCCTTTGCTTGTTGATGTCCCGGTGTACCTGAAGCGCGCGGCGTTTCTGCCCGCCTGAAAAATCGCTCCAGGCGCCGTGGGAGACGTGCCGGCCGTCTCGTGAGGATTAAAGCCAGCTTCAAGCTCTCTGCTGCTTCGTCATCTGCTGCTGACCATCAGACGTTAAACTGTCCATCCAGATGCTTCGCTGACCCACTCAACTCCAGCTCGCTCCAGGTGCCCGGGTCTGGTATGCGCAGCGGGCGCGCGCGCGGTGGTTTCGGCCATCTCCAGTGGAACTTATCCAACTCCGGACCTTCTGCTGCATCATCTCCTGCCGACCATCTGCTGGATATTCGCCTGTCCGGGTGCTTCGCTGATCGTGCTACGTCCTGCCTGATCCCCGTAGTCGAGCCTGGCTCACGCCGCGGGCGCGCGCACAGCTGCGACGTCTCTGGTCCTTGGAGACGTGGTTCAAACTCCAGAAATCTGAAACAGCTTGTCTGTGCTCGGAACACAGCTTTACCTTCACCTACTGGTCCTACAAAGATTGCTCTGCTGAATGTGAGGTCACTGGCAAATAAAACATTTATCTTAAACAACTTTTTCTGCTCCAATGAACTAGACTTCATGTTTGTTACAGAGACCTGGCTTGTCCCTGGTGAGTTAAGTGTTTTTTCTGAACTTTTGCCAGTGGATTGTGCCTTTTTTAATGCTCCAAGGACTTCTGGTAGGGGTGGTGGATTATTAACAGTTTTTAAAAAGCTCTGGAACTGCAGACTGCTACAGGCTGACATTTTAGCGTTTTGAACTGCTGTATTTTGAGCTGGGCCGCTCCAACCCAACACTGTGCAGCCTGATCTACAGGCCACCCTCATACAACAAAAACTTCATAAGGGAATTTTCTGACTTTCTGACTGGAATACTGCTCAATTACGACAGGGTCTTGATTCTGGGAGACTTTAATGTGCACGTTTGCTGTCCTGACAAGCCTT
Source organism: Nematolebias whitei (assembly GCF_014905685.2). Classification (NCBI taxonomy): domain Eukaryota; kingdom Metazoa; phylum Chordata; class Actinopteri; order Cyprinodontiformes; family Rivulidae; genus Nematolebias; species Nematolebias whitei. The sequence continues at coordinate 43,316,919 of NC_056510.1, read as the reverse complement.
TGGTGCAGAAGTTTCTAAATCTGATACAATCTTTCAACCTTGTGCAAAATGTTGTTGGTCCAACTCATCAACAGGGCCATGCACTTAATTTAGTTCTGTCTCACGGTTTATCTGTGGTTAATCTGGAAATTGGGGATGCTATTGTTTCAGATCACAAACCCATTTCATTCCAAACCTCAGTTATTCATGAGTCTAAACCCCCCGCTCTAGCCAAGAGTTGTCGGATATTTAACTCTTCAACCGCTGCTCTTTTTTCCTCTGCATTCCTTACTGATGCTGCTTCAGTCCCTGAAACCTCTGCCTGTATTAGTACGCAGGAGCTGCTCAGTAGGCATTAAGAAACCTGGACTTGACCCTTCAACTTGCTCAAATTACAGACCAATCTCAAAACTTCCCTTCCTGTCCAAAATCCTGGAGAAAATAGTTTTCATTCAATTAAACAAGTTTTTGAATGAGAACAGAATCTTCGAGATTTTTCAATCTGGTTTTAAGCAACTCCACAGCACTGAAACAGCATTAGTAAGGGTTTGTAACGACATTATGATATCAAATAATTCTGGTCAATTTGTGGTACTGGTGCTCCTGGACCTTACTGCTGCTTTTGATACTGTTGACCACAGTATCCTTATATCACGGCTGGAACAGTGGGTTGGGATCACAGGTGCTGCATTAGAATGGTTCCGCTCATTCCTGAGTGGCAGGAGTTTCTGTGTCAAGGTTGGGAATAATGTTTCCGCCTCATTATCTCTTTCTTGTGGGGTCCCACAGGGTTCGATTCTTGGACCCCTTCTGTTCTCACTTTATTTGCTCCCACTGGGTCCATCTTGAGGAAACATGGTCTTTCATTCCATTGCTATGCTGATGACTGCCAGATCTACCTGCCTGTGAAACCAGCAAGTGTTTGCTCCATTCACCCTCTGTTAAAATGTCTGGACAACATTAAGGCCTAGATGGCTTCAAATTTCTTAAGTTTTAACAATGACAAGACTGAAGTCATTGTCTTTAGCCCTAGCTCAACTGCCACCACTGATCCTGTCAACCTGGACTCTCTTCAGCCATATCTTAAGCAGTCTGGTAAAAATCTCGGGATGGTTTTAGACTCTGACTTCAAGTTTGACAATCAAATCAACTCTGTTCTGCAGAAAAGCTTCTTCCAACTCAGACAGGTAGCTAAGCTCAAGCCAGTGTTGTCCAGACCCGACCTTGAGAAACTAGTCTACGCCTTTGTCACAACACGATTGGGCTATTGCAACGCACTGTATGCTGGGATCAGCCAGGCATCCATCTCACGTCTTCAGCTCGTCCAGAATGCTGCTGCTCGGCTTTTAACCGGAACTCGTAGGTCTGAACATATTACACCAGTTCTGTCCTCCCTTCACTGGCTCCCTGTTCGTACGAGGATAGTTTTTAAAATTCTTCTGTTGAC
>NC_056510.1:43314251-43315393 GCF_014905685.2 Nematolebias whitei | reverse complement strand
CACAACTGATTATCCCCCAACAGCTTACTCCAAAGTGGAACAAACCATTTGTGTTGGTGCTAGATGGTTTTCAACCAGTTTGACACAACTGTCAACAAGGAAGAGGGCCGGCAATGGAGTAGGGGGCGTACCAAAGAGAGCATCTTAGCATCAACAAAACTGGTTTGTTCCACTTTGGAGTAAGCTGTTGGGGGAAGAATCAGTTTTGTTGTGTGTTTCCTTGACTGATGAAGCCTTCCAGATTGTAGGCGAAATGTTTCAGTACAAAAAAAGAAACTGTCCAGATAACCTGACTGAAAAATGTTGGATTAAAATTGACTAGTTTTCATTTGATACTATTTCTATCTTAACACGTGATTCTTGACCTGCCATTGTGTATCTGTTCCTACCAAACCCAGCCGGTTGAAGCAGATGGTCCTCTTGTCCTGATCCTGGTTCTGACAAAGGTTTCTTCATCATGAGGGAGTTTTTCCTTTCCACTGTCTCCTTCATAATTGTTCAAGATGAGAGTTCAACTCAAAGCAGTCTGCTCCTCAGATAAATAATGTTAAATTATTATTTTTAAATATGATTTATTTCTGTCAACTTATTTTATATATGAATGTTTCTGTTCAGTGTCCCGAGATGACTTTTGTTGTGACTTGGCGCTATATAAAGAAACTGAATTGAATTGAATAATTAGATAAGATAGAATAGGCTTTATGATCAGTTTAATTTAATGCTCTAATGGCAATATCGTCTAATATCCAAGTGAAGATTTAACGAGACTGCTGGCTTCCTTAGATAGAGAACTTTATTTATTGGCTTTTGTATGTGTGCAAAAGTTTTTGTGCGGTGCCCTGAGACAACTTCTGTTGTGATTTGGCACTATATAAATAAACTGAATTGAACTGAATGCATACATTTTTTCTTTAATGTAATGTAACTGCAGCTTCCTATTACATAAAACTGGAAATATGGGCCTGTGAGTGTGGTGCTACAGTGGCGCTAATTTTTACAGCATTTTTTACACGTCTTACATTGGAAAATGTGTGCATTAATTGAAAATGAGTTTATCTTTAAAAGAATGTTTACCTTACACTGGATTATATATATATACATACATACATACATACATACATACATACATACATACATACATA
>NC_056510.1:43309436-43314151 GCF_014905685.2 Nematolebias whitei | reverse complement strand
GATGGATGGATGGATGGATGGATGGATGGATGGATGGATGGATGGATGGATGGATGGATAGATAGATAGATAGATAGATAGATAGATAGATAGATAGATAGATAGATAGATAGATATAGATATAGATATAGATATATAGATACAGATATAGATATATATAAAGATATATGGATAAGTAAAGTTTCATTTTTATTTTTATTTTTTATTTTTTATTTAAATTCTTATTGAATCCACCCAGAGGACCTGGCTTAACTTTGACAACTTGAACAAACTAGCACACTTATGGCTCTCCTAACGCTGTCTGTCAGCAGGAAGTTGTGTTTTTAACACATCAGCTGTGGCTGCATCCAGTCCTCAGTGTCCCCGCTTTAAGGGAACAAACAGGGCCGATAACTTCAATCACCCACTGTTAGTTTGCTAAAAGTAGAGTCAGATGTATTAATTGTAATTGAGGAACATTCGTCTGTGAAGTTTACAGAAAATAAAACATCATTGTTCACGGTAGCAGCTCTGATTACATTTAACATGATTCTTTTTTCTGTCAAAACTGATTTTATATTCATCCATTTTGATGCATGTGTAGAATTTTCCCTAAATATTATAAAGGAAAACAAAATCTTTAAAAAAATCATATAAAACTAAAAGTATATTTTGAGTTTAGAATATAAAATATTACAAACAAACTATCTGTAGAATCATACTGTATCCTCAAATTCACAGTCACTTGAAACAGTGACAGAAGTCAGAAAAAAATAAAACCTTTATCGTACATTTATAAAGTCATAGCATGGCCTTTATTGTCTACATTCAAATATAAGACAAGGACAATATAAACACATTATATTACTGCACCAAATTTTACTAATTTGATTTCAATTTAGCACTTTTCTTTTAGAAAAACAATTACAAAAGTGATTAGAAGTAACAGAACAAGCAGGTCTGTGCAGAATATTTAGTGATTTTTTCCTGATGATATTGAAACACAAACAAGTTCAGATGTGTGCAGTCATCATCAGAGCAACAGACTAAAATTGCACACACTGTTACACACTAATTAGACTTTGGTTTAACAAATACGTTTTAGATGTTTAGAAATTTCTTTCATTTTCAGCCCATATATAAATGGATTTAACAAAGGTTGATATAAGAGCACTTGCAAAGTCATTATAAAATGAACAGTTTGGGTAAAATTAGTCTCCACTCGAGCTACAATTACATCATATGCCATCAAACAGAAGTAGCTGATTAAAACCAGCAGGTGGGGTATGCAGGTCTCAGCAGCTTTTTTCCTGAATGTTTTACACTTTTTATAAGATATTATGAATATTTTTGTATATGTAAAAATGGTAAAGAACATTGGAAGTATTGCAAGATCTATTAAAGAAACGAGACCAAACACAGTAAGTGATTCCAGTCTGACACACTGAAGTGTATAAACTGAATTGTTACAAAACATTCCTTTTAAAGTTAAGTTACATAGTTTAGATTTAGCACTTAGTGTTGATGTTACTGTAACATGACAAGCAGGAAATAACCAGGCTAGAACTAAAAACATGTTTATAGTGTTTTTTGTCATAACACTTTGGTATCTCAGAGGTTTGCAAATAGACACATATCTGTCAAAAGCCATGACTGCCAACAGGATGAACTCTGAACCACCTAAAGTATAAAACATAAAAAACTGAAAGATACAGGCTGAATATGATACAATCTGTTTATCAGATAAAAAGTCGATCAGGAGCTTTGGGTAAACGGTGGTGCTGTAAAGAACACAGTTAAATAACAAAGCTGCAATAAAAATGTACATGGGCTCATGGAGGCTTTTGTGTATCCAGATCAGGTAGAGAATAATAGAATTACTACAAATGATTAAAACATAAATTGTAAACAATATAGAAAAATACAAATACCTGTATTTGCTCATTTCCACAAAACCACCCATAGTAATATAGGTAACATTGAACTCATTATCCATAAATGTTCAAAAACACAAATGTAATTGATTTTTAATGAACAGACTTGATACCTAAAAAGAGCTGCAGAGTTCTTTTTTACCTGGGACCCAAGCACTTTTAAAGCTTTGTAGAGCTCTATCCACAGCATTTACCAACTAAATGGTTGTCAGTGAAAGGTTTATTAGATAGTTTAGCTCTCGTAGGAACTCATCTCAGGGGGTTGACATCACTGCACAGTGTCTTTATACATGGCATACGATGATGTCTTTAAACTCACAGTATAAACTGTATTATTGCATAATATTATGTGAAAAGATAATTTTTTCTATGTACATGATTAATAATTAAACTTTATGCTTAAAAGAAAATACTGTTTCAGTGTAAAAAATATTATAGAAAAGTGTGACTACCTATTAGCTCCTGATTTGTTCCTGATTTGTTCCTGTGGCGTTCCCTAGTAGTTAATCAGATTTTGTGTACCTTATTGTAAAGTGTTACCAGGTAATCTGTTATGTGGCCATCTCAATTTTTAACATTTTAACAAGAATGCAGAAGATCACTTTAAGAAAAGCCCCCTCCCCACTGAAAGCATTGTCTTACATGACACAATGCCAGGCCAGGCCCTATGCTGATATCCTCATCCTGCAGTGAGTATCACTGGTGTCAGAAACATTTGTAATATGGGGGTGGTGGTGGTGGTGTGTGTGTGTGTGGGGGGGGGGGGGGCACTCTGGGGGTCCTCCCCCAGAAAATGTTTAATAAATTAGATGTTATTTCCTATATTCAGGTGTATTTGAATTGTTAAACATCTATGTTTACCTACATATGCAAACACCTGATTCAATAACTATTTTAGAGAGCATGGAACAACAAGTAGCCTGACCAACAGCTCTTCTTGTGTGACGAGACTGCGGTGAAGTTTGTTTTAGGTTGGATATTGGATATTTGCGCTCCGTACATTCATACGCAGTTGAAAAGAGCACGTTTCGCTTCTCTTGCGCAGCCTAAGACACCCCACCCCCCCACCAAAAAATAAATAAACAAATCCAGAATGTTTGTGTAGTGAACAAGACCTCCGACATCAATCTGTCTCTGAGGACCTTCAGGAGACAGGAACTGTTATTTCATTGATTTGAATCCAGAAATACAAATTATCTCATCAAGAGACTATTTAATTGTATCCTGAATTAATCAATTGAAAGAATACTCTTCTTTTTTTATTATCAGTACTATTTTACAATATCTTGATTATCAAAAGTGTGTTTAGTTCATAGCATTTCTAAATGTTGAAGTGAACCACCCATTTAAATCAACTATGAAACGGTATTATTGATTTTTAAACCTCATTAGACTTAGATCATACAAGTTAAATGTCTATTTACGAAGTAAGTGTGCATTTAGTCTTCTCCCTGAATGAGGAATAGTGGATTTGAGGGCGAAAGTCAGAGACAAGTTATGAGAACGACGTGTCTTGTTTTTAAAACTCTCAGACAGTAAATAAGAACTGGCTGGCACCTGTTTTCTCTCATTGTTCAAAATATTTTTCTGTCTGTACTAACCGTTCTTAAAACATTCCTGCTGTCTACTGACTCCTAATAACCCTCTGACATCACTAAAACTACACCCCTGCTGGTTGTTTCAACCAATCAGGAAGTACCACGTAACAGGAAGTGGATACCCTTTAAAAGGCAACACTTCTTGGAACTTTTCAGTTTTCCTGGAACTTCCAGAATCTTTCCGAGTCTTCGCAGTCTTTTCCAGTCTTCCGAGGCTTTCCAGTCTTCCTGGAACTTTCAGTCTTGAGACTCGGTCTGATGGCGAGTCGTATAGGAACTTTCAGTTCTTACTGAAAGTCAACTAAGTAGCGGATGGATTTGACCATGTGCCAAGGGTCTCTCCATTCCAGCGTAGTCACAGCCTGCCTCGGCTGTGACTCAACCCGAGCATTAAAAGCTCAACTTCTAAGGAAGCTTATTCTGTTGAACTGAGTACTTCGTCACAATTTCTGATGACCCCAGCTACTCTGACCGGAGACGCTGAAAAGGGAGCGTGCCAATAGACCTCTGTTCCAGAGTGGATGTATCCTCTGCTAAGGTAACAAAGTCGCTGCATGCCCTGAAGTGTACCGGGGGGCTGAGCTGGATTCGGAGGAAGGGTGCCATTTTTCTGGTTTAACACATAACTTTCATCCATCTAAACTTCCTCTTTCAATCTATTCCTTCTCTTTAAACTTCTATTCACCAGTAAATCAAGCTAGATGCCTTCAGAGATGAATCAGTCTCAATCAGTAATGTTCTGTTTTCTTGTTTAGTAAATCGTGCCAAGTTTATTAATCAGAAACAGATCAGCAAATCAATGTGTACATGTTTTGATGTTAAATTTTGATTCTGTTAAATAAATGACCGCATTTATTCTGATGGGTCAAAGATAAAATGGCGTCTCATGTCACTGATTAAACACTCCACTCACAAGTTATCTTGGTCACATGGAAGAAATTTAACGTGAAAAAGAAAATAATCCATTGTAATTGAACAATTAATATTCTTTGTGCTTGAACTAGCTTTAAGAATAATTAATTAGTAGTGAAGCTAACAGCTACCTCACTACACTTGATTACAACAACAACCTTTGCAGCTGGGCTGTATTTGCACCGTTGTGTATGACCCCTGTTTAACTGTTTAAAGTCAAGTCAAGTCAACTTTATTTATAGAGCATATTTAAAACAGAACCTGTTATCAAAGTGCTTAACAACAACAACAA
>NC_056510.1:43301350-43309336 GCF_014905685.2 Nematolebias whitei | reverse complement strand
ACAAACAGCTAAAACGAACGATTTCAGTGAGGCAGAACTTCTTATCTGAAATGTAGATATTAACGTCCTTGAGAGGGCGGGCTAGAGTCGTAACCCTAGCAACAGAAGCTAAACCAATCAGAAAGCTAGCCTTCTCAAACTGTGATAAAAGGCCGGAAATGACACACGCCCACCGAGCATTTCCGGGAGGCGCACACCGAGACGGTTCGTGCTTTAATGCTCCATTTATATGCATATATCTTATTATTGTAATTGTTTGTCTCTGAATATCTGTAACCCATGTTTTGTCAAATAAATCTTTTATACCGAGGGCGACGTCTCAGCTGTGTTGAACACGACGTGGTAGCCATCCACGACAAAATGGTGACCCGACGTGCAGCGAGACGCGGCCTGGACTGAATTGGATCGAGGTGGCTTACGGTACACACACAGAGGAACTGGGCCCATTAATTTCAGGTAAGCTGGTTAACTGTTTGGACCTTAAGGTCGGGAGTTTCTGGCTTTTCGGCCGTAAACCAAATTAAAACTAAATTCAAATTCTTCTGTTGGTGTGCATGCAGCCATCTCCGAAAAATAAAGATGGTTTATTTAAGCTAACTTCCGGTGATTCGTGTAATTTTGACGAGGTGGGTTACGATATTCAGACAGTTTAAGCGCCGAACGCTTTCTTTTACGTTTAGGTAGTGTTGAGTTAGATTCACAAGTTTTACTTGTGGCCGGAGGAAGGCGAGGTAGCCTGCCGGTGGGTCACGTGATGACCGACGCATTTCCCCAGTTTTCAGCGGAGCTGGCCGTCAATCCTTTAATTTGACGGAATTAAGGGCCACTCATTTGTGGGTGTGACTGAGGCGCGGGTACTCCTCGTGTCGTGTGGACTGCTTCACAGATTGTACTCCATTTTTAGATAGTTTACGGGGAAATGTTTTAGAATAGAGAGTTTACCAAATTTCATGTGATCAGGGATCGCATTAGTTTTAGGACGTTGTTATAACTTTTGTTTGCGCCATGTTTTTTATGTTGTGTAACGGCTTCAAGGCCGGACACGTTGAGAGAGACGTAACAATGGAGCAAAGAAAAAGAAGGGGGAGTGAACTGTGTGTGGGGCAGAAGCGAAGGGTTACTTTTCTCTTTTTTCTGTGTGTGTCTGTGTGTGAGTGGAGCTTCCATATCCTGACCGCAAGGGGGCGCTGTTGTATAAGGCAAGGACAAGTCTGGACTGTGGGTTGGTTCATCCCACAGACTTTGGTTTGTTTTATTACAACTGCGGCCAGAAGTGCATGAAAATAAAATATTTGAATGCCTGAGTGTGTGAATGTTGTTATCAGGTGTGGAACTCATAAATGTGGAACATGTGAAGCCTGTGGAAAATCTACAGGATCAATATCAGAGACAAAATGCACAATTTATGGGAGGTGTCAAAAAGCAGAGGCAATTAACTAAAAGACCAGCAGACCAATAGCTAAAACAAGCAGAAATAAACTTAAAATACCAAAAGTAAGTGGGTAGGGCTTGGTGTTCCTGGATTAGGCTGTAAAAGTTGGATTAATTTAAAATAGAGGTGGAATTAGCTGATATTGCCATGAAACAGCTAAATGGTATCTGTAATGTTAGCTGGTGTATCTGACTCTTCCAAACATTAGCTGACAGGAGCTTGATGTTCAGGAATTAACAGAAATACGTCAGTAGAAGTAAAAAAACGTTGAAGTAAGCTGAATACAGCTTAAAAGAGGGAGGAGGTGCTTGGAGGTGGTACATCAACAGGGGTGATCGTGGCAGGAGGAGATCAGAACACCATTTTCAGTCACTGAACATTGGGAGAGGAACTTCATACATCGTTTAAACTAGGGGAAAGGTAATGCATCGTTTAAAACAACACCAGTAGGAGAGGCAGCGGAGTTAGATAATGTGAGCACGCAGTTGATTACACCACAGCTGTCTGTTGCCAGACATAAACAGGGATAAGCTGTACAATCAGAGTTGACGGTGAGGAAGGAGACAGTGACCTCGGGAACAGTTGATCTGCAGCAATGGCTTGAATCTCAAGGCCTGAGGGGACATCACGTGTACGAGCTGTAATTAACCAGGAGATGGAGTCAGAGTGAGTCAGCTGCGGGTAAGGTTGGAACATCGCACTGTGTGGGAAGAGGTAGATGTCAGACAGCCAAAACAGATGGACAGCCACTCACTGAGCGGGCGAGGTACAGAGGTGAATTGATAACAAACGTATTGAACATACAGGCGAAGGTGAAGAGCTGCTGACAGAGAGCTGGTGACATGATGCAGAGAAGGAAGGTAGATGGTTGAGGTGTCAAAGAGACCAGGTGGAAGAGCAGCAAGGCTCACAGCAGTCGTGATGGGTTCAAACTGGTTTATCAGGGTGTGAATAGAAAGAGAAATGGAGTAGGGGTGGTCTTGGAGGAAGTGAGGCGTAGGTCTGACGAAGGCCTAAGAGGAATGATTCGTTGTGGTGACTTCTGAAAAGGGTAAAGCCGACAGAAGTAGGACAAATAAAACAAATAAATATCATAAACAGGTCAAATTAAGTTTAAACATTTCTGGATGACACATTGTAAACAAATTAGCCTAAATTACTTCTTGGAATTGACAATAATATCAGGTTTTAAATTCAACTAAAAAAAAAAAAAGAAAAAAACGACAGAATAAAAAATAAGTAATAAACAAAATCCTTGACACTCGTAAAACAAAGAAAAATTTTATTCTGGTCAAAGAAACTCTTAACTAAACTCAAATTGAAATACTTGGATTAAAATAATCAGTCTTAACTAAACTCAAATTGAAATACTTGGGTTAAATTAATCAGTCCACATGAGTTTACATTTTCTGGAGTGTTGAAAATGTTTAGCGTTTAGGAGCTGTTTCCTTCTAGGAGCTGCCGGAACTAGGTTAATTATGGGACAACAACAATTCTAGTGGGTAACTGACATGACTTTAACTTTATGACTTGAGATTTCACACAGGTCCTAGGAGTGCAAAAGGACAACAGAGATGTGTACATGGTGAGTTTAAGAAGTTGTACTTTGTGAACAAAGGTGCATGTAGACGTTTTTGTGCAGTGACAATGGACTCTGTGATGTCTTGAAGGGTATACATAGTCTTAATTGATTTGAATTACAAGTATTTTGTTTGTGATACAGTGAACCAGCATAGTATGAGATGAAATGATTTGCAGATTTGTTACTCTTATGTAATTGAGCGTTTAACACGTCTGTTGTACAATCCAGGACACCGGAATGACTCCGTTGAAGGTAAACGCTGCAGTTCCAGAGTAGAACTTGCTAACAGAGGATTAATGTGGATAACAGATGAATGTTGAATCAGATTTTAATAATTGGATTGTTTATTTTTCCTTCTCAGCGGCCTGAGAGGACAGACCTGTGGATTGGGAAGATAAGTCTGGCTAGGCCCACAAAACACAGAAGTTAGCATTTAAATGCATACAGCATCCATCTGAGTTTTGATCAGGACTCTCTGGTGCTGGGGGGGTCGGATCAGATACCAGAGGTGTTCAGGTGGACGCTGAACTTGGGCCTGTGAAACTGACCAATGAGACGGTTCAAAGATGTGGTCAGTCAAGCACCAATGACACAACAACAAAGAACTTGTCAGCCAAGTAACGTGACTTTTCAAAGATCTAACAGTCCAACAACAAACTGAATTAACTGTCCAGAGGGGGTCCTGGAGTTTGTCCACAGCGAGAATATCCAGTCAAGTCTTGCTGTATGCTGGGATATGTACTGCTGCACAAAGCTGAACTGGTCTCCAGACAGAGGGAGACAAACTGAAGACTGAACGGCTGAAAGAACGAGCTGGTGGTCAATCTGTCCATGGTTACTAACATCAACTGCAGCCTGACGGAGGTGTCAACCCCACATTTGGTCTGTGATGGTCATCTAAGCGCCTTGGTGTCGTGATCAAAACTGCAGTTGGCTTTGATAATCACTCACATAGACTCATTTTAAGACAGGTGACACAACATGACACAGAAGTACTGATGTGGGAGTGCTAGATGATTCACCCTTCTCCAACTGCTCTGAGATGAAAATTGTTTTATTACCTCTAATGCTCCACACCCCTGAGCAAAATATTGATTTTTAACTTTCCGTTTATACAGGTCAGGAAGTCTCAGTCAAGAGAAACCTGTACCTGAGACCTGATTTGGATGAAGTTCACTAATGTTTTCTAGAATAATACTAAATGATTGCCTTTGCCTTGAAGGAGCTCATTTGGTGGGTCTGGTTTGATACAAGGGATGAAATTTATTTAATGGTTAACTCTTTGCTAAATTATAGGAGAGCTTGGGTTGTATTTGGCTATTTGTTTGCAGAACCTGGGTTGAATAACAGTAGTGGAAAGATTAAAACTACACCATATTTTATAGTTCTGAAACTAATACTCAAACTGGGTGTTAGTGGATTACAGAAGGTAATACTTCATATTTGAAACAGAAAACTGTTTCAAAAGGGGGGGTAGGTGAAGGCGGTAGGTGAAGGCTGCTCTTAGCAGGGAACAGTTCATACAATGATTAGATCATTACAAAATATACAAAAATAACTTCTTAGGGTTTTATAATTTAAAAAAAAAGTAGTAAGTCTGAAGCGTTTAAAGGATCATTTAGGATAATCACATTGACATTTGAAAAGTGGAATAAATCAGAAGCCTACAAAACGACATTGCACTTGTATATTGTATATATATCGGTTCAACAACAGTATTTTTTTTTCTTTCTTTGTTGTAATGTGTACAGATTCTAGAAAAGGGGGACGCCCCTAGCCTGATGTGGATTTGAGCAAAGCTTAAGGGAAATGGGGTGGTTCGATAATTTTAAACACAACTGACTTGACTGGACTGGACTGGACTTATAGTTTAATTGGGCTAATAATAAAAGGTTTCATGAACAAAGGATTTTAACCATTTTTTTTCTCGTTCTCTCTCTCTTTTATTTTTCCTCTTTTTCTCTTTTTCTTCCTTGCTATTTCTTCCCTTCTCTAGCACAGACAGGTACCTGGATGGAAGATTAAATTCTTTTATTTTCCTCACAGTGTTGTATGTCAAGTGTTTAAACTTGTAAGTTTACATTGTGCTTTGATGTTGTGTGCAAGCGATTTAATGAAGTTACTTCCACAGGCTCCAGAAGGAGGGAGGCCGGCGTGTGAGATTGCTTATTGCAGGGTGTTGTGGTGTATGTTTTAACTTTACTAATAGTAGGTAGACCTGTTGACTGCAAAGGCTTTGAAGGATGAAAGAAGAGACGAGAGAACACAGGTATCCCTGGAGAAGTCCAGTATGTACCTCATTTCAGTTTCAAGTGTATAGATGAATGTAAGAATAGCATTTTATTTCAGTTTTCAAGTTCTGTTTTATTGTAACATTACAGTGTAAGAGTTCACACTAGCAGTAGCAATAATGACCATCAGGGTGTCCCATAATTAAGAAACAAATTTTACTCACTAGGAAGTAACCACAGTCATTTTTCCAGGCCCACAAATGGGTCATGGATCCCACAGATTAAATAATCTAAAGGCCATGCAGGGTGTTTAACAATTCACAAGCTTTGGTGTCCAGCTTTTCTCACCAGGAGGGAGAATCTCTGACTGAGGAGACAGACTCACATCGGACTGGGTCCTGTTGAAAAGAGGGACAGGACCCCACCAGGTGGTGGAGAGAACATCACACGCCATCAGTCTCCAGAATGAGACTGACACCTGTTACGACCACAACCAGTGCACCCCTGGAGAGGAGCGGAATCGATTGCTGGACCTGATTGAGGCTGATCTGCTGGAACATCAGCTCCCCACTACACCTGGAGGAGGTGACAGGACCTTCGTGGGAGCTCATTCTTTGCCCCTTTGTTCTGGTTGGAAAAAGGCAGTAGCAAGCGTTGGAGAAGGAGTCTCCGCTCTGCCTGAAGTCGGTCAGTCAGGTGGATCGGGTAAAAACGGAAGATTACCAGCCCTGACCGTGAAGAACAGAAGACGCGTCAAACTGATTTTAGTTTTGTCCCAATACACACACGTCATTTAGAATGTCTGATCAGACTGATAAGGTTCTAAGGACTTTACATGAAGATATCTCCGCGGGCCGAATCCCGCCGAGCACCAAAGGACCCTTCTGGATGAACAAGGCCTCCCACCGCAAGCTCAAGAACCGAAGACCTGCTAGATAGTATTGTTTAAATTGAGGGTGTTGGCTTTTCCTGTTTAATATGAGTGTCTAGTCTTTCCTTTCAGTCATTCTGAAAAATAACCAGAGAAGGGTCGTGGATTCAATTGGAAGCTCTTAACTATTCAAAATTTTACTCCATTCAATTGGGCATGTCATCATTCTAAAATCCCACGAGGTATTATAAAGGTGGTTTAAAAAGAGGTAAATTTTGGTATTAGGGTGGAGTTTTACTTATTTTAGTGTGGGACACTTATCTCTTACTAGGAGTGTTGTAGTTTTTCATAATTTTATCAAGGTTTATGCACTTGGTATTTTTTTGTAAGGATGGTACCATTTGCTGTTTCTGTTTGTGTCTGTGTTCCCCACTCTGATTTTTGTGCTCTTGTAGTTCTGCTCTTTGTGTGGTTTCTGTTCCTGTGTATCTGGTCCTGTTTTCCACTCACTCCTCAGTCTGCCTCTCCACTCCTCAGTCTTTATCATTCACACCTGTCCCTCATCAGCCAGGTGCTCTCATTACTCACTCTCCCTCTGTCTTATAAAAAGCCTTTCTCTCCTCCACTCCTGGTCCGGTCATTGTTCTGTATTCACAGACATCTCAGTCCTCCTCTGTCCTGTCTGTTTTTGTCCACCTGATGATCTGCTCTGCCTGTGTACTCTGATGTCCTGTTCAGCCTTGTTTTTGATCCTGTTTTGCCAGAGTAAGTTTTGCTGCACCGACAGCCTTTTGTTTTGTTGTTTAAATAAATTATTTTTATTTAAACTCCTGCCTCGCTCGCCTCCCTGCAAATGGGTTCCAACTGTGAGGATTGTGACATTTTTTTACAGGTTTTGAAGGGTTTGAACCAGGGGTCTGGTCCAGGACTCCTGGAGGGTTGCAGTAAATTGGGTCATTTCCATCTGGACAAATCCAAAAAGGGGTGATCTCCCATGAAATGGGGAGATCAAAAGAGGGAATGTTGGATTTCATATTTTTATCCCTGATCTGGAATCATTACCAGAACCCAAACCCAAACCAGAACCAACACCAGAACCGGCCCAATCTGCAATATATCTCCTAGAAAATAAATACTATTTAATTTCTTCATTGTGTGGTGATTTTGGTCCAAACTAGAAGGGGTTCTTTACATATAAACTAAATATCTTAATTTCTTTAAATCATTGGTGAGGCTGATTTACATACAGTACTTATGATAGTGGCTATTTTTAATTTTTACTTGGCAATCCTATTTTTGTTAGTGACCTTTCATACACCTAGATGTAACAACACACTTAAATGGAAGTCATCAAGTTGCCTATTTTTTAAGTTATTCAGCTCACTGTTCTTACATTTACACATATTTGATGGAAGCTATCTTAGATTCAGGTTCACCACTTGCTCTTGACAAGGTTGAACGCTTTCTCCCCTCCTCTCCGTCTCCACTTTGCTTTGCTGCTCTGAATGTCTGTGAAACTGCTTCTGAGCCTCCCTTGCATATCTTACGAAGCATACTTACGAACTTGATTTGATCAGTTGGTCCCTCAACACAATTGAAAACATTTCTTTGAGCGAAGACAGGCTTTAGACGAGCCGATTTGCCCTGTTGGCAGGCACGCAGCTGGATATCTCATCGATTTGGAGGACTTGATGACGTGTCTATCCCTGCTGCCATTTGTGGACTTTAAGAACGCATATATAATTGGATTTATGATAACTGGTTCCTGCTTTTTGGATTTGGCTGGTCGCTGGTTTATCTACAAACAAGGAAGTCGTCTGCAACAAATTTGGACCCAATCATGCTGCTTGCCTTATGATGGCTTGGTTCA
>NC_056510.1:43300230-43301250 GCF_014905685.2 Nematolebias whitei | reverse complement strand
TTCACAGAAAGTGGGACAATAGACATCAATCACACGGCGGTGATTGAGAACTTTGCTTCAGATATTTCTAAAATATCTGTAATGATTTTAGGAGAAAGGAGAGTTTAAGATGGAAAATGGAGATTTATCTTACAGAGAGATGTGTGAGGGAATTAATCTGTTTGACCAGAAACGTGCACGCTCTTTGGGGAATCAGCTTGGCCACGGTACACTTGGTCGAAAATAGAACCTTCTACCTGGTTGATGATAAAATCAGCGTCGGCGTAGGGTTCCTTTCTGACTCTTTCAGCGTCTCCATGAGGACAGCCAAACCCTTAGAGAGTTGTGCGAGGTTATCCAAACAGAAGTTGTAACTCCCAAAATCGTCACTGCATTCTGTATTCCAATAGAAGCATTCTGGACGCCTGCGTTAGCATCCAAGAACTCTGAACTCTTTAACTCTGTTACTCTCTAGCGAGAACCGGGAAGTTGCCACATTTAAATGAGTTGACTTCCGGGTCATTTTAGAGCTTTCTGATTGGTGGGTGGACAAGATCAGAGGTGTGGTTTGTGATGTAAGGTGTTATCAAAGTCAAGGGCAGAGAATGAGATTGCTTAAAACAGACAGAAAGATTATTGGAGAAAACCAGACTTCGTGGAGTCAAACTCTCCTGTATCTTCTGTGAAGATTAAACATGACATTTCTTCTCAGTAAACATTTTAGTTGACCGAAAGTCGACCTTTAACATACTTACAAATTTGCTCATTGAAGACAGAAAAATCAAGAAATGCATATTAACCTGATTTCTTCTTTGAATGAGGAATAAAAATCATTACTTACTGTTTATGTAAATAAAATGAGTAGTTCTCTTCAACCTGTAAACATTGAGTGAACTAACACAATTTGATTATCAAACATTTGTAAAATAGTAATGATCATAGAGAATTGTCTTTTCTACTTGATTACTTCAAGAAAGAAAGTCTCCAGATGGCTCAAACTGTATTTCTGGATGCAGATCAATGAAATAACAGTCTCTGTCC
>NC_056510.1:43293374-43300130 GCF_014905685.2 Nematolebias whitei | reverse complement strand
ACACTGCAGGTGTTACACCATATTCTGTGACCACCGTATATTATGACTGTGGCAACAGGCTGCTGTGTTTAGAGTTGGATGTAACCAGGAAAACCTGGAGTGGAGTTTTAGTGGTTTGATTATTCTCCTATTAATCAAGTGGAATGGATTTGTTCACGAAGAAAGAAACTGCGCCGCCTGAACTAATCTTTCATAGTAAAAGTGGGGGGTTCCAAATGAACGTTTTTTTAATGTGGGGGGAATTGTCCCCTTCACATATAATGGTTGTGACGCCTATTTTTTTTATTTTTTTTCATTTAGCCTTTATTTATCCAGGTTAGTCTCATTGAGCCACGAGAACTCATTTTCAAGAGAGACCTGTTTAGGGAGCACATGGTGGGGGTTAAGGGCCTTGCTCATGGGCCCAGAGTGGGGCGAATGAGGGTGGGGGCAAGTGTGGGTGTTTCACCTACCCCACCCACAATTTTGATGTTGTCGGGGCCGGGGCGTGAACCGGCGATCTTCGGATCACAAGCCCACCTCTCTAACCTCTGCGCCACCACTCCCCACTCCCCTCCTGGTTGTGACGCCTATGGCTCGCACACACACACACACCTACACACATCAGTGTGTCCCCCCACATTACGGATGCTTCTGACGCCCTTGCCAGAAGCAAAATAAAAGCAAATTTCTCCCCGTCTGTTGGTTTGGAGGTGTTGCTTGTGAAAATCTGGCAGCGCATGAAAAGCTGCTGCTGCTTGTGAGAACCTGCTGCTGCTCGTGCACTAAAATGAAAATAAAAACATTTAGAGAAATATTTGGGTCCAAAACTGAATGTTGTTTCAGTCAAACCATCAAACCAGAAGCAGAACCCTGAGACATCTCCTCTCTGAACTCTGATCATGTCTCCCGCTGCACATGCTCAGATAGTCTTTTTAATTTTTATGTCACCAGATAAGATGGTAAAGCAGTCCAGGTCCAGCAGGCACCAGGATGGGCCGAGGCTCTGCAACACGCTCCATGCATAAAAGCTGTGCATCAAGACTGGAGATGGAGCCCCAACTGCTGTTCTGATGTTTCTTCTTCCATCAACAATGATGAGAGGGTGACAAACAAAAGAGACGCTATTCATTTCACTAATAACGCTTTACTATGATAATCAGAAATATCCATCTACACTACTCTGTGAAAAAAAGAACACCTCATTCATGACTGTAGTTTTTTTTTTTTCATTTTCAAAATAAAGACTTTAGTTGCAAACTTTTCCAAATCTGATGACTGTGAAAGTACCCATTTACATCACTGTGTGGCAAAATTGAACACGTGCATCTGACATTCAAGGTGTGTATGAACAGAGAGCGCAGGGTGCAAGGTGACAAAAGACCCCCACAGCCCCCCCACCTCAAAAATGAAAAGTCGTCTCTCCCCCTCTCCTGAGGGGTGAGACGACTTCTGCCCAGCTACATGGGTTCCTCAGAAAGTTGCTGTGAAGACATGGGAATAGATGGAGGTTTAAAGGTATAGCTATTGTTGTTCCTTGACTCACCCCAAGGTTGCACTGCTCTCTCGGCTCTGTCTCCTTTCTGACGATGTCTCTCCAAAAGACGTAGATCGACCCGAGTTACCAGATCCTCCAACGACTTGAGGGATTCAGGGTATTCCTTGATGGCCAACTCGTCTTTAATATTTTCATTAAGACCTTGAAAAAAGGCATCGATTAGTGCTTCTTCATTCCACAGGCTGTCGACTGCAATGGTATGAAAGTCTATTATATATTCAGTCACCCGTCTCTCTCCTTGTTTTATAGAAAATAATCTTTGGGCTGCCTCTCTGTCAGGCAGGACTGGATCAAAAACTCTACAAAGTTCTTTAGCAAAGTCATTGAAGTGACAGTACCTGGAGTTTCTTTGCCATTCAGCCGTCCCCCGTGATTTAGCTTTGCCAGAGAGTAATGAAATGACATAAGCCACCTTGGATCGTTAAGCATGGAAGGAAGATAGCTGAAGCTGAAACTGAATGTCACATTGCACTTAAAAGGGGCAGCACTGCATAGCTTCACCTTTAAACAGCTCAGGAGGTGGCAACTGAGGCTCCTGGCTAGGAGAAGCATGACATTGTGCAGTGGCATAGGTAATGGTTGTTTCCTGTGCAGGAACCTGTGAGGGGTTTAGTTGAGCCATGATGTGTATTAAAGTCATTATTTCTTGCAGCTTAGTTTCTAATTTAACTATGGCCCCTACCACACCAGAGTGCCATTCCTGTGTCTGTGTCAAATCCATTTTGGCCAGATTATTCTGAAAAGAACCGGGTTTAGGGATTCCAACCAGATCACAGACAGCAGGCAGGTTTACAAGATATATTAATAAACTGCTTCTGGTGGAGGTCTTAGTCCTTGGGCTGGCACAGTGAGCAGCAAGGAGGCAAATCCAAATGGCAGGTTCAGAGAAACAATCAAGGTCGATACACTGGTGGTCAGAGATCCGAAGCCAAACTTGAGACAAGATCCAAAAGTCATGGTCATTATAGAGGAAGCTGAGGTCATTTCCATAAGCAGAGCAGATAATCCAAAACAGACAGGCAGAGAGCAAGGTGAGGAATCCGTGGAGCAGGTATGAGGTCGAAACTAGGAAGACAAACGAGACTATGGCATGAATGCTGGACATTTACTCACTGTGAGGCTTTCAATAATCTGGCACTGAGTAGAGTGACTATGGGGTTTAAGTACAGGGGAAAACAGGTGAGCTGCATGAGGGCTGATTGCAGTGACTCAGCAGAGTGGGTGTGGATAAGGGAGCAGATCAGGAAGTGATGCAGGATGGGAGATAGGCATTGCAGAGACTTAGTAACTTAAACCAGGGCATGAATGAAAAGAGAACATGGCAGGTTGGAGCAGAAACATGACACTTGATAAATTGGCAAAACAATTCCGATAAACAACAATTGTTTGGGTAGCCAGACTCTGTTTTTAATCTGCCTTCAAGATGCAGGAAGAGGGCAACCTGCATTATGAAGGAATTATGAATTACATTTCTATGCTGATGACACAGTTGTTTAATGTCGAGCTAAAACAGTTGCTAAGGCTTTCCAGGTTTGCAATCCGCATTTGACATCATCCAGTCAGATTTGTTCCACCTCAAACTTGTCCTAAATGCAGATACAACTAAAGGGATGGGTTTTTTTTCAAACAGGAAGTCCCAGCGGTTCTTCCTCCGATTTTATCCTCAAATGGTGTCCCTATTGAGTTTGTCAATTCTTGTATATATTTGGTTATCTTGGTCGACTCACATCTCTCTTTTAAGCTCCACGTGGAAAACCTAGTAAAGAAACTGACACTTAAACTGTTTTTTTTTTTTTCAGAAACAGATCCTGTTTAACTCTGAATGTTAGGAAACACCTTGTATCTGTGACCTTCCTTCCCTCCATCGATTACAGTGACATAATTTACATGAACGCTCCTACAAGAACCCTGCAGTTGTTGGATGCTGTCTATCATGGTGCACTAAGATTCATAAACGGCTGTGATTATCGTACCACCCACTGCTCCCTGTATTCACTGGTTAAATGGAAATCATTAACTTCACGCAGACTCTCCCACTGGTCCATTTTCATCTTTACATCACTTCTTGGTCTGCTGCCTTCATACATCTCCTCCTACATGTCTCTGAATGAGTGCAGCTATAGCGTGCACTCTCAGGACATTATTACAAGCAGTGTTCCCTCAGTGCAGACTGAACTTTGCAAAAGGGCCTTCTCCTACTCCGCTCCTGTTTCTTGGAATATCTTGTAAAAAGATCTGAAGCTCTCGACCTTGATCTCTCTAAGTGGCTTTAAGAATCTGTTGGACTCCTGACAAGGACCAATGCAGACATGTTCCTGTTTTTAGTTTTCTTCATTCGCCATATAATCTAGCTGTTTTTGCTACCTTTTTTTGCCATCTTATTTCAATTTGTAAAAAAAAAATCTGTATGCCTCTTTTATGATTGTCTATTGTTGTCATCACTCTTTGTTGAAATCAGGTCTCTCTTGTAAATTAATCCTCAAGGCTCAATGGGATTAACCTGTCTAAATAAAGGTAACAGGATTCTGAGTACTAATGACCCCAAAATGGCAGACTGAACAGACTCAAGACTCAGGTAAAACAAAAAGTGATATTTACAATGCAGGAAAAAACTGGTGGCTGGGCTGCGGAGGGAAGCAGGAGATTGGATGAGTAATTGATTCCAAAGAGATGGGCCAGTGAACAATTATTCTGTTTAGGAAATCCTTCCTTACGGTTGGTTCAGTTGCAGATGGTGTCGGATGGAGGAGTCCAATGTTGGGCCTTGAGTGGGTAATGCCGGTGTGCAGGTTCGGAGGACCAGAGCAGCCAAGGAGCCAGGAGGGAGCCGAGGAAACAGGACGAGGCAGAACTGGCAGACCGACAGAAAATCACAAGGTTAGTCAGGATTCGCCAAAGTACACGTGAAGGCTTTCGCTGATTTACCAAAGGCTATCAATGCTCAAGCGTTGGCTGAACGTCTGGCACGGGTTTAAATAGTGCAGCAGGTGCTGGTCTGGAATCAGGTACAGGTGTGATCCATTAGGTGCTCGTTGACTGCGTAGGAAGGAGGTAGAGGTAGAAAGAACTAGGAATCCCACATTGCCCCCCTCTTAAACATCGTCTCTTGGCGATTTCTTATGGGGATGTTCTTTAAAGAAGGTAGAGATCAGAGTGGGGTCGAGAATAAAAGATCTGGGTACCCAAGAGCATTCTTCAGGGCCATACCCCTCCCAGTCAACTAAATACTGGAGACCTCGACCCCTGTGACGGACATCCAACAGTGGTCTCACTGTAAAGGCAGGGTTATCATCAATCAATTGAGGGGGAGGAGGGGAGTTGGGAAGGGGGTTCAGGGGACTCTCCAAAACAGGTTTCACTTGAGAAACATGAAATGTTGGGTGAATACTCATTGTAGAGGGTAATTGAAGGCGGACAACAGAAGGATTTATGATCCTGGTTATGGGGAAGGGGCCAACGAATCTGGAAGCCCATTTCTTGGGGGTGTCCTTTAACTTGATGTCCTTAGTTGACAACCATACCTTCTGACCCACTTGGTACCTGGGAGCAGCGGAACGGTGTCAATCAGCAAACTTTCTGTTCTGGTCAGCAGTACAGAGGAGGGCTGCTCTGGTCTGGCACCAAATCCTGCGACACCGACGGAGGTGATGCTGAACAGAGGGGACAGAAATTTCAGACTCCTGGGTGGGAAACAGGGGAGGGGAGTATCCTAGGGAAGCTTCAAATGGAGACAGGCCGGTAGCAGAAGTGTGAGAATTATGTGCATACTCCACCCATGTTAGATGTTGACTCCAGGTAGTGGGGTTATTTTCAATCACACATCTGAGGGCTGTTTCCAGGTCCTGGTTACACCTTTCAGTCTGTCCATTCGATTGGGGGTGGTACTCCGAGGTCAAACTGGAGGTGGCGCCTAGAGCTTGACAGAAGGATTTCCACACTTGGGAAGTAAACTGTGGACCCCTGTCGGAAACAATGTCAAGAGGGATCCCGTGCAGATGAAACACGTGTTTTACAAGGATCTGAGCAGTCTCTGTTGCTGAGGGTTGTTTAACCAATGGAATAAAGTGAGCAGCCTTTGAGAAACGGTCAACAATAGTGCAAATGGCAGAGTTACTTTCTGATACAGGGAGACCAGTGACAAAGTCGAGGGTAATGTGAGACCAGGGGTGTCCATGGGAGGGTAGGGGGAGAAGAAGGCCCACCGGAGGTTAGTTGTTGTTCTTGTTGCATGAACAAGTAGAACATGCTGCTACATACCCCTTGATGTCCTTATCCATGTTGGGCCACCAGAAATGTCTCTTTGTGAGAAGGAGGGTGTGCCTAATGCACAGGTGACAAGAAAATTTTGTATCATGAACCCAATGAAGGACCTTACTTCTCACTGTTGCAGGGACAAAGAGTCTCCCTGGGGGGCCAATGCCAGGATCTGGGTCTCCCTTTTGGGCGTCGAGGATCTCCTTTTCGATGACACAGGTCATAACTCCCACCGTGCAAGATTGTGGGAGGATATTCTCTGGTACCTTAGGTTCCTCAGATGAAGAAAACTGTCGAGAGAGTGTATCAGGTTTAATATTGCGAGTACCGGGAATGTAAGTGATAGAGAAATTGAACCGGGCAAAAAACAGTGACCAACGAGCTTGACGAGCATTGAGTCTTTTGGCCCCCTGAATGTAGGCCAGGTTCTTGTGATCGGTTTGGATGATGAATGGGTGTTCTGCTCCCTTTATCCAGTGCCTCCACTCCTCCAAAGCCATTTTTATGGCCAGCAATTCACGGTTGCCCACATCATAATTTCTTTCGGCTGGCGACAACCGTCGGGAGAAGAAAGCACATGGATGCATCTTACCATCTGAGGATCTTTGGGAGAGAACTGCGCCTGCCCCCATGTCCGAAGTGTCTACCTCCACTATGAATTGTCGGTGGGGGTCAGGATAGGACAAGATCGGAGCCGATGAAAAGAGATGCTTCAGGGCCTGGAAGGCGTTCTCAGCCTCGGGGGACCAAGAGAAATTGTGTGAAAGTGATGTGAGTTGAGTGAGAGGCTTGGCTACCTTACTGTAGTTCTTGATGAAGCGTCGGTAGAAATTAGAGAACCCCAGGAAGCGTTGAAGTTGTTTGCAGTCCTAGGGTGTGAGCCAGTCAGTCACGGCCTTAATTTTCTCTGGGTCTGAGCTGTCACGATCCTCGAGGTTGGAACCCAATTGCAGAGAGATGAGTGA
>NC_056510.1:43293187-43293274 GCF_014905685.2 Nematolebias whitei | reverse complement strand
AGCTGGAGAACCAGGAACCAGAGATAGAGCTGCAGCTGGAGAACCAGAGACCAGAGACGGAGCTGCAGCTGGTGAACCAGAGACCAG
>NC_056510.1:43285070-43293177 GCF_014905685.2 Nematolebias whitei | reverse complement strand
GAACCAGAGACCAGAGACGGAGCTGCAGCTGGTGAACCAGAGACCAGAGACGGAGCTGCAGCTGGAGAACCAGGAACCAGAGACAGAGCTGCAGTTGAAGAACCAGAGACCAGAGACGGAGCTGCAGCTGGAGAACCAAGAACCAGAGACAGAGCTGCAGCTGGAGAACCAGAGACCAGAGACGGAGCTGTAGCTGGAGAACCAGAGACCAGAGACGGAGCTGCAGCTGGAGAACCAGGAACCAGGGACAGAGCTGCAGCTGGAGAACCAGAGACCAGAGACGGAGCTGCAGCTGGTGAACCAGAGACCAGAGACAGAGCTGCAGCTGGAGAACCAGGAACCAGAGACGGAGCTGCAGCTGGAGAACCAGGAACCAGAGACGGAGCTGCAGCTGGAGAACCAGAGACCAGAAACGGAGCTGCAGCTGGAGAACCAGGAACCAGAGACAGAGCTGCAGCTGGAGAACCAAAGACCAGAGACGGAGCTGCAGCAGCAGGTGGTGGAGGAGCCATGAACCCCACCCTTCGCGAAGCTCTCCCCTTCTTGCGCTGGGTTCGGGGGGGGACCAGCAGTTTGCCCCCCTCTCTCCGATGATTGCTTGGCCCCACCAGGTGGGGAGCGAGGAGGAGGTGGACAGCGGGATGCAGCGGCGCGGTGAGGTGAAGAGGAACGGAGAGGCTATGAGGACCCAGGTTTAATGGCCAGGCGGGTCCCCCAAAATGGATTCCTCCTCTCCTCCCTTTCTCTGTCTTTCTGGGCAGTTTTTTCTGCCTCACGGCAAAAATACTCAAACAGAGAAATCATCCCTCTGCTGGGTTCAGGTCCGGTGATTCTGTCACGATCCTCGAGGTTGGAACCCAATTGCAGAGAGATGAGTGAGGCAGGAGTTCAAAAACCAAAACAATTTATTTCTTTTAACAACAAAACAAAAGGCTGTCGGTGCAGCAAAACTTACTTTTGGCAGATTGGATCAGAAATAATGCAGAGCAGATCATCAGGGGGGCAGAAACCAGACAAGGCAGAAGAGGATTGTGATGTCTGTGAACATAGAACAATCACCGGACAAGGAGTGAAGGAAAGAAAGGCTTTTTATGTGACAGAGGGAGAGTTAGTAATGAGAGCACCTGGGCAAGTGGCTGATGAGGGACAGGTGTGAATGATAAAGACTGAGTGGAGAAGCAGACTGAGGAATGAGAGGAACATAACAGAAACAGATAAACAGAAAATCACACACAAAGCAGAACAATAAAAAATATAAAAAGCAGACAGAGACAGAAACTTGAAATAGAAGGAAATGATTAAGACTGTGGGATGATAGTTTGAAGATATAAATGTTGGTTTCTGGTTGCAGCTTGAAGGAGGTGGCAGAGGCTTGGCAGATGGGGGGGCAGCGGGGGCCGCTGACCGTGACACTGAGCGAACCTGCCCCTCCTCGAAGATAAGGCCCAGAAAGGTTATAGATGATATGTGGAACTCACATTTTTCTGCCTTCACAAACAGCTTGTTCTCCAGGAGTCTCTGCAGAACTGCCTTAACGTGTCCTGTGTGTTGAAAGGAGTCCTTGGAGAAAATCAAGATGTCATCCAAATAGACAAAAACGAACACGTTAAAAAAATTCCTTAACACATTATTGATAAGATTTTGAAAGACGGCAGGTGCATTGGTGAGTCCAAAGGGCATTACGAGATATTCAAAATGGCCTCATGGAGTCTTAAAAGCAGTTTTCCATTCATCCCCCTTCCGAATTCGTACCAAGTGGTAAGATTACATAGGTCCAATTTTGTAAATATTTTAGCATCCTGTAGTTGGTTGCAAACAGAGTCCATCAGGGGAAGGGGATACTTATTTTTTAACGGTGATCTGGTTAAGCCCTCTGAAGTCTATGCAGGGTCTTAGTGTCGTGTCCTTCTTAGAGACAAAGAAGAAACCAGCACCGAGGGGGGATGTAGAGGGACAAATAATACCAGCCCTTAGGGACTTGTCAACATATTTCCTCATAGTCTCTCTTTCCGGGCCCGACAGGTTGTATAGTCTACTGGAGGGCAGGGGAGTACCAGGAAGAAGATCTATGAGGCAATTGTATGGTCTATGGGGTGATAAGGATAAGCCCTCCTGTTTGCTAAAAACTGGGGCTAGAGAATGGTACTCAGGAGGAACCTTAGAGAGGT
Organism: Nematolebias whitei; assembly: GCF_014905685.2. Classification (NCBI taxonomy): domain Eukaryota; kingdom Metazoa; phylum Chordata; class Actinopteri; order Cyprinodontiformes; family Rivulidae; genus Nematolebias; species Nematolebias whitei. Next base: position 43,291,009 of record NC_056510.1, on the reverse strand, counting down.
CAATCTCATCAGAGGTTGGGAGCGGAAAGGACGAAGGAGAAATAGCAGAATGTAAACATTCACTAGAACAGCCCTCCCCCCACCTTTTGATTTGCTTACTCCTCCAGTTGATAAGAGGGCTGTGTTTATTAAGCCATGGGTAACCCAGAATGAGTTGGGGTCTAGTGGATTCAAAAACAAAAAATTCCGTAAGTTCATGGTGATTACCTGAGAGGACAAGTCCTGAGGGAGATGGAGGAAATGGTCTGACCGGTGAGTGCAGCCACATTGATATTCTGATTTAGAGGAACAGTTGGAATGTTAAGTTTCTTTACAAGGTTTGCACTGATGAGATTCTGTTCGGCCCCTGAATCTATCAGGGCCTGAGTAGAAACATTTATATTTGCAACGCACAGGATAGCAGGTAAATAAAAATTGTGATCAGGAGAAAAAGCAATGTTACCCACCAGTATCTCCTGAACTACTGGGGATGCTTCCCTTTTAACAGGAGCGGGCAATCTCTCACGTAATGGCCAGTTTTGCCACAGTACACACACTCATTGGCCACAAATCTATGTTGTTTCTCCTCTGGAGATAATTTTGTCCAGTCCCACCTGCATAGGTTCTGGTTCGGAGGATGTTGTGGGTGGAGCTGAAAATTTACTTCCGGTTTCAAGGAAGCTATGAAACTTATAGCTCTTTTCCCTATTACGTTCTCTGATCCTGTTGTCAATGCGGATCGCGAGACTAATAAGCTCATCTAAGTCTCGGGGGGACTCACAAGTTAAAATTTGGTCTTTGATGTTGTCATTTAGGGCATTTAGAAAGGCGCCCCTTAGCGCGACTTTATCCCATCCGGACTCTTCCGCAATAGTGCAGAAGCGGATGGAAAACTCAGAGACAGATCTTGACCCCTGTCGAATCGTGAATAGTCTTTGTTCCCCTTCCTCTTGGAGCAACGGGTGATCAAAGGCTAATCGCAACTCTAATGAAAACAGCGTACGGCAGGGAAGCAATGGGGCGGGAGCGAAGTGCGCGTGTGCCCATCTTAGAGCCTCACCTTTGAGGGCACTTACAAAATACGTGATCCGGGACGAATCGGAAGCGTACCTGGTAGGAGCCTGGCTGAACGCAAGATCACACTGCAGGAGGAAGCCTCCAAACATCTTGGAGTCACCTTCAAAGAATTCGGATGGCCGCACGTCTGGTTCTCGGGTGCAGGGGGTCATAGGCACAGAGAGGGGTTCAGGTTGGCTGACAGGGGATGGGCCCCTTGCAGCTCCTGCCAGGGTTGAAAGCTGTTGCCCGATGTTGTGGATCATGTTGCCGAGCTCCTGCTGCTGTGCGAGGATCTGTTGGAGGGTATGATCATGATTATCAATACGGGTACTTTGTGATCTTAAGGCCTGAGTTATCGGACTCTCTTCAGTCATGCCTTGAGGGTCTGTGTGGCTTGAGCATTCTAACATGATTCTGAGTACTAATGACCCCAAAATGGCAGACTGAACAGACTCGAGACTCAGGTAAAACAAAAAGTGATATTTATTTACAATGCAGGAAAAAACTGGTGGCTGGGCTGCGGAGGGAAGCAGGAGATTGGATGAGTAATTGATTCCAAAGAGATGGTCCAGTGAACAATTATTCTGTTTAGGAAATCCTTCCTTACGGTTGGTTCAGTTGCAGATGGTGTCGGATGGAGGAGTCCAATGTTGGGCCTTGAGTGGGTAATGCCGGTGTGCAGGTTCGGAGGACCAGAGCAGCCAAGGAGCCAGGAGGGAGCCGAGGAAACAGGACGAGGCAGAACTGGCAGACCGACAGAAAATCACAAGGTTAGTCAGGATTCACCAAAGTACACGTGAAGGCTTTCGCTGATTTACCAAAGGCAATCAATGCTCAAGCGTTGGCTGAACGTCTGGCACGGGTTTAAATAGTGCAGCAGGTGCTGGTCTGGAATCAGGTGCAGGTGTGATCCATTAGGTGCTTGTTGACTGCGTAGGAAGGAGGTAGAGGTAGAAAGAACTAGGAATCCCACAAAAGGTAGAATTAATGAAAATTAAGTGTAGAACCACCCGACTGAGGAACAGCTTCTACCCTAAAGCTGTTAAGACTCACGAATCTCCAACCAGAATAATCACTGTGAAAAAAATCACTGTAATGCCGCTTGATTGTTGATATGTGCTGGTGACTATCCATGCTGCTGATCTCATGCTTCTGATTTATTTCATGCTGCTGTGTTCATTCGTACTCATCTGCTCACACATACTCATGAATGTGCTGCTGTTGTTCGGCATATTGTTTTTGTACTACTGGTTCTTAGTGTATTCTTATTTTGGAGTATTTCTTAGTTCATATCTTAGATCTTATCACTGTTTTTCTTTACAATATATACTTTTGTTGGATGTAATTTGGACCCTGTGTACACAATTTTGTTCCACCATATGTACCACAAATGATGTGAATGACAATAAACAAACCTTGACCCTTGAGTTAAGTGTGATTAGATGTTTTTTTTTGTTTTGTTTTTTCTGGTTCATGTGCATTATGGTTGTTTTACTCAGACATTTGTCCTGGTATATTTTTACATGCTTCTTTCCCACCAGGTGAAAAAGAGAATAAAAAAAGATAACTTTAGAACTTGTCCAGTCACAAAGTATTACTTTATTATCATATTTAAAATATTCTGCTCCACACAAAGGGCTGTCGTAGCTCGGTGGTCTGTGGTTGTGTCAAGAAGGACCTCCGGTATTAAAACAGTTGCCAAGTCTTCGTGCTAGTTAGTTCACTGTTATGAACCCTGAGGAAGGGAGCAGCAGAATGAAGGAAAAAAAAAAGAGTTCCACACTGATTAAAAACAAACTGAAGAGCGAAATTATATTGTTTCTAAGATTTATCTGTATTTCACTTCCTCCATAATCATAGTTTGTTCAAGATTCTACAGGAAAATGTTAACATTATTTTAAAAAAATACAGAACAACTTTTTTTGAGTTATTTAAAATTAACCTATTAATTACACTTAAAGACTATTTCACTATTATCCTGTCCTCTCAACCAGCCGGCCAAAGCAGATGGCCGCCTGGTTCTGCTGGAGGTTTCTTCCTGTTAAAGGGAGTTTTTCTTTCCACTGTCTCCACTGTGCTTGCTCAGGATGGGAGACTGCAACAAAGCCAAGATTCATCTTGTCTGCTGGATTCCTTAGATAGAGAACTTTACTAATTGGCTTTTATGTGAATGTTTCTGTAAAGTGCCCTGAGACAACTTTGTTGTGATTTGGCGCTTTATAAATAAACTGAATCGAATTGAATTGAATTATTAATTCAATTAATTCAACTCAAAAATACTTTATTAATCCCAAAGGGAAATTATTTGTTTTAGTAACTCATTATCCTCATTTCGGCAGCACGGTGGCACAACTGGTAGAGCTGCTGCCTCTCAGCGAGCAGGTCCTTGGTTCAAACCCCGGTCCAGGGGCCTTTCTGGGTGGAGTTTGCATGTTCTCTCCGTGCATGCGTGGGTTTTCTCCGGGTACTCCGGTTTCCTCCCACAGACCAAAAACATGCATGTTAGACTGATTGGTAACTCTAAATTGTCCCTAGGTGTGAGTGAGAGAGTGAATGGTTGTTTGTCTCGTTTGTCTCTATGTGTCCCTGTGATGGACTTGCGACCCGTCCAGGGTGTACCTCGCCCCTCGCACAGTGATTGCTGGACATGGGCACCAGCGACCCCCGTGACCCAAAATGGAATAAACGGGTAAAGAAAATGGATGGATGGATGGATTATCCTCATTTCATTAAGAGATGTTATAGATGCTATGAATGTCATACGAATATGAATGCTTAAAGAAAATTTTAACAGAGACCAGCTGTTCTGAAAAAAATAATAAACAAAATAAAAAAGGTAAAAAATGTCATTGTAACAACTGGAAATCAATGTTTTCCAATAAAGATGGTATAACGTGCTGAAATAAAGATGATCAATATGACAAACACATGGCAAAAAACAAAAATGTTTACTTTGCCTTGAAAAACAAATTTTTGGTATGTTTATAGATTTCTTTCATTTTTAGTCCATATATGATTGGATTACAAATAGGATTGTATGTTATTACTTGCAAAATCATTACAAAACGTGCAATCTTAGATATATCTGCATCCAGTCTAACTACAATTGTGTCAAAAGTAAGTAAAAAAAAATAGTTCATTAAAACCAGCAGGTGAGGTAAACAGGTCTGTGCAGCCTTTTTTCTGACTTCTCTGCAACTTCTATAAGATATTATAAGAATGACTGTATAAGTGAAAATTATAAAGAACATAGGAAGAAAACTAATATTGAAAAGAATAACTAATCCAAATATTAACAGTGCTCTTGAACTTACACAGAGAATGTAGTATACTACGTTGTTGCAAAAAATTCCTTTCAAAGTAAAACTGCAGAGTTTTTGATTTGCATTCCCTATGATTGGCACAGCAAGATGACAAAAAGGTATGAGCCACGCTGAGACAAGGAAAATGCACACAGTTGTTTTTCTCATAATTGTGTGATATTGCAGAGGTTTACATATAGACACGTATCTGTCAAAAGCCATGGCTGCTAACAGTAAGAATTCAGATCCACTCAGAGAGTAAAAAACAAAGATCTGGAATAGACATGCTGGATAAGAGATGGTCTGTTTTTCAGATAAAAAGTCAATCAGTAGTTTTGGATAGACTCCTGTGCTGACAAGAACAGAGTTAATTAACAAAGCAGCAATGAAAATGTACATGGGTTCATGGAGGTTTTGGTGAATCACAATAAGCCACAAAATGGTAGAATTACTGCAAATTATCAAAATATATACTATGAGCATGATAACAAAATAAAGAAATCTATATTTTTCCAACTCCACATGACCCTCGAAAGTAAAATGTGTTACATTCATTTCATTAATCAAAAAAAATTAAAGCCTTGAATGCAAAAAACAATGTTTTTAAAACAGCACACAATATTAAAACTTCACACAGTTTACAGATAACCACATTAGTTTGCGGTGCGATGTGTTTATCTTGAGAAAACTGTCAGACCAATCATTTGAATTGAATGTAAGCAATCTGTCTTCAATTAAATTTTGAAAAGCTTTCCTTATATAGAAAAATGCTTTTAAAAGCGGTATGCCAATTCAAACATGCACTGAGTTTAGAGATAACCACATTAGTTTGGTGTGTGGTGTGTTCATCTCTAGAAAACTGAATCAATCGAAGTGTTTAAATAGGATTTCTTCATTCTCTATGGCTTTCATTATCTATTCCATGTAGAGCTGTTGGCATGTCAACATTTTCATCCAACCTATAAATAATAAAAACTGATAGACAAAGTTGAAGGATTTCTTTTTTTTTCGTCTTTTGGCTGCTCCCTGAGCAAGCACAGTGGCAACAGTGGAAAGAAAAACTCCCTTTTAAAAGGAAGAAACCTCCAGCAGAACCAGCTCAGGACAAGAGACCATTTGCTTTGACCGGCTGGTTGAGAGGACAGGAAGGAGAGAGACGAACACAGAATGGTAGGTCCAGGTATAGGTCCAGGTCCAGGTATAGGTCCAGGTCCAGGTCCAGATATAGGTCCAGGTGTATCTGAAAGACAAAAAAAAAAAAAAACGATGTTAAGGATAGAAAAAATAATTACAAATACAAAACAGGTCGAGTAGAGTAAGTAAAGACAGTAGTAGAGTGAAAATTGTGGTCAGTTTGTCCTCCAGCAGTCTAAGCCTATAGCTGCATGACTAAGGGACAGCTCAGGAAACCCTGTTAGGAAAATATGGAACAATAATATCTGTAATATAAGATGGAGCCAGGTTGTTGAGAGCTTTGTAGGTTAGAAGTAAGATTTTGAATTCTATTCTGGACTTGACAGGGAGCCAATGGAGAGAAGACAAAACTGGAGAAATATGATCTCTCCCAGTAACTCCAGTTAAGACTCTGGCAGCAGCATT
>NC_056510.1:43282573-43284970 GCF_014905685.2 Nematolebias whitei | reverse complement strand
TGATGTTCAATGTTTTATGTTATGAGTGCTTAGTGTATATTTAGTTGATGTTTTTCTTAGTTCATATCTTAGATGTTATTACTGTTTTTCTTAGACATTTTATTGTTGGATGTAACTGGGACCCTGCGTACATAATTTCGCTCCACCACATGTACCACATGAGGTGCGAATGACAATAAAGAAACTCTGACTCTGACTCTGACTCTCTCTGACTTCTGGGATGTGAACTGATGTCTTTTGGGTAATGTAGTTCTTTAGACTGGCAAAACAATGTACAGTGCCTTGCGAAAGTATTCGACCCCCTTGAACTTTTCAACCTTTTGCCACATTTCAGGCTTCAAACATGAAGATATTAAACTTCTTGTCATTGCCCAATCTGTTACGGAACCCAATCCATAGTGTAGCTCATTTGCACATGTGCTAAAAGGAACACTTCTGGGTCACACAGATTGCTGTTGAATATGCTAGATTAAGGAAAATGCACTAGTATAATTCTGTTTATGAATAAAAACTGTCTTAATTTTCTTATGTATGTGTTCTATCTCCGCTGATTTTCATGTTGCTTATTTATGCCATTTGTATTTCCGTAAAAATCATTGGCATAATCACGTCATAGTTAAAATCATATGCAGCGTCACCATTGAGCGGCGCTGTTTCACCATGGAAACAATTCATTTGGTATCTTGCAGGGTTTTTCTCATTCATCCCAGGCTGGGGGTCAGGTCTAATGTGTTGCATATCATCTTAACCAATGATTTGTAACGGAAATACAAGTGGCGTACATGAAGATCAATGGAGATAGAGCATGTACATTTCTAAGTAAATTAAGACAGTTTTTATTCATAAACAACGGCAATCTGTGCCACCCGGAAGTACACTACGGATCATGCTTCCGTAACAGACAGGGGAATGACACTTCTGACATTGTGTTGCAAAACTTTCCCTCCATTTGCAGCAAGCAGCGGATGGAACCAGAGTTGACTTCTGGGACGTGAACTGATGTCTTTTGGGTAATGTAGTTCTTTAGACTGGCAAAACAATGTACAGTGCCTTGCGAAAGTGTTCAACCCCCTTGAACTTTTCAACCTTTTGCCACATTTCAGGCTTCAAACATAAGGATATTCAATTTAATTTTTTTGTGAAGAATCAACAACAAGTGGGACACAATTATGTCAAACTTTTTTAACAAATAAAAAACTGAAAAGTGGAGCGTGCAATATTATTGGGCCCCCTTGCGTTAATACTTTGTAGCGCCGCCTTTTGCTGCAGTTCCAGCTGCAAGTCTCTTGGGGTTTGTCTCTATCAGTTTTGCACATGGAGACACTGAAATTCTGCTCATTCTTCCTGCAAAACAGCTGGAGCTCAGTGAGGTTGGATGGAGAGCATTTGTGAACAGCAGTCTTCAGCTCTTTCCACAGATTCTGGATTGGATTCAGGTCTGGACTTTGACTTGGCCATTCCAACACCTGGATATGTTTATTTGTGAACCATTCCATTGTAGATGTGTCTTTATGTTTTGGATCATTGTCTTGTTGGAAGATAAATCTCCGTCCCAGTCTCAGGTCTCTTGCAGACTCAAACAGGTTTTCTTCCAGAATGGTCCTGTATTTGGCCCCATCCATCTTCCCATCAATTCTGACCATCTTCCCTGTCCCTGCTGATGAAAAGCAGGCCCAAACCATGATGCTGCCACCACCATGTTTGACAGTGGGGATGGTGTGTTCAGGGTGATGAGCTGTGTTGCTTTTACTCCAAACATATCGTTTTGCATTGTGGCCAAACAGTTGGATTTTGGTTTCATGTGACCAGAGCACCTTCTTCCACATGTTTGGTGTCTCCCAGGTGTCAAACTTTAAACAACACTTTTTATGGATATCTTTGAGAAATGGCTTTCTTCTTGCCACTCTTCCATAAAGGCCAGATTTGTGCAGTGTACGACTGATTGTTGTCCTATGGACAGACTCTCCCACCTCAGCTTAGATCTCTGCAGTTCATCCAGAGTGATCATGGGTCTCTTGGCTGCATCTCTGATCAGTCTTCTCCTTGTTCCAGATGAAAGTTTAGAGGGACGGCCGGGTCTTGGTAGATTTGCAGTGGTCTCATACTCCTTCCATTTCAATATGATTGCTTGCACAGTGCTCCTTGGGATGTTTAAAGCTTGGAAAATCTTTTTGTATCCAAATCCGGCTTAAACTTCTCCACAACAGCATCTCGGACCTGCCTGGTGTGTTCCTTGGTCTTCATGATGTTCTCTGCGCTTTGAACAGAACCCTGAGACTATCACAGAGCAGGTGCATTTATACAGAGACTTGATGACACACAGGTGGATTCTATTTATCATCATCAGTCATTTGGGACAACATTGGATCATTCATAGATCCTCACTGAACTTCTGGA
>NC_056510.1:43272347-43282473 GCF_014905685.2 Nematolebias whitei | reverse complement strand
ATAATGACCTTTATCACAATATGCTAATTTTTTGAGAAGGACCTGTACATAGGATCATGGAGGCTTTTGTTTATCCAGATCAGATACACAATGATTGAATTACTACATATTATCAAAATATATACTGCAAACATGATAGTAAAGTACAAAAACCTGTATTTGTTCATGTCCACATACCCACACAAAGTTATATAGGAAATATTAATCACATTTTCCATAATTTATTTTGTAATTGTTCAATAAAAAGTTTTTTGTTTTTTTTCTAACCTGAGCTTAAAGACAATACAGCCAGTCATGTGACAGGAATCCCACATTCTTTTGTTGATGTAAATTATGCTAATAGCATAATAAACTTGAATAGATTACTGTTTGCAGAATTTGGCATAAATACAGGCTATGTAACCGTGATTATAAAAGACTAATACTAACAGGATTTTAACTAAAGATTGACCCCAAGTGGCAGACTGAGAGAACTACAGAGACACAAAACTAAGTGTCTATTTACAGGTGCAAAAGTTTTGGGCTGAAAATGCAGAGGGGACTAGATGAGTATCTGGAGGAGTCTTTGACTAATCATTCATTTAGATGTGCAATTAGATTGTCTTACTGAAGATATTTTTCAGTTCAATTCAATTTATATAGTGCCAAGTCACAACAGAAGTCATCTCAGGACGCTGTACAGAAACATTCATATGAAAAGTAAGTTAACATTAATTATCTGAGGAGCCGACTGCTTTGAGTTTAACTTCATTGCAGACTCTCATTTTGAGCAAGCATAAAGGCAACAGTGGAAAGGAAAAACTCCCTCATGAGGAAGAAACCTCCAGCAGAACTATGCTCAGGACAAGTGGCCATCTGCTTTGACAGTCTGGGTTTGAGAGAACAGAAAGGAGGAACAGATACACCATGGCAGGTTGAGAATCACATGTTAAGATAGAAATAATATTAAATGAAAACTATACAATTGTAAAAAATAAATTTTAAGAAATTAGGTGAAATTGTCATCCAGTAGTTTAAGCCTATGGCAGCATAACAAGCCAACCCTAACTATAGGATTTATCAAAAAGGAAAGGCTTAAGCCCAGTTTTAAAACTGGACAACGTGTCAGCTTCATGGACAGAAATTGGAAGTTGGTTCCACAAGAGAGGAGCCTGATAACTGAAATCTCTGCCGACCATTCTGCTCTTGGTAACTCTAGGAACTGCAAGTATGCCTGTGTTGTGTTGTGTAATGCCTTGTTGCTCACGCCACTAGGTGGGGCTGCAGGATAAGAAGTGAAGATGAGAAGGGTAGAAGGAGTGAAAATGATGATATTGATGAAGAAGCCTGATGAAAATGTGCTTTTGGCATATTTTAGTTCGTGTCTGATGTGCTATGTTAAATTAATGCACTGAGTTCTACAAGAGCTTGTCTAATTTGCCACACCACTACAAATTGGCGACGAGGGATCAGATAATTCTTGTTTTTCTGCCTACGTTTTTTTTTTCTTCCTGCTGAATTAGCATGGCTGCTAACGTCCATCCACCACCTTTGTTTTTACCTTGCCCAGGAGAACCTACTCTACCATTTAACATGTGGATGCGTATGTTCAACAATTACTTGCTGGTGATTAATGCAACATGGAATGCTTGGCCTGACACACGGATGAGAGTAACATTACTACGCTGCTTGGGAGCCAAAGGACAACGTACTTTCTACTCCTTAACAAACACAGGTGACACATTTTCTTCTATTATTGATGCTCTGGATAAACACTTTTCACCTAAAGTCAGGGTTTGTTGTAGAAAGGCATGCTTTCAGAAAGCGAACACAAGCACCAAATGAGACAGTTGAGCAGTATGTGACTGCCTTACGTGACCTGGCTTCAAAATGTGACTTTGATGATAAGACAAGAGAAAATTATCCGTGTTCAATTAGTTGAACACCTCTTCAATCCAAAATAAGAGAAATTCCTGCTTGAACCTGATTTGACATTAGATAAAGCTGTTAGTCTTGCAGCACAAATGGAATCAGCAGCTTACCAAGCTAAAGCACTAACAGCTAACAGTGACAGACATGTCCAAGCTATACAGCCTTGTTTATACTCAGCTACAAAGAATAATAAATCTGTTCTTCGATCTGTCAAGTCACCTCCTGCTGCATCATCTACTTTAGGTGCTGCTTTAGGTGTGGTTCAAACAAACACCTTGCTAATTCTCCCCAGTATCCAGCTGCTAAAGCTACATGTAACCTCTGCCAAAAAGTTCATCGCTTTGCACATTTCTGCTACTCATCTGAAACAAGACAAGTCTGTGAAGTTCAGTTACAAAATCTAACTGTATTATATTTGAGAGATACTTTGCATGCATCAAAAACCCTACAGTGTGATACTGAATTAAGCACACCTACTTCACCTACCAAGACTTTGAGGTTCACTGTCGATACAGGCTCTGCAGTTTCTATACTGCCTCAGCAAATCTACAAAGAACACTTCAGTGGAACACCACTATGCTCTCCTGTCCTCCGCCTAGTTATATGAAGAAAACAATCCCTGTAAAAGGATGTTTACAAGTTGAAGCAAGTAGAGGAACTATTACCACACCAGCTACCCTTTTTGTTATAAAACAGGGCACTCCTCTTCTTGGCAGAGACTTGATGGAAGCACTGCATATCTGCATCACTGGAAACACTGTTCGTCCACCATGCACTGCCCCTGCTATTCCTGTGATGACAGCAGACACATCCCCTACATTGCTCACCTCTGCTGCTCCTGATATAGGCTGTGTGAAATCCTTTGTTCATAAAGTAAAAGTGGATCCTACAGTCCAACCTGTATGACAAAAGCTTAGACGCCTTCCCTTTTAAGTGAGAGCTCCAGTTTCAGCAGAACTGAAACGCCTCCTGAAACTGGAGTCATTGAACGAATCGATGCAACACCATGGGTTTCACCAATTCTAGTAACAGGACGTAAAACAGGAGGAATACAATTGTGTGCTGACCTCCGTGAACTAAACAAAGCTGTGATCACAGAGTGCTATCCTCTACCACATGTGGATGAGTTGTTTGTCAGTTTACAAGGTGCCACACAGTTTCCTACAATCGACGTGGCCAATGTATACTACCAGCTGCCTCTGCATGAAGATAGCAGAGATTTAACTGCACACGCGAAGGTCTGTTCAGATTTTGTAGAGTTCCTTATGGACTCGCCTCCGCTCCCTCAGATTTTCAAAAAATGATGGCTAAGATTCTCCAAGATCTTCCAGGTGTCCAGAATTATGTGGATGACCTCATCATCTACAGTAAAACTCCTGCTGAGCATGACAGCAACATGAAAGCAGTCTTCCAAAAGCTCAAAACTGCTGGCCCTGTGCTAAATGAAAACAAATGTCATTTCAGAAAGACATTATGCTTTTTGTGTCATGTCATAACAACAGATGGCATTCACCCAGACAAAGAGCTTGTTGATGCTGTTTTGAATGCTCTTCCACCTACTGATGTTGCTGCATTGAGATGCTTTCTGGGGTTGGTGTCTTGGTACTCCAAGTTCTTGCCGAATTTTGCAACTATAGTAGTTCCAATGCGTTCTTGTGGAGGTACAACAAGCAACTATGCATGGACTACAGAAGCACAGACAAGCTTTGAAGATATTTAGTAGCTTCTGCTGAACAGCCCTGCTCTTGCACTGTTTAATCCTAACCTATGCATTGTGATATCCACTGATGCCCGTGATTACAGACTGTTCCTTTAGCCTGATGGAACAGAGAAGCCTGTGGCTTCTGCTTCCCACACACTTTCTGAGACTGAACAAAAGTATTCTACCATTGAGAAAGAGGTGCTAGCATGTGTATAGGCTACAGAGAAATGGAGAATATACTTATTAAGTCGACACTTCACCCTCTGAACGGACCATCAAGCTCTGACCACACTTCTGAGTACAAAATCTTTTCGACAAAACAACCCGCTTGTCCAGCTGAGACTCACGCTGTGGGGTATGTCAGGGATCCGTGCGGAGTTGGCACAGCTGATGTGCCTCTCAGTCCTGTCTCAGGAGGACGCTGAAGACGTTTATATATTTGGATTTATGATAGCAAGGACTCTGCTTTTTGGCATTGGTGGGGCTGTTTTATCGACTTTTAAAGAAGACATCGGCAGCAGTTTCGGCCATGACAAAGCTTCCAAGTCAGTATGAAGGTTTGGTTCATTCTATGAGTACTCAAAATCAGCTGATTTACGAGATAAACTGTAAGATGGAGGCGATTTCTGAGAATCGCCGGCCACCTGCGGCTTCTGGGACTTGTCAGCATGGTGGGATCGACCTTGAAGGAGGCTCATAACATGGATCAGTGGAATGGATTCCCATCAATCAGGCCATTTTGAACCAGAAGGTTCCAGAAGGACTCAAAGCTGACGAGGAAAAAAATCTGTCTGCCTGAAGAAAATCAACAATCGAAGCTTATCTGAGTTTGACTCCCTAGTTTGGCCTTGAATATGGGCCGACTATTAAATTTCTCCAGGGTCAAAAAAGACAAAAGCTTAATCTATCACAACTCTTATGGCTTGTTAGAATTGCCGGCTGAAACAACATCATCAGAACTGTGACCTATCTGAAAAACGCTCATGGACTTTGACGTCAAATGCATATGTAATCATGTTTTGAATGTGCTTGCTGGTAGAGTTTTTTGATGTCACAAATCGTGTCCTGATAGGACAAGATGTGAAGAGATCTTTTTTTGTAATACCACTATCTATCCTCATGGTTCTTCCCTTTTTCTATCTAAAAGTATTCTGATAAAGAATAGGGGCCGTGCTTCTCAGCAGCAGCAACATGCGTTCCATTCATCTTTTGGACGACTGTACGAACATAATTTCACTGTATTCTGGTACAATGATAATACAGCTGTTTCTGAAAAAGGAATTAATACAGCTGGAATGTACATTGCACAATGGTCAGCTTGCCTGCTGTGTTTTGATTATGATGTCATCTACTAACCGGGTTCTCAAAACTACACAGTGGATTGCCTCTCACGCTTGCCTCTGCCTGTGACTTCAGATCCTGTACCATACATGGATCCAGAAATGGTGGCTTAGATTTCTGCAACTCTATCTACACTTCCTGTTACTGACTTTGATTCATATTGCTCCACATGCCCTGAACTGACAGATCTGTGTGTGCAAATGTAAAAAGGCTGGCCTGCCTCCATTAAATCAGTCAGTGATACACTTGCTCCTTACTACAAGATCAGAGACAAACTCTCCACCTACAGTAACTACATTCTCAGAGGTACGATACTCATCGCACCACCTGTCAGACATACACTAATTACAATAGCACATAAAAATCATCAAGGACTTGTCCGCACAAAACAGCGCTTGAGAGACCTCTACTGGTGGCAAAAAATGGACTCACAAGTTCAGGATGCCATAACATCATGTGTTATGTGTCAGTCCAATGACAAAACTGCCCAAACACGCCCTGCTCCACTTCAGCCTATACCACTGCCCAATGGGCTATGGAAAAAGCTTGGACTTGATATTGTAGGACCATTCGACACAGCTGTTCCTTCTTGCAGATTTGCATTGACTGATGACTAGTCTAAATGACCTGAACTTGGTTTCTCACATACTGTCACTATGAACGATGTTATTCAATTCTTATCATCTGTTTCCAGTCGTCATGGCAACCCTGAGAACATTGTGACAGACATCGGCATTCAGTTTACATCTGCCGCCTTCGCATCATTCCTCCAGAATAGAGGAATATCTCACGCTAAAACTTATCATCTGTTTCCAGTCGTCATGGCAACCCTGAGAACATTGTGACAGACAATGGCACTCAGTTTACATCTGCTGCGTTCGCATCATTCCTCCAGAATAGAGGAATATCTCACGCTAAAACATTTGTCTATTATCCAGCTGCCAACAGAGATGTTGAAAGTTATCATCGCGCTCTTTGCACCTGCATTCAAACTGAAATCCAACAGTCTATAACATGGAAAGACACTGTCAGAATGGCTTTAAGGATACCGTGCAACACCTCATGCAACTACCTCCAACTCTCCGTCAGTGCCAGCTCCTCGGTAGGGGATGCTAGTGCGCCGCCCATATGGAACTTCTGGAACTATGCACCATTTTAAATTGAAGACTAAAAAAAAATAAAAAATGAAATAATATAATAAAAATGTTGCGAAATATATGCATATATGTTTTTAGTTGTGTAAGGTAAATATTTTATAGGTAATAATGAGTTACATTGTTTGTTTAAAATAATGTTGTCTGATTGATGACGTATTTCCTAAACCAATGCCTGAGCCACCTCAACTGGCTCCTCTTGCTGCGGAGAAGCAGCGGCTCTACTCTGAATCCCTCCCGGATGATCGAGCTTCTCACCCTATCTCTAAAGGAGAGCCCAGACACCCTGCGGAGAAAACTCATTTTTGCCACTTGTATCCAAGATCTTGTTTTTTCGGTCACAACCCAAAGTTCATGACCATAGATGAGGTTAGGAACGTTGATCAATCGGTAATTTGAGAGCTTCGCCTTTTGACTCAGCTCTCTCTTCACCACGACAGACCTGTACAGCGCCCGCTTCACTGCAGATGCTGCACCTATCCACCTATCAATCTCACACTCCATTTTTCCCTCATTCGTGAACAAGACCCCAAGATACTTGAACTGCTCCACTTGGGGCAGGACCTCCTCTTTGACCCAGAGAGGGCACTCTACCCCTTTCCGGCTCAAGACCATGGCCTCGCATTTGGAGGAACTGATCTTCATCCCGGCTGTGTCACACTCGGCTGCGAACTGCTCCAACAAAAGCTGTAGATCACGATCTGATAAAGCCAATAGGACCACATCATCTGCAAAAAGAAGGGACGCGATCCTAAGGCCACTGAAATGGATCCCCTCAACACCTTGGCTGCGCCTAGAAATTCTGTCCATAAAAGTTATGAACGAAATCGGTGACAAAGGGCAACCTTGGCTGAGTCCAACTCTCACCGGAACAAGCCTGACTTACTGCCGGCAATGCAGACCAGGCTCTGACACCAGTCATCCAGGGACCTAAGAGCCCATATCAAAGGGCCTGGTACCCCATACTCCCAGAGTACCCCCACAGGGTTCCCCGAGGGACATGGTTGAATGCCTTCTCCAAGTCCACAAAACACATGTAGACTGGTTGGACAAACTCCCACGCACCCTCCAAGACCCTGCTGAGAGTGTAGAGCTGGTCCAGTGTTCTACAACCAGGACAAAAACCACACTACTCCTCCTGAATCCGAGGTTCAACTATCCGATGGACCCTCCTCTCCAGAACCCCCGAATAGACCTTACCCGGGAGGCTTAAGAGCATGATCCCCCTGTAGTTGGAACACACTCTACGGTCCCCTTTTTTGAATAGGGGGACCACCACCCCGGTCTGCCAATCCAGGGGAACTTCCCCCAATGTCCACGCAATATTGCAGAGTTACGTAAGCCAACACAACTCTACAACATCCAGAGCCTTAAGGAACTCCGGGCGAATCTCATCCACTCCTGGGGCCCTGCCACCAAGGAGCTTTTTAACCACCTCGGTGTCTTCAGCACCAGAGATTGGAGGGCCCGACCTAGAGTTCCCAGGCTCCGCTTCCTTAGTCGAAGACATGCCGGTGGGATTGAGGAGGTCTTCAAAGTATTCTACCCACCGACCCATGACATCCCAGGTTGAGGTCAGTAGCACACCACCCCCACTATAAACAGTGTTGGTGGTGTACCGCTTTCCCCCCCTGAGACGCCGGATGGCAGACTAGAATCTCCTCGAAGCCGTGCAGAAGTCATTCTCCATGGCCTCTCTGAACTTCTCTCATGCCCGAGTTTTTGCCTCAGCACCCACCCGAGTAGCATGTTACTTGGACTGCCAGTACCCATCAGCTGCTTTTGGGGTCCCACAGGCCAAAAAGGTCCAATAGGACTCCTTCTTCAGCCTGACAGCATCCCTCACCACCGTTGTCCACCACCGGGTTCGAGGGTTGCCACCGCGACAGGCACCGACAATGTTGTGGCCGCAGCTCCGATAAGCTGCCTCGGCAATAGAGGCACGGAACATGGTCCACACAGACTCAATGTCCCCTACCTCCCCCGGAACATGGTCAAAGTTCTCCCGGAGGTGGGAGTTAAAGCTCCGTCTCACAGGAGACTCTGCCAGATGTTCCCAGCAAACCGTCACAATATGTTTGGGCCTGCCAGGTCTGACCAGCATCCTCCCCCACGATCGGAGCCAACTCACCACCAGGTAGTGGTCAGTGGACAGCTCTGCCCCTCTTCAACCAAATGTCCAAGACATGTGGCCCCTGATCAGATGAGACAACAAAAAAGTCAATCATTGAACTGCGGCCTAGGGTGGCCTGGTGCCAAGAGCACATATGGACACACTTATGCTTGAACATGGTGTTCGTTATGGACAATCCATGACGAGCACAGAAGTCTAATAACAGAACACCACTCGGGTTCAGATCAGGGGGGCCGTTCCTCCCAACCACACCCCTTCAGGTCTCACCGTTATTGCCCACATGAGCATTGACGTCCCCCAGCAGATCAAGGGAGTCCCCAGGAGGTGCACTTTCCAGTACCCCCTCCAAGGACTCCAAAAAGGGTGGGTAATCTGAACTACCGTTTGGTGCATAAGCACAAACGACAGTAAGAACCCATCCCCCCACATGTAGGCAGAGGGAGGCTACCCTCTCATTCACCGGGGTGAACCCCAACACACAGGCACCAAGATGGGGGCCAATAAGTATGCCCACTCCTGCTCGACGCCTCTCACCAGGGGCAACTCCAGAGTGGAAGAGTGTCCAGCCCCTCTCAAGAAAACATGTTTTCTTTATTCAAACATGCCAAGTAATAGAGTAAATCAGGTTTCAATCAAATTTAAAATGTAGGAGGCAAATAGTATAATTTTAGCTTCTAAGGTGTTTGTCACAGTTTACACTCTGTTTTTTTTTTCCTTTTTCTCATCACTCTGTTCACTGTTTGACTTTTTCTTCTCTGCTCTCCTGGGGTTTTTCCTCTGTTGCTTCTGCCAACCTCTTTACATGCCACACCTCTCTCTCTGATTGCTGTTGATTGTTTCTACCTGTTTCTGGGTGTGTATATATACTTCCTGCTTTCTCCACTACATTGCCAGATCAACTGCTTGCTTCCAGCCACAGTTATCCAGCGTACTCTCTTTGTTCACAGCTCTTTAATCTTGATCCACGCCTGTTTCCCTCGGCGATGCTTTTTGCCTGTCCCTTTTGTGCCTTAGCCTTCTGACCTTGTTGACGACCTATGCCTGTTTTTGGATTTTGCCTTTGCCTCTCCCTATCGGTACTGTCTCCTCTTCGGATCTCGTGTATGAACCCTGCTCATCCTCGACTATGCCTCTGGACTTCCCTTGGTCTCTGCAGCTCTACACCTCTGCACCTCTGCTGGAGTGCCCCGTTACAACAAAGGTTAGTGTTTCATCAGACCGTCTGTATTCAGATAACTACTCATTATTCTGTCAAACACTAACCTTTCCCCTCTGTATCATTTTAGATACAGTTCCTGCTCCTGGACCTGAGACACCAGAAGCTGTTTATTTACTCAAACATTTTAAAAACTCTTCTGAGTTTGTGTGTAGGATCCTCTGCCATCAGATCTCTGACAGTGTTAGCAAAATGAGTAAAAATTGCTTGCTTGCTAGGTAGTGTAGACCAGGGGTTCTCGGACTTTTGGGTTTAGGGACCCCTTACAGGAGCAAACATTTTTCAGGGACCCCCTCATGTTTATTAAATAATTGTGTAAATTCTTAAACATTCACACTATCGAGATGCACTTTTTCTTCTGTACGTTTTACGTCATCTAACTCGTCCCGCGGTTTTCATGCCATTTCAGCATTTCATATATCCAAACGTTCAGCTCTTTCGGGAGAGGGGTACTATGACTTTTGGTATTGGTGCAACTTTAGCTTTTTGAGATATTTAGCCTTTCCACCATTTTTTCCCATTGAAAATGAGCTCATTTTACATCCTTCATTTCTTTTGAATTATTTAAAACTTTTTACTGCTCCAAAAAAGGTTGAATCATGTCATCTGGACTTCGTTTTTTTTTTTTTGTTAAAAAGAAACGTTTCGCCCCTCATCCAAGAGGCTTC
>NC_056510.1:43269664-43272247 GCF_014905685.2 Nematolebias whitei | reverse complement strand
GTTTTTAAAAGCCTCAGGAATCTTTTGCAGGTGTTTAGAGTTACGTCCTTGATTCAGATGGTTAGGTTAATAGCTTGTTTAGAGAACCTTTTCATGATATGCTAATTTTTTGAGACAGGCATTTTGGGTTTTCATGAGCTGTATGCCATAATCATCAGTATTAAAACAATTAAAGACCTGAAATATTTCAGTTGGTATGCAATGAATCTGAAATATATGAAAGTTTAATTTTTATCATTACATTATGGAAAATAATGACCTTTATCACAATATGCTAATTTTTTGAGAAGGACCTGTATATCTTCATTGCAGCTTTGTTATTTAACTGTATTCTTTACAGCACCACTGTTTACCCAAAGCTCCTGATTGACGTTTTATCTGACAACCAGATCATATCATATTCAGCCTGCCTCCTCCAGTTTTTCATGTTTTATACTTTAGGTGGAACATAATTTATCCTGTTGGCATCTATGGCTTTTGATAGGTATGTGGCCATATGTAAACCTTTAAAATATAAAACTATCATGAGAAAAAACATAGTGTATGCTTTTCTGCTTCTAGCATGGTCAGTCCCTGTTTGCCACATTGCATTTGAAACCAGTTTGTTTGCTGAAGCTGAAATATGCAGCTTAAATTTGAATGGAATATTTTGTAACAATGTAGTTTTTACACTTCAGTGTGCCAGATCAAAACCACTTACTGTGTTTGGGGTTGTTTCTTTATTAGATCTTGTAATTCTTCCAATGATCTTCACTGTTTTTACATATGCAAAGATATTTAAAATATCTTCTCAAAAGTGTAAAACATTTAGAAGAAAAGCTGCTGAAACCTGCATACCACACTTGTTGGTTTTAATCAGCTTCTCCTATTTGGCTGCATATGATGTAATTATTGCTCGAGTGGAGTCTGATTTTCCTAAAATTGTCCACTTTATAATGACATTGCAAATATTTTTGTATCATCCTTTGTTTAATCCATTCATTTACGGACTTAAAATGAAAGAAATTTCTAAACATCTTAAGTTTTTATGTTTAAGCAAAGTCTAGGAAAAGTCTTTTTTTGGAAGCAATTCATGAGAAGAAAGTACAAAGACATAATCTGTATTTGTTGCTTTGATTGTGACTCTGTAAAATCTAACTGTTTTTACTGTTAGAATTACAATGATACCTTGGTTTGAGAAAAGTCAAAAATGCTGCTTGCCTGTTTGTCACCTACTAAATAGATGTGATCTGCTTTCTTGTTTTTGGTTAAGGTGGTGATTTACAACTTAACAAAAATGGACAAGAAGATGATTTTGATTTTTCTTTCTTTAATATCACTTGTCTAATATATTTATTTATTAATATTGTTGGATAAAAACCAGGGGAACATGCCATCAGTTCAAGTGTTTAAAAAAAGTATTGTAACGTCCGGCCCTGTGATGGACTTGCGACCTGTCCAGGGTGTACCCCGCCCCTCGCACAGTGATTGCTGGACATGGGCACCAGCGACCCCCGTGACCCAAAATGGAATAAACGGGTAAAGATAATGGATGGATGGATTGTAACGTCCAAACTTACTGTGATGAAGCATTTGCAAAAATTATAATGTTGCTTAAAATGTTTCTTTCTGGCACGTTATGTCGGTTTTAATATTCTGATTCCTAAATTATTTTAATGGATAATTTGCTGAGGTTTACTTTCTGATATACTTTTACTGCATTACTTTTTGCTTGTCAAGTGTGTACTTATAACATGACATCATATTGAATCCATAAACTATTCTTCATATATTTTCTTTATAGTGTGAAACCACATCTTTCAAATTAACTATTTCACAGTCACATCTCACAGGCCATTAGAGGTTGCATGACATATCAACAATGACCAACTTGACCAGCAAGCTAAATGATGTGGTGATGTTGGTGGAGGAGAAGTCCATGGGTTGGTGACATCCACTCACAACATACTAAATTATGAAAACAGTTGAGAAGGGAAAAAAAAAGTTTCATTTTAATACAGATCTTTTACAAATATTTCTTGTTTTAAAGAAACTTGAAAACATCCATTCCTCTGTCGTATTGGAAATAAAGTGCCCTTCCAGAAACAGGCTTCAAAATATTATTTTAACACTATGTATGAGAATTACAGTAGTCCGCTACTTTGCGGTTCGTTTATTGTGGACTCACTCTATCGTGGTTTTTCAAAATAAGATTGGACACGACACACAACTGGCTGATTGATGGATAAGCCGCACGATCGGCATGAAATTTTTATTTAAAATACATTAGTTTTAACTATTTAGCACCGGCTGCATATTTGTACAGACCAGAGATGCAGAAAATGCATCCTCCTGCACCTCTGTGCAGCCCTTACTTCAGGGTAAGCTTGCTGCTGCAGCTGATCAGCTGTTCTTCAGAGCGAAGAAGTGGGCGTGACCAAGAGCGCTTGCAGGTGGCTGAGAGCAGCGAAGGCAGGGAGCTGAAATTATGACATTATGCGCCTTTTTTTTTTAGAGCGTTTAGAGTGTAGAAACATTGTTTAGAATATTGCAAGACTGTGGGAAGGGTTTAAAATGCCTATATATATATATATATATATATAT
>NC_056510.1:43265125-43269564 GCF_014905685.2 Nematolebias whitei | reverse complement strand
GTTAAACTCAACGCACGATATTTACACAGTCAGAAAGATGAAGAACTTGTGAAAAATGTATGAATATATACAGCATATGTCATACTACATTTATAAAGCACTTAAAACAGCAACAAGGCCAACCAAAGTGCTGTACAGACAGAACAACAGGTAACACACAAAGCAAAATACAAAATGAGGTAAATCAGAATATAGACATAAAAACGATGCAGATAATGACGACAAACCAGTGTAGAGCATACAGGATCAAAACACAGATCATCTGGTGTTGAAAGCTATTGAATAGTAGTGAGTTTTTAAACGGGACTTGAAAACCGAGAGGGAGGGGGCCTGTCTGACAAGCAGAGGTAACTCGTTCCAGAGTCTTGGTCCTGCTACAGAGAAGGCCCTGTCACCTCTGCGCTTAAGACGAGTTCCTGGAACTGTGAGGAGCAACTGGTCTGCTGACCTCAGGGAGCGTGGTGGGACATACGGTTGTAGCAAATCAGAGAGATGGGGGGGGGGGGGGGGACACTGTTCAGTGATTTGTAGACATACATGAGTATTTTGAACTGGATTCGAAAGTGAACCGGTAACCAGTGCAGTGAGGCCAAAACTGGTGTAATGTGCTCTCTTTTGTCTGTACTGGTTAAAAATCGGGCTGCTGAATTCTGGAACAGTTGTAGTCGTGCAATGGAGGTCTGACTGATACCAAACAGGAGTGAATTGCAGTAATCAAGCCTAGATTTAATGAATGCATGTATTACTGTCTCCAGGTTCTTTTTGGACAATATGGGCTTCAGTTTAGACAGCCGCCTCAGTTGGAAGAAGCATGATTTAACAATCATGTTTACATGATTGTTAAGTTTCAGTTTCATATATTATTTTAGTTGATTTTATTGCTGATTTTAGTTGATTTTATCATTGATTTTAGTTGCACTCTGTAGCACTTTGAGATTTTTGTTAATGAAAAGTGCGTTACAAATTAAATTCATTATTATTATTATTATTATTATTATTATTATTATTATCACGCCCAGATTAGTGACTCTGTTTTTCTGACAGGGTTAGAGCGGAAAGGTCGATGCAGTGGATTGTGATCGTGTCGTTGGGAGGGAACAACATGACTTCAGACTTCTTTTCATTGAAACTTAAGAAATTTAAAGCCATCCAGTCCCTGATGTCAGCCAGGCAATTGAGCAGCGGTTGAATAGAGCATGTACCATTGTGTCTTAGGGGGAAGTAAATTTGACAGTCATCGGCATAGAAGTGAAGGGGCATGTTGTGTTTCCGGAAAATAGCACCAAGCGGCAGCAGGTATAAAGAGAATAGGAGGGGACCCAGTATGGACACCTGCGGAACCCCCCATTTAAGCTCTGCCTCTGCGAAACTATAATCCTTGATGGAGACACAAAATGATCTGTCAGTGAGGTAAGATCTGAACCAATTGAGGGCTGATCCTGTGACGCCCACCCACTGCTCCAACCTAGCAATGAGGATCTCATGGTTGATGTCAAAGGCGGCTGTGAAGTCCAACAGGACAAGCAGTACAGAATCACCTGTATCTGTGAATCTGAAGATGTCGTTAAAAACCTTCAGCAGGGCAGTTTCAGTGCTGTGGAGAGGTTTAAAGCCAGATTGGAAAAGCTCTAAAATGGCGTGATTCTCCAGGAAGCACTTCAACTGGGACTCGACTATTTTCTCCAGTACTTTAGAAACAAATGGGAGTTTGGAGACAGGCCGGTAGTTGGAAACGACTGAGGGGTCAAGGTTTGGTTTTTTCAGGAGAGGCTCGACGGCAGCATGTTTAAAGGATTTTGGCACCACGCCAGTGGCTAAACTACTGTTTACTATGACAAGAATGGACGGACCTAGAGTAGGAAAAACCTCCTTTAGTAGTCGAGGGGGGACCACATCAACGGGGGAGCCAGAAAGTTTCAAGTTGCACATGACCTGCTCTAGAGAAGATAGAGTGATGGGTTCAAAATGGTCAAAAGGAGCTTCAGATTGAGGTGGGATGGATGGGTCATGAGTTGGAGGGGAAATGAGAGCCCTGGTGTTTGCAATTTTTTCCAAAAAGAAATGTAAGAAGTTGTCGCACATCTCAGCCGAGGCTTCCAGAGGTGATGGTTCAGTGAGGTGGAGAACAGAGTTTAGGGTGGAGAAGAGGACACGTGGGTTGTGAGAGTTTGAGGTAATTATATCAGAGAAGAATTTGATTTAGCAGCTTTTACTGTTTTCTGATAACAGCGCCAACTCTCTTTAAGTATCTGGAAAGAGACCTGCAGCCTGTCTTTCCTCCACTTTCGTTCCGCCCTCCTACATTGCTGCCTAACGGCCTTGGTGATGTCACTCAGCCAAGGTTCTGCTCTGAGTTTTGATTTTTTGGTTTTAACAGGTGCAACATGATCCAGAGTCTTTAAGCAGACAGAGTTGAACTAGGATGGCAGCTCCTCAGTGGTGGTGAGAAACACTGGGGCCTGAATTATCATTTCAGAGTTATAAACATCTGTGAAATGTGTGGCAGTGAAGTGGTTAATGGTCCGGCTGCGACGAGCAGAAATGCACGACTTAGGAGTTAGATGGGGGAGGGTGAACTCAAACCGGACTGAAATGTGGTCTGAAAAAACATTAACACCAATAACAAGATTATTAACAGTCATATCATGAGTTAAAACAAGGTCCAGTGTATGTCCACACTCTTGGGTGGGACAGTTTACATGCTGAGTTAAATTAAATGAGTCCAATAAATCTAAAAAGTCCTTAACCAAGGGCTTCTCAGGACAGCACACGTGCAAATTAAAGTCACCAATAATGAAAACATGCTCATATTTTGGTGTGATTTCAGCCAAGAAGTCAGAAAACTCATTTATGAAATCCTTAGATCGAGGTGGGCGGTAGACAAGTGCAAATAACGTCGGCGGTGAATGTCCGAGTTCAAAGACGCTCAGCTCAAAGCTGGCGCGGGAAACTGGGATGGGCAGTTGTTTACAGTCAAAAGTTGATTTGAATATTGTTAATAATCCACCACTGCGCCGGCCTGATGGCCGCGGGGCGTTAAAACACAGACAGTTCGGTGGCAATAATTCCATCAAGGCGCTGGACTCACCCGGAGACATCCAAATCTCTGTGATACACAGAAAGTCCAAATCGTGCTCTTGAAAGTAATCCCTGAGGATAAAAGTTTTGTTGGTAACAGATCTTGCGTTGACCAAACACATTCGGATATTGTCCAAAGTGGCGCTAGCAGCGGTGGAGTTAGCGCGCGCTAATGGCCGCAGGTTTTCAACAACAGCCCCTCCAGGTCGGTCCGAGCTGCGCAACGGCTGACAACTCCCGCTGGTTACCTGGTCCAGGCACGTGGGAAGCCGGAGACCATGACCGCCAGCTGAAGAGGAAGATGCAGCTCGCAGAGCTTTCAGCTTCACCAGCTGACCAGCACGTTTTCTCCGGCGTCTGAAGCGAGATCTCTGGGCAGGCAGGTGAGGAGCGCAGCGAAGGTAAGCTGGCATGTCCGCCAGCGGGGGGGTGTGAGGGGGGTGTTCCGCGGGTTACGCTGATAATGGTCAAAATAAGCGACTTCAGTGACAGAAAAACGAAGATCCAAAAGTTGTTGTCTGTCATACACCAGCAGAGAGTTGATGTCACAGATGTGAAATGCAAAAAACAAAAATAATCCGAACACCATCAGCAGAGGTGGATTGCAAGCCATGGATACGGGCGCCATCTTACCGGAAGTACCGGAAGTATATACACACATACATATATACATACATACATACATACACACATACATATATGCATACATACATACATACACACATACAAACATGCATATATACATACATACATACATACACATATACATATATACACACATACATACATGCATACAAACATACATACATATATACACACATACATACATACATATATACACACATACATATATACATACATACATGCAAACATACATATATACATACATACATACACACATACAAACATGCATATATACATACACACATACATATATACACACATACATACATACATACATACATACATACATACACACATACATACATGCATACATATATACATGCATACCTGTACATACATACATGCATACATATATACATACATACATATATATACATGCATACATACATACATACATGCATACATACATATATATACATATATACATCGATATATACATATATACATACATATATACATGCATACATACATACATACATGAATACATACATACATCGATATATACACATACATATATACATATATATATATATATATATATATATATATATATATAGATATAGATATAGATATAGATATAGATATAATATATATCCATCCATCTATTATCTTTTACCCGTTTCTTCCATTTTGGGTCACGGGGGGTCGCTGGTTCCCATGTCCAGCAATCACTGTGC
>NC_056510.1:43259452-43265025 GCF_014905685.2 Nematolebias whitei | reverse complement strand
ATATACATAAGGCATTTTAAACCTTTCCACACTCTTGCAATTTTCTAAACAATGTTTCTAAACTCTAAAGTTCTAAAAGAGCAGAGAATGTCATGATTTCAGCTCCCTGCTTCCTCTGCTCTTTGCCACCTGCAAGCGCTATTGGCCACGGCCACTTCTCCACTCTTCACGCTGAGCAGCTGATCAGCTGCTGCAGGAAGTTCATCCTGCAGTGTGGGCTGCACAAAGCTGCAGGAGGAAGCTTTTTCTGTAGCTCTGGGCTGCACAAATGTGCATCAGGAGCTAAATAATTTAAAATAATTTATTTTAAATAAAAATTCCATGCCGATTGAGTGGCTCATCCATCAATCAGCCAATTGTGTGTCCTTTCCTATCTTATTTTGAAAAACCGCGATAGATCGAATCCACAATAAATGAACCGTAAAGTTGCTTAAAATTATAGTTTCTTCAAATGACTGGGGCAGCCACACATTAATACAAGGTGGCCAAGGCCACCATTAGCCATTACCACCAAAATCAGAAACCAATATAGATTATTGAGCAGCATTATGAACATTTTTCTTTTTAGTTCATTCCAACTGAATTATCAGAATCACGCTTGAAGAAGACATCTTATACCAATTTTGTGCTTCCTCAATATAGTGTCATTGTATTGGAATTAAGACAATACAAAACACTGTAATAGCAAATTTCTGATATTATTTAGTGATTAATCTTAACTTTACTTGTCCATGTTGTTTAACTTGCATTATATAGAAAGCTATGGTTGTGAACCACTACGGTTTCATGACGAAAAACAGTAAAACATTATGTCAGGCCTCCAGAGATCAAATCTGTAGAGGGAAACCAAATCTATTAAAAGAACTTCACAGTTTCAGTGATTCAGTTACAACCTAGTTAATAACAGGTGTCCTGTCTTTGGATTCAGATATTAAAATATGTTTATGTATTTTTTTAACTGATTATTTAAGGAAAAATTATTGTTGTTTAAAAACTGTTTATGGATAATCAGGTAAATATTTCTTATATAACTCTGTTGGGGTATGTAGAAATGAACAAATACAGATATTTGTATTTTGCCATTTTGTTTACAGTATATGTTTTAATAATCGGTAGTAATTCTATTATTGTGTATCTGATCTGGTCAAACAAAAGCCTCCATGATCCTATGTATATCTTCATTGCAGCTTTGTTATGTAACTGTGTTCTTTACAGCACCACCGTTTACCCAAAGCTCTTGATTGACTTTTTATCTGACAACCAGATCATATCATATTCAGCCTGCCTCCTCCAGTTCTTCATGTTTTATACTTTAGGCAGTTCAGAGTTCATCCTGTTGGCAGCCATGTCTTTTGATAGATATGTGTCTATATGTAAACCTCTGAGCTACCAAACAATCATGACTACAACCACGGTGAAATGGCTTCTGGCTTTGGCCTGGGTTCTTCCTGTTTGTCATGCTGCTGTACAAGTAATACTGAGTGCTCAGTCTCAAATATGTCACTCATCCATGAAAGGAATCTTTTGTAACAATTCCATATTTTCACTTTATTGTGTCAAGTCAACATCACTTCTTGTATTTGGAGTTGTTTCTTTAGTAGATCTTTTAGTGCTTCCATTGCTTTTTACAATTTTTACATATGCAAAAATATTTACAGTATCTTATCAAAAAAGTCAAACATTTAGGAGAAAGGCTGCAGAGACATGCATACCTCACCTGTTGGTTTTAATCAGCTTCTCCTACTTAGCTTCTTATGACATAATTATAGCTCGAGTGGAGTCTAGTTTGCCTAAAACTGTTCGCTATATAATGACATTACAAATATTTCTGTATCACCCTTTGTTTAACCCATTTATATATGGTTTAAAAATGAAAGAAATTTCTAAATATTTGAAGAACTTTTGTTTAATCAAAGTCTAACTGCAGCTCATCATTTTTGCAGAAACAAAATTTTCATTTGCTGCTTTGATTGTGACTACGCACAATCAACAATGATCAGCTCAGTTCCAGCACTACACATTCAGCAGTTTAATAAAATCACAGTGTGATCAGAAAAGCTGGAGAAGTCCTAAAATAAATCCTGCACAGACCTATTATATCACTAGCTGATTTGAATCAGTTATTCCTGTGTGTATCTGATGTGATGACTGTTATTTACCTAAAGTGGAACATTAAATAATTTGCAGATTGCAGCATTTTCTGTATGAACTGCAAGAGGGAAGTACAAGTACATAAACATTTTTTCCCATTTTGTAAGTATTATCAATTGTTCTATCTGTTACGTATTGCACAGAAAGTTGAGCACAATTGATATTCCTAAAATTTCTTGTAGATGGAAATATTTTAATTTGTTATCCTAATTTTCTAATGTTAGAAAACATATTCTAGTCTTTCTTTCTCTGCAAGATTTTATCAGATCAATTATCCTATTTTTTCACAACATTTAGGCTCAGTCCTAACAGATGTAACAAATGAAATAAAAAAGATCAATGAAGAACATTGGTTTCTATGGAAACAATGAGAAAAGATTACATTAAATACAGTTAGGGCCGCCAACTTTAACAGTGAATCCCTGAACACAGATAGTTTTATTCAGCTTAAGGAGGGTTTCCCAACTAAAGTTTTCAGATGAGCAGGGAGGGCGACAAAAAACAAGTAGTTTTTGGTTTATGGTCAACACATCAGCTCCTTCACTTGTTCATCCACACATTCCTTCACAGTTCAGTTTAAGAATCATGTCTGGAGTGCAACAATGTTCAGTCAGATCATCTGGGCGGTTTCTTTTTGGTTTTTTTCTGAGACGTTTCGTCCTTCATCCAAAGAAATGAAGAAGTCCTTAGGATGAAGGATGAAATATCTCAGCAAAAAAGAACAACCGTCCAGATAATCTGACTGAACATTGTTGGAATTTGATCTGGATTATTGAGCATGAACTTTGGTGCATGTCTGTAGTGCACTTTACTTCATCTCCATGTGAAGAGATTTTGGAGCAGAGCACCAGAGAGCAGTTTTTAAAGAATGCTTATCTTTATAAATGATGTGTTGGTGAGAAATGGTTATAAGAAAATGTAAAGGCAATTTTAGGAGCAAATATTTATAAAAAAAAAGGGGGTTTTGACTGTAACTGATCTTCCTTCCTTTAATTTAGAAAATCTGGAATCTCAGAGTTCACATTCTGATGGGTTTTTGAATTTTTAAACAACAACATGAAATTCCGTATTAAGGGTACAAATTGTTAGAGGAACATGCTCTTAATGACATTTACTCAAATGAATCACACTCACACACGGCAGGTGGAGATTTATCTCTGGCACAATTTTACTTGCAAGGGCAGATATTGGAACAGTTCACATCACTATGCATTAAATGTAGACACCTGAAGCCCCGTCACAATGATCTGCAAATGCTGTATTGTCTATTCACGTTTGATATCATCATCAGCTTGACAAGGTTTCAGTGGGTGTCCTCAAAGCCAGCTGTAGTCTCACATGGCACTCCTGGCCTTCATAGATACAATCCATGGCATCTCTTCAGGATAAGAGAGTGTTTTGAGAGACAAGTTGGTTGTTTGTTTTAAGGAAAAGAAAGCTAGTAATAATATATTCATAACTACATAACCTTTGACCAAAATCCTCCAACACAAATGCCACTGGAAAACAACAAGGAGCTGGTATTATAAGAACTGCAGTAACATTCAGGCTTTGAGGCTTTAACTTTGGAAAAATATGTCACAGCAAACTGAAATTGCTAAAATAAATTTGAAATGTGATAGGGTAGAAATGATAAAAGAAGGGAAAATTTACATGGTAAATGGATTGTACTTATACAGCGCCTTTCTGTCTAATCAAGACACTCAAAGCTCTTTACAACAATCTGTGCCTCATTGACCCATTCACACAGCTCTATACTAAATCACTACAAAGCTAATTGAACAAAGCAGCTTTTTTTCGGCCTGTGCAATGCACCTGCTATGTTTGAACGTCTGATGGAACAGGTGTTATCAGGGGTTCCACACACAGAATGTCTGGTGTTCTTGGATGACATTCTGGCTCATTGGGACTCTTTTGATTCTTCAGTGAGAGCACTGCGCAAAATGCTGGAGAGCATTAGGGGGGCAGGGCTCAAGTTGCATCCTGATAAGTGCAGGTTCCTGGCTAGAGAGCTGACTTTTCTAGGCCACCGCATAGGTAGCGACGGGATCGGAACTGCTGAAGAGAAGGTGCGAGATATTAATGAGTGGCCCACACCTTCGGATCAGAGACAGCTGAAAGGTTTCCTGGGGCTGGTGTCCTATTATAGGAGGTTTATGTGGGGTTTTCATGTCTTGCATCTCCCTTGTTCTGGCTGTTACAGAAGGGACAGGCATTTATCTGGTCACAGGACTGTGAAGGGGCTTTTGCTAGCCTGAAGCAGCCCCTCACAAGTGGACCCATCTTGGTACCACCTGATCCCCAGTTACCCTTCCTCCTGGACACTGATGCAAGCGGAGTGGGTCTGGGGGCGGTCCCATCACAGGTGAGACCTGCGGGAGAAAGAGTGGTAGCCTACTACAGTAAAACTTTGAGTAAGGCAGAGCGAAGGTACTGTGTCACCCACAGAAAGCTGTTGACTGTTGTTTTGGCTATCCACCACTTTAAATATTACCTGTGTGGGCGTTCCTTCACCATACGCAGCAATCATGTATCAATGCAGTGGTTGATGACCTTTAAAGAACCGGAGGGACAACTGGCTTGGTGGCTGGAGGAGCTACAGAGCTATGAGTTTACGGTCATCCATAGGGCGGGGGATCGACATGGTAATGCAGATGCTCTGTCCCAACGACCACGCAGTGAGGATGGCTGCCACTACAGTGATCGGCGGGAATGCCGGGAAAAGGCACTAAGTAGGGCGGCCCACGAGAACATAGAAGGGGGTGAGGAAACCAGTCCTGAGTGCAGGGAGCTGAAAGTGATGACAGTTGCAGATTGGTCGACAGAGCAGAGGCTAGACCCTGACTTATGGGTAGTTATGTTGTGGGTGGAGGCACAGCAACGGCCACCATGGGAGGAGGTAGCCACACAGTCTCCAGAGACTAAGGGACTGTGGGACAAATTTGGGGCACTACGGTTGTTAGATGGTGTCCTACAACAAGCTTGAACAGAACCAGCCACTGAAATGAAAACTTGGCAGATTGTGGTTCCCAAAGCTCTAAGGGAAACTGTTCTCTGGGTGTGCATGGGCTTGTGGGCTCAGGTCACTTTGGGGTGACAAAGACTCTCCGGCGCCTTCGCCAAACCTTCTACTGGGGTCGGCCTAGGAGAGATGTGAAGGACTACTGCAGGTGTTGTGACCTGTGCACTGCTCGTAAGCGACCACAGGGGCGATACAGGGCTCAGTTACAGCAGTTTCCAGCAGGTGAGCCCATGCTACGGTTGGGGGTGGACATCATGAAACCCTTTCCACATACAGAGTGTGGGAACCGTGTCATTCTCACAGCAGTGGATTATTTTACTAAATGGCCAGAAGTTTTTGCCCTGCCAGACCAGGAGGCAGGAACTATGGTGGATGCCCTAATGGGGGGGGGGGGGGGGGG
>NC_056510.1:43258018-43259352 GCF_014905685.2 Nematolebias whitei | reverse complement strand
TGTTGCAGACTGGGGGTCCCAGAATCCATCCACAGTGATCAAGGGAGAAATTTTGAATCCAGGGTTTTCTCTACCATATGTGAGAAGTTGGGTATTGCCAAGACTCGCACCACACCCCTTCACCCCCAAAGTGACGGGTTAGTGGAGTGATTTGATAGGACTCTTGCAGAACAGCTGTCAATCATCACATCCGGTCATCAGAGCGACTGGGATTTACACTTGCCACTTGTCCTCATGGCATGCCGTACTGCAGTCCAAGATTCAACTTCTTGTATGCCTGCTCTACTGATGCTTGGCTGCGAGCTGAGGACTCCTGCTCAGCTTGCATTCGGAAGACCTCCTGATGCATTGGGGACCCCTGCTGGACCTGCCTATGCTAGGCAGCTGCAGGATCGGCTGGACATTGTGCATGAATATGCCAGGAAGCATATTCAGGAGGCAGGAGTACGACAGAAGAGGAACTGTGACATGCACACCAAGGGTCGGCACTTTGTCCCTGGGGAGTTGGTGTAGGTCTACTCGCCTACGCGGAAGAGAGGCAGGTGCCCCAAGCTGGACAGTCACTGGGTTGGACCATGTGCAGTCCTAGAGCGATTGGGGGAAGTTGTTTATCAAGTTCAGTTGCCTCCATGGGGACGCTGGGTAGCTCTGCACAGAGACCGACTCACAACTTACAAGGGCATCGTTGCTCCTCAGGACATAGGTCGGGACAAGGGGATACCAGCCGCATTGTCTCCTGCAGAGGGGAGTGCTACTAGCAGTCCGGCAGACACTGGGAGAGGGCAAGAAGGATTCCCACAATTGGGGGCAGAGCAGCGGGCAGGGGTCATGACCCCACGGCGCCCCAGACGGCAGCGACGACTCCATCTGAGGTTCAGAGATTTTGTCCTCTGGGTCGAGGACTCTACTATTGGGGGGTTAGTGTAGCATGTTCCCTAGTTGGACTATTCCAATGACATTTCTATATTCGTGTTCCTATAGCAGTTCTGTAGTTTGGTTCATAAAAAAAGGGAAAGGACTGTTTATGAGGGGGAAAAACACCCAGGAAAAATGTTGTTGTTTGTTGTCTTTGTTCGAATGGCTGTGGTGCAGATTAAAAATAAAAACATCCCTCCTTTAACGAGTCATCCGCATATAAATTACAACGCATGAATAGAGAAGGCGTTACAATACTTATAGCTTCAGACACATCACCCTATCTGACAGTCTTTTCCAGTGGCGGCTCATGGAGTTTCCACCAGGAGGGGCTATAACTCCAAAATAGACAGTATATATATATATATTCATTCAACATTTATATATATATATATATATATATATATATATATATATAT
>NC_056510.1:43218593-43257618 GCF_014905685.2 Nematolebias whitei | reverse complement strand
AATATATATGTATGTATTTAAATGGTAAATGGACTGTACTTATACAGCGCCTATCTTATTTCAAGATACTCAAAGCGCTTTACACTATAATCTGTGTCCTCATTTACCCGTTCATACAGCACTCGACTAGATCTCTACAAAGTTAATTGAACAAATCATTCTAAAGAGACTAATCAGAGCTTTATCACATTCATACACCGATGGGACACACATCAGAGGCTATAAGGGGTTCAGTGTCTTGCCCAGGGACACTTCGGCATGTGACTGCTGGTGGATTCGAACTCCCAACTTTTGCATTGGAGGACAACTGCTCTAACCACTCAGCCACAGCCGCCTCATTTATGCTGCAGATTGAATTCCAACAACAAAAGCATCCAATTTGGAAAAAAAAAAAACCTGCTAAAAATTGACATAGTCATTTTTCACCTCAAAGACAACCGTAAAACAAACAAAAAACAACCACGGAAAAACCAAAGACCAAGCTTTTACATAGAGCCTCCGTCAGTTGTCCAACTTAATTCCCTGCATTAAGGGTTTCAACACTCCTCGACACAGTCACACTGATAAAATGAAACACAAGACACAATGTTTTTAAATGAGGCCTATACCACATTTAAAGAGAAGCTCACTCCGACGACTTTTCTGGATGCAAAAAGGTTAACGAGCTCCTCATTAAAGTCAGGTGATCTCTGGATGAATTCCTGTTCAATAGATGGTGAGGCCAGCACGTTCAGTCTGCCGTGTGCCATGTTGCTGCGGAGAAACGACTTGATTCTCTTCAATGTGCTGAAACACCTTTCTGACTCTCCAGAAGTCATCAGGGTTGTGATGGCTATTTGATCAGTGACATCACTAAAATAAAGTATTTTGTGAAAATAAAATAAAAGGGTTTACCACAGAGAATAAAACCTAAATAAATTAAATACAAATAAAATGTTCGTATTATTATAGATGCAAGAATGTCTTGTAGATGTGT
This sequence comes from Nematolebias whitei, assembly GCF_014905685.2. Classification (NCBI taxonomy): domain Eukaryota; kingdom Metazoa; phylum Chordata; class Actinopteri; order Cyprinodontiformes; family Rivulidae; genus Nematolebias; species Nematolebias whitei. The sequence continues at coordinate 43,256,642 of NC_056510.1, read as the reverse complement.
ATTTTATCTTCAAAGTCCAAGCAGAAAACTGGGTCACAGCTTTTCCCAAACTTATAAAAAGAAACATGTTTGACAGCAAGGAGGTGCAGGTGAAGCAGGTGGAGAGATGTAGCAGGACCGGTGGAGCTCCCGAGTTTGACCAGGAGAGATCTCTCTTCCTCGAATGAAATACGTGAAATTTATTTATTTATTTCAAAGTCTATTTATTTTCCTACGTAAAGTCTAATCAGTGAGACGATTCAGTTTTGTTTGGTGTTAATTTTCATGAAGGAGTGTGTGAGTGGCGGATTGTTTTGAAGTTTCGGTCAGAACAGATGATTTCTGTTTATCCAGCATGCTCCACCCTCCTGCACTTCAGATCTGACGTGCCCGAGAGAGTTTTATTTTACTGTTGTTTACAAATTGCTCTTTAACATACTCACATTTTTAACCTTTGAAAAATAATTTAAAGAACTCTCTTGTGCATGTATACGCTCTGTTTAGACAGGGGTTTGTTGCAGGTGTATTGTACAGCAGGTCCATTCAAGGAGAAGACGGTACGAGGTGCCGCTGCAGTGAGCCCAGATTATGACCAGTGCTCGTTTTTAAGTAGATTATACAGCATTCAGTTCAACGCTCGTCGCCTGGTCATTATTAAACATAACGCAGAGTGAACTATAAGAAGAATAAAAAAGAACTGACAGGTTTATATTATTTGAACCGAGCTGAATTAATATCCGGCCAAGTTCAACACAGTTACACAGCACAGTTTTCTCTTTCCTGAATTTGAAAATTCTTAGGTCAGTCCGACCCCATCAGGGAGTGCTAATCCCTCCTAGCCCATTGAAACCAGCCGTCACTGCTCTTTTCACCTCTACTACATTCTTTGCCAACTCCTCCTTCAGGACCACCCTACTCCATTTCTCTTTCTATTCACACCAAGGTCAAACAGTTTGAGCCCTGCTCCAACGCTGCGAGCCTTGCTGCCCTTCCACTTGGTCTCTTGGACACATAAAACATCTACCTTCCTTCTCTGCATCATTTCAGCCAGCTCTCTACAAGTCCTACATTTTTGACTTTCCTCTTCTTCCTCTGTCTCCTGACAATTTTCCCTCATTGTAGTCTTCGACTAACAGTAGCACAATTTCCGATGGCACCCCGTGTGTTAACAATCATTCAAAATTTATTTATACAGATTAGTGTCATTGAGCCTTGAGGATTCATTTACAAGGAAGTAACAGCACCCGTGGTGGTCAGTGTTAACCCACGCCTCCAACAATCTGGTATGGTGGCATTTTGATGACCTTGCATATTTGTTTTGGCAACAGTGTTTTTATGTCAGTTGCCCTTCATGACACAACCCTCATCGTTTACCCAGGCTTAAGTCTGACATGAGATAGTAAAATCCAAACTGTAGTTTAAACCACTTTTTGGTAAAACTATGGATAAGGAAAAGATAGGAAGGCTGATAGCTTATAATTCATGTTGAAGTATGATAAACTAAGAAACTTTTCAACTAATGATCGACACAGTTTTTCTGCCATTTAATTTACAATTTATCTCATCCTATAATTTATCATGTTGACTTTATTTTTCTTAATATAGAATATTGTAATTGTGTCCAGCGACAGTTTTGTTAAGGAAACAGTGGAACAGTATGCTCCAGAGATTAGATACAGTATTCAGAGGAGGGGCAGATATTAAAAAAACCTCTTAACTATTCAGTTTTTACATTTCAAAAATGACAGAATACCTACTCTACGGTCACAAAAAGGGACTGCAGACCGATTGTTGTTCTAACGCTGCAGATTTTCACTGTTTAATGGATGAACAGAAACAGTAGATAAGAAAAAAATACATGGATAATGAGGTAAATATTTCCTACATAACTCTGGGGGGGTATGTGGAAATGAACAAATACAGATATATATATTTTGTTATTATGTTTACAGTATATATTTTAATAATCTGTTGTAATTCTATCATTGTGTATCTGATTTGGACAAACAAAACCCTCCATGAGCCCATGTACATTTTCATTGCAGCTTTGTTATGTAACTCTCTCGTTTACAGCACCACTGTTTACCCAAAGCTCCTGATTGACTTTTTATCTGAAAAACAGATAATATCATATTCCGTTTGTCTTTTCCAATTTTTTTTATTTTACTCTGTAGGTGGTACAGAGTTTTTATTGTTGGCAGCTATGGCATTTGACAGATATGTGTCTATATGTAAACCTCTGAGATATACAACAATCATGAGGAAAACCACAGTGAATGCATTTGTAGTTCTAGCCTGGATTTTACCTCCTTGTCAAATTGCAGTTGAAACATATTTTATTGCCAAATCAAAGCTGTGTAACTTAAATTTGAATGGAATATTTTGTAACAATGCCATTTTCAAACTTCAGTGTGTCAGATCCAAACCACTAACTGTTATTGGGGTTGTTGCTTTATTAGATGTTGCAATACTTCCAATGCTTTTCACAGTTTTTACATATATAAATATAGTTATAACATCTTATCAAAAGTGTAAAACCTTCAGAAGAAAGGCTGCTGAAACCTGCATACCACACCTGTTAGTGTTATTCAACTTCTCCTATTTGGCTGCATATGATGTAATTATAGCTCGAGTGGAATCTGATTTTCCTGAAATTGCTCGCTTTATAATGACATTGCAAGTACTTTTATATCATCCTCTGTTTAATCCATTCATATATGGGCTCAAAATGAAAGAAATTTCTAAACGTTTAAAATCATTCTGTTTACAAAAAAGCTAAAAGTAAATGTTTTTGAAGTATAGCAACTCACTTTTTGGGGTTGTAAGCTCAATCATCCACATAGATAGCAACAAAAAATGTTACATTTCTGAACCACTTTGGCCTTGGTTGTCCTCAGGCTGTTTCTGTGAGTAGCAAGTTGGGCATCTGGCCTAAAACATTTGATTGTTGCACAAGATGATTGTTTTGGATGGATGTGTTATGCACATGTTAAAAGCCTACTTTTGAGATTCCAACAGGAGGAAACACTGCAGTGAAGGCTACCTCTGGGACAGATCTGGTTGGCAGTCCGTAGACTGAGGAAGTCTTCTGGATGGGGGATGAAACGTTTCTCATTTAAAGAAACTGGTCCAGATGACACGATTTAACCTTTTTTGTTGTTCACTTTTTGGGGATGTTCAAAAGTATAGTCTGTATTTGTTCCTCTGATTATGACTGCATTCAAATAGTTATGGTATCAAGAAAACTTGGGAGTAAAGTCACAGAAAATGCTGCATGAAATTTTTGTCCTGTTAAATTATTTTATTGTTTCCCTGTTTGCGTTTGTTGTGGTAAGTATGTCATGGGATGAAAAAAATATTAAAAAAATGCGTGTTGCATAAAATCTGGATGATCATTTTAAAACACTGTTTTTAGTCTAATTATGCATAGATATTTTGGGAGGGAAAAAACATGGACATATATTTGCATGAAAGAATTTCCTTAAAGGAAATATTTTTTGGTCATTACGCCTCAAGCATATCTGTTGGGTGTGATAGCACAGCGCTTATATAAGTTACATGCTCCAAACATTATTTTCCTCACAGTATGTTTGTCACCAGCCTTGTTTTTTTGTCAGTTTGTGACAACTTTTGTTTACTGAATTCAGATATTTTCTGTTGAATGCCTTGTTCATTGTGGCAGTTTTTTTGTTTTTAGTTCATTTTCTGTGTTGCAATCAGTTACAGCCTTTCCTCCCTCAGTTCCTCAGTCTGCTCCTCTCACTTGAACCTGTTGCCACTGCTGTAATTAACTCCAGCCTTACTAAGCTCCACTCCCAGTTTACCTACAGTCTATTATGTTCTTCATGTTATGGCTTTCCCTCAGTTCTCTCTTAGGAGTTGCAGTGTTTTTGCTGTGCCCCATCAGTCTTTTTTTTATTTTTTTATTTTACTCCTTGGTCTGACTTTTCTTTTTTAAAACAGGAGAAACTTTATTTAGATTTTTAATTTCAAAACTATTCAAAATGTTGATATTCTCTTTATATTAGCAGTTTTTTTTTCTCTTACGAGGTGCGTACTCATAACGTGTTCTCGTATTATTTTCTTTAATGAGGTGGAACCATATATTCCATGTCACGATTTTCAACAAGTGTGCATGTGTGGTGTTCTTTATTTATTTGTTTACTGAGCTCATAAGTTTATGAAATGTGTTGGGGGGGGGGGGGGGGGCAGAGGTTAGAGAAGGTGGGCCTGTGATCAGAAGATTGCTGATTAACTCCCGCAACCAACAACCTCAAAATGTTGGTGGAAAAGGTGAAACACTCACCCCTGCCTCCACCCTCAACTGCCCCACTCTGGGCCCTTGAGCAAGGCCCTTAACCCCCACCATCTGCTTCCCCAGGCACCCTACATGGCAGCTCTCTGTTCCACTCAGAGGGCTGTGGTAGCTCGGTGGTCTGTGGTTGTGTCAGGAAGGACATCCGGCGTAAAAATAATTTCCAAGTCTTTGTGGGACTTAGTTTGCTTCTTCCCTGAAGAAGTGAGCAGCCGAAAGAAAAAAGTTTATGAAATGTGCCTTTTTACCAGAAATGCAAAGATACACATACTAAAGATAAGAACAACGTGCAGAAAGCTGCTGAAGCTACTGACATATTTTAGTGTCAGTATGTGTTAGACTAAAATCCTGGATAAATCAGTGTGTGTTACAGGTCTAAAAGATAAGACTGAATAAAAGGTTCTTCAACAGCATTTTTGGTAAATGATGCAACACACTGAAGACCATCTATGCAATGCATCTACTACAGAGTAACCAGTGTCAAACTGACTTTTCAATCTAAATGCACACAGAACAATTAGAATTTTTACTTTACATTTAATCAGCACGTGGCCGTTCCTACATGAGGAAACAACACGCCGGACTGTGTTTACACCAACGTACGAGACACATACCAAGCCTTACCCCGCCCCCACCTAGGACTCTCAATCCAGTTCAATTCAGTTTTTTTATATAGCGCCAAATCACAACAAAGTTGTCTCAGGGCACTTTACAGGAACATTCACATACATAAAATCTAATAAGTAAAGTTCTCTATCTAAGGAATCCAGCAGACAAGATGAATCTTGGCTTCGTTGCAGTCTCCCATCCTGAGCAAGCACAGTGGAGACAGTGGAAAGAAAAACTCCCTTTTAAAAGGAAAAAACCTCCAGCAGAGTCTCTGACCCCACCTCCATTAGAGCTGTCATTTCTAACCCGAGCCCTAAGCCCGGCCCCCCCGACACGAATTCGGGCGGGCCGGGCCATGACAATGTCCTGGATGGGCAGGCCGGGTTGTGTTGGGCCGCAATCGAATTATATGATAACATGGCCTGCCATACTGTCATCAGCCGCATGCAGCCATTTCACCATGAGCTGACTGGCCTTAAAAGAGGTAGAAAAAAAGTTCAGTTAGGTGTCGGATGGGACTATACTGCCAGGAAGCAATCCATCACCCAAGTAGACATTCATTCAGCTGCTGCACTCAGTGGACGCGCACGGCCGATGACCCAAACAGGTGAGATCACAAAGCAGACGTGTCAGAGCAGGGTATGTGAATAAATCAGAATGCAGGCAGAAACGGAATAAATGCTCTTTACGGCCATGAAAGGATGAACACCACCTCAGCTCCAATCTTATGCACCTTTTATTCAGTTGCACATCCCTGACATTACATAAAATTACATAAAATGTTTACTTCAGAATAGGATCTGCTTCATTACATGTTTGTTTCTTACCTGAAATATTTTAATACATCAAATGTTTACTACAAATGTGATCAATTTCATCATGTTTACATGTTTCTTAAAGTGCTGAATCAAATGTTTCATGAATGTTTACCACATGAATTTTTATTAAATGAGAAAAAAAAACACTTATGTTATTATTCAACTGTAAAAATATTTCAAATCAATGAATGCAGCAAATATTTTTTTCTCCAATCTACATTTTACATATATCAGTAGCAGCATGTGCAGATTTCATTAGCATTAGGTTTACAACCATGTTCACTAAAGTGCAGCACACACACAATCTGTGTGTCACCTCTTCACCCTCACATGTAAGCACCAGTATAGTTAACTGGTATAGTTCTGTGTAACGTTTTGTATTTGTTTCTCATGCAGCCTATCACTCTTTCCACATGAATTCTAAGGTGTGCTCGTGTGTTTGCAACATGCTTAGCATCAAGATGACATCTCCCTTTAGTAAATGATGGAATTTTAACTGGGGCAGACTGGGAAAATAATCCAGGCCAGGTCACTACCGCCCGATTAATGCAAACCACCAAGACTGAGTTAAGTTGAGCGCACTTTGAATGCATGCTGTCTGTACACATCATCAACTGAATACCTACAATATAAATGTTTCTGCTGTGGTGCAATAATCCATCCTCAAATCACATAAACTGAAATTATGTTACTCTGCATTTTGCTATGCATAAGCTCTTTTAAACTCCCTAGGAATATGACAAGCAATCATAGTTTCATACAGCAAATGAGAGGTACACAGGTGGTGCACTACAGATGTGCCAGTTTATTTTTAATCACATTAAACACATTTTTAATTTAAACAAATTTTTACTCACTTTAGTAAAATAAATTAAAAAACTTCATAAGAACCACAAAAAAGGTTAAATCATTTCATCTGGACCAGTCCCTTTAAGGGAGAAACGTTTCGTCTTCCATCTGGAAGACTTTATCAGTCTGTGGTCTGCCAACCAGATCTGTCCCTTTGTTAATAAGAACCAGTTTTCACCACTACTACTAGTACACAAGCAGGCGGCGCAGGTGATCACTACTCTCAGCTGTTCTATCAATAATATCCTCTTTGTCCATTTCCATCAGCACCTCTTTCTCTGTTGCTATCAAAAGAAATGCTCCAAGGTTCTCTTGACTGAGGAAGGTTCTTAGGCAGTTATTCGCCAACTTCAGGGTGGAGAAGGTCCTCTCACAGGCAACCTGAGTGATAGGTAGTGTGAGGAGGAACTTGTAGCCCAAACCAATGATATGATATGCATCAGTGAGCAGATTGTATTGTGAAAGAAGTATATAACAGCATATTGGGCAGTTTTTACACGTGGAAATATTTCTGCTCAACAGCTCCACACTTTCATCAGTGTCCTCCATGCATTTGTCTGTTTCATCGCTAGAAGCAGTGGTCCTGATGTTGTAGTTATCCAGTGGTGACTGTTTTAATCTGTGCAAAGTTGATCAGTTCAGCCTGCAATCTATCACCACTGGCACGTCCATCAATTTCCAGCAGGCATTTGCTGAGCTCTTTCATGGCAGTGTCTGGAAGGCCTTTCTCCCTGATGTCCGGGAAACGTCCTGATGGCCTGATGATGTTGCTCTTTGGCCCAGCACAGAAGAACATCATCCAGAACAGAGGTGACTCTTTCAGGGATGAAGATGTTCACATCCTTGATAGAGAGGAACGATGGTTTGAGAGAGTGAAGGAAGCCATCTTTGTGAAGAGAACCCGTCCATCATTAAACAGATACAGAGGCCTCCATATTCAACTGTCCCCCTCTTACAGTGCTGTTATTGCTAGGGGCCGTTTACATGGCGCATATTTTGAGTGAATCCGCTCCTTTCTCTCTGCGATTCTGTTGTTCATTTACACGACACCAGTGGCCCCCCTCTTTGAATCTTGAGGTTTCTGAACCTACCTCCCAGAGTGGAGGTTTTTGGCTGACTGCCCACTGATAATGTAAACATCTCTCGCTGAGGCTTTGTGTTAAACCACATACCGCACACACGCACGGTCGGACAGACGGTATATTTCTATCAACATAGCGGCGGACACAGTGCTTTCTGAACTACGACTGATGGAATATGTTTTTAATCTCGTAGTTAATCTATGTCAGATTCCAGGTGCTGTGACTGACATCTGTGTTGGAAGAGACACAGTCGGATCCAAATCTAATGTTGCTGTTTATAGAACGAGCTTCTTCTTCTTTCAGGAAAAATAAAAACTTGGTTGTTGTGTGATCGAAGTGAACACAAGCTAACGTTATTAAGAACGTTGATTTACCTGCTGGGCAGCACGGTGGCGCAACTGGTAGAGCTGCTGCCTCTCAGCGAGCAGGTCCTTGGTTCAAACCCCGGTCCAGGGGCCTTTCTGGGTGGAGTTTGCATGTTCTCTCCGTGCATGCGTGGGTTTTCTCCGGGCGCTCCGGTTTCCTCCCACAGACCAAAAACATGCATGTTAGGCTGATTGGTAACTCTAAATTGTCCCTAGGTGTGAGTGAGAGAGTGAATGGTTGTTTGTCTCGTTTGTCTCTATGTGTCCCTGTGATGGACTTGCGACCTGTCCAGGGTGTACCCCGCCCCTCGCACAGTGATTGCTGGACATGGGCACCAGCGACCCCCGTGACCCAAAATAGAATAAGCGAGTAAAGATAATGGATGGATGGATGGATTTACCTGCTGTAAATCAGCTACTGATTATCACGGAGTAAAGTCCGTGTTAACGCGGATATTTTCCTCTAATTAACAAACAAAAAAACCTATGTTTCCCTCCACCGTGTCCGTGTAATTAGGGCCTGTGACAGCCTGAAAAAGCCAGATGAACAACATTGGACCAGTATCCAGTATGAAAACAGAGCAGAGTCCAGTTCATTAATGCAGTTTAAAGTTCGGTTAACTTGTTTTTAATTGTGTGTTCAGTTTAATTATCAATGTTTGTGTGACATACAGTTTGTAGTGTTGAATAAATAAATAAAAATTAAACCTGTCTTCATTTTCAACTTTAATAACATGCTGTGAGAGTCCACTGTCTGCAGCTCCGCCTCCAAGATGGCCGCTGATTGCCACCAGCTGCTGGCCATCCACCTGATGAGGTCCTTCTGCTATTTAAGGCTGCAGTCTAGTGTGACTTGTTGCTGGAGCATTGTACCTATTCCGGAATTTATGCTTGTGGCCTGTATATCGACTAACAAACGAGACGTACTTACCTGTTCTTGTTCCCGCAGTCATCCTGCCTCTTGGTTCCTCCTTGGCCCGGATACTCCTGTGGATCTGGTTCTTGTCCTCCGTGCCTCGCCTTCTAGTCATACGCCTATCCAGCCTGCCTCACCTGTCCTGCCTGGCCTCTCATCTCAGGGTTTTTTTTGTTGGATCATGTCCACACCAACACCTGCGCCTCCACCTGTAAGAAAAGACAAACAAATCAACAACTCTGTCCTACCCTGCAAGTGGACCTTATTGATCCAACTCTCTTCCTCAGGATCCCCATGAGATGACCACCTGTAAATAGTTCACTGTAAATAATAAACACTTTTTCCTTTTCTAATTATCAGGTTTTAACAATGTCGACCCCCACGTGAGCAGACCGATTCAATAAAGACAGAGTCAGGACTACAAAAGGTAAGTGAACTTTATTTACAGGTGAATCTTGTCGTCGCAGCTGTAAGGGAGAAGAGGAATAGGTGAGTATGGGTTCTGGTGTCTCTTTGAATGTTTTAATTCTTGAAGATAGAAAGCTGACTCCTTACTGTTTGTGTTGTAGGTGGAGGCCAAGAAGGAGAGGAGAGGTCCTGGGTTTTTGTAGGAGATTCAGTCCTGAGGTATTTGGCGGTGGAGAGAGGAGCAGGTTGACCCAGTTGAGAATGCCTTAATGGTGAATGTTGAAGGGACACCGTTGATCCACAGATGGAGTCCAGTGGAGCGATGAGATCCTAGGAAGGATCTGAAGAGGCAGGCCGTGGAATGTCTTGGATGAGTCACAGTTGGTGAGAACCAGCTGAAACAAAGGCTAGTCGGTTGTACACAAATTTACCATTTGGTAGAAGATGTCCCAGCACTGAAAAGGTGTCTGGCAGGTGTTTAAATACCCCATCAGGCAGTCTTCCTCAGAGCAGCAGCAGGTGGAGTGAGTTGAGGTAATTGGCTGTGGAAGGAAGAGTGAGTGACAGGCAAAAACCCAGAAATCCCACACTAATTGGATCTTGTCTTGTCTGGTCTCGTACCACTCTGGGTTCCCGCGTTATGACAGAAATGCTCCAGCCAGACAAGGCCCAGAACGAGACCAGAAGTGAGCAAGCTCCCTCTTCTTCACAGATGGAACGCATCAACAAACTCGAAGAGATGCTTCAACAAGTTTTAAACCAACAGCAAGAAGCACAGGCCAATGTGAGGGAGCTAGGAGGTATGTTTTTTTCTCTTAACCAAAGACTTTTGCATACTTCTCCTCCTCCAGCTCCTATAACACCTCACAAACCCAGTTCCTCCAGAACGGAACCCAGTGACCTGGCCACCAACCAACAGGTAATAACCAAACCTTCAGAATATTTCTCCGGAGACCCTAGTCTATGTGGAAGTTTTCTATTACAAATTAAACTCGCCTTCAAGGGAGCACCCAATTTATACAGTACAGACATCGCCAAGAACACCTATTTCACCAACCAGTTAAAAGGTGACGCACTTCGATGGACTAATTCTTTTTTACAATTTCATGATTTGGATTTTGTATCTTTCGATACCTTGTTAAAGGAGTTTCGCCGTATCTTCGACCATCCTCTGCAGAAGCCCAACACCGTAAAACGACTCCTTGAGTTACGTCAGGGCCGACGTCCGGTGGCTGAGTACACCCTCGACTTCCGCATCCTCGTCGCACAGACGGGGTGGAACGAAACGGCACTGCAAGGTACCTTCTTAAATTTTCTCTCTGATCCCATTAAGGACCAAGAGATGAGCCAGAGGGCTTCGATGACCTGATTGAACTAGCACTCTCCATTGATGAACGCTTCCGGGAACGCAGGAGAGAACGGGACTACACTTCCAATAGCCTCTCTACTTCTGGGTTCACGACATCAGGTGAGCTCCGTGACTACAAACACTCCACAGCGATCTACAAAAACCAAGAACAGCTCACTTCAAGCCCACCTCCCGTTGCTATGGTTCCAGTCAAACAGATTCCTGCCCTGCCTGAACCGGAACCGATGCAGATTGGGCAAACACGTTTAACACCCGAGGAGAGACAGAAATGCAAAGACTCCAGATTGTGTATTTACTGTGGCAGGTCCGGTCACTTTCTAGTAAACTGCCCATTTCGGGGAAACGAAAACGCCCGCCAGTAAAAAGAGAGTTACTGGTGGGCACTTTAGCGCACTTTCCCACATGTAGACTGATGTTACCTACTATTATTCAAATAAATCAAGATAGTCTCCCTGTGTCTGCTCTAATTGATTCTGGCGCAGAACAAAATTTAATCAGTCTTAATCTTGTTAAATGATTATCCTTGTCCACTGAAGAGATCCCTCCCATTTCTATTGCTGGTGTTATGGGTGAAACTCTAACTCAGATTCACCTTAAGACCACTAAATTAAGGCTAATAACTTCGGGAAATCATCATGAGATTACTGATTTCTTCATATTTGAGTCTCCCAACACTCAATTAATTCTGGGTTATCCTTGGATCAAGGAACACAACCCACACATAAATTGGAGGCTGGGAAGAGTTGAGAGATGGAGTGATGATTGTTTAAAGCACTGTTTACGTTCAGCCGTCACAAATCAACTTATTGAAAGTACTCCTTCCGAGGCGACCAAAATTTCTACGGTTCCCCCCGTCTATCATGATCTTGGTCCAGTGTTCAGCAAACACCGAGCTCTTTAACTTCCTCCTCACCGTCCCTATGATTGTGCAATCGACCTCCTCCCTGGGTCTCCTTTACCCACCAGTCGATTGTACAACCTCTCTGGACCTGAAAGAGAGTCAATGAGAAAGTACATTGAGGAGTCCCTCACTTCCGGCATTATTCAGCCCTCCACATCTCCTGTGGGGGCCGGTTTCTTCTTTGTGTCCAAGAAGGATGGAATTCTCCGTCCGTGCATCGATTACCGAGGCCTCAATAACATCACTGTTAAAAAAAGTATCCTCTCCCCCTCATTGTCTCCATCCACGAACAGCTACAGTCGGCTTCCATTTTTACTAAATTGGACCTCAGAAATGCATACTATCTAGTTCGCATAAAGGAGGGCGATAAATGGAAGACTGCCTTGGGCATTTTGAATATTTGGTCATGCCGTTCGGTTTGACCAACGCCCTAAACGATGTGCTCAGAGACTTTATCGGTGACTTTGTCTTTGCATATTTGGACGACATTCTCATCTATTCTAAGGATAAAAATAAACATGAAAAGAGGGTCAGGACTGCGCTTCAAGGACTTTGAGAATCAATTGTTCATAAAGAGTGAAAAATGTGAGTTCCATGTCTCATCAGTATCATTCTTGGGTTTCATATTTGAAGGGGGATGTTACACAACGGACCCAGAAAAGACTAAAGCTGTGCTAGATTGGCCTGTTCCTGAGTCTAGGAAACAGCTTCAGCGTTTCCTTGGGTTTGCCAACTTCTATAGGCGATTCATTAAGGATTACAGCCGAATCGCTTATCCCCTCTCTCAGCGTACTTCCATTAATAGAACTTTTTGTTGGAACCCTGAGGCTGATACCGCCTTTTGCAAACTAAAGAAACTATTCTCATCCACACCAGTTTTGTGTCACCCTGATCCCAAATGACAATTTATTTTAGAGGTGGACGCCTCAGACTCAGGGGTGGGGGCTGTTGATCTCCTGAAGATAATAAGGTCCATGTGAGATTCTTGTGATTGGTCTATATTGGGAAAGGGGTTATCATGCCTTCCAGCCAGTGACGCCACTCTTCTAATGCCAATTTTACAGCCAGAAGCTCCCGATTCCCCACATCATAATTCTTCTCTGCAGGGGATAATCATTTTGAGAAGAAGGCGCAGGGATGGACCTTATTATCTTCAGGAGATCAACAGCCCCCACCCCTGAGTCGGCACGCTGGTCATTGTTCTTTAACTGTTTCAATTACACTTTAACCTTCAGACCCTGTTTTAAGAATGTAAAACCTGATGCTCTCTCACAGCAGTTTTCTTCACCAGATAGCCCTGAGGCTGAAGAGTGCATCATTCCCCCGGTTTGCGTGGTGGGGGCCCTCATATGGGACATCGAGAAGGAGGTCCGGGAGTCTCAAAAGGACGAACCTGACCCCGGCACTGGACCCCCCAGGACCCTTTTCGTCCCCTCTGTTATGAGGGCCAAGGTATTGAATTGGATACACACCCACAAATGTTCCTGTCACCCTGGCACCTCTTGCATGCTGTCCCTTACAAAGAGTCATTTCTGGTGGCCCACCCTCACGACGATGTAAAGGGGTTTATAGCAGCTTGCACCACCTGTGCACGTAATTAGACCATTAACCAGCCACCTGCCAGACTGCTACAACCTCTGCCCACTCCTAGTCGTCCCTGGTCGCACATCTCGGTGGACTTTGTCACGGGTCTAACCCCATACGCCATACGCCTGTCCAGCCTGCCTCACCTGTCCTGCCTGGCCTGTCATCTCAGGGTTTTTTTTGTTGGATCACGTCCATGCCAACACCTGTGCCTCCACCTGTAAGAAAAGACAAACAAATTATCAACTCTGTCTTACCCTGCAATTGGACCTTACTGATCCAACTCTTTTCCTCAGGATCCCCAAGAGATGACCACCTGTAAATAGTTTACTGTAAATAATAAACACTTTTTCCTTTTTCTAATTGGATGTTGTCTTGCCTGGTCTCGTACCACTCTGGGTTCCCCGCGTTATGACACATGCAATATGTTTTGCATCATTTTAATCACATAATTTGAATTACATAATGTCCAGATTGCTTCATTTAGCTCGGAGAGCTTAATGATATATCTCAAACTTAAGATAAATACTGTTTATTATTATTCAACTTATTATTTAGCACATTTAAGTATGTTATAGTGCAGCGCGACATCTGCATGTGCCTCGACAGGCTCGTTCAATAAACAACGATATTAGAACTGAATCCGACTGTGTCTCTTCCAACACAGATTTCGCTCAGAGCACCTGGAATCTGACGTAGATTAACTACGAGATTAAAAATATAATCCATAGTCATAGTTCAGAAAGCACTGTGTCCGCTGCCATGTTGATAGAAAAGCTGTCTGCCCGCGCATGCGTGTGCATGTGGTTTAACACAAAGCCTCAGCAGGAGATGTTTACGTTGTCAGCAGGCGGTCAGCAAAAAACCTCTACTCTGGAAGGTGGGTTCAGAAACCTCCGGATTCAAAGAGGGGGGCCACTGGTGTCGTGTAAATGAACAGCAGAAACACAGAGAGAAAGGTGTGGTTTCACTCAAAATATGTGCCATGTAAACGGCCCCTTAACTTTTTTTTAGATAGGTAAAATAAAAAACAGAATTCCTGGACATTTCAGCATTAAACTTTTTTTTTGTTCCAGATCCTATTCGATGGTTAACAAATAGGATCAGGAAAAAAAAAAGTTTATTATGGTTATATTATAAATTTTGCAATATCCTTTGTAAAAACTTAAAACATTTGTTCTATTAAGTCAGTTTTGGCCCAGTTATGCCCCTCAAAGTGGAACTAACCTCATTAAGCTGTGCTGACAGGTTATGCCAGAGTTTTCACTTTTGTTGGAAATAAAATATTTGATGATAAATTGTGGAAAATAACATAATATTGGGTTGGTAAATATAATGTTTAATTCAGTTAAATAAGATTTAACCATAGGCATTGCAACCATTATATGTGATGGGGAAGTGTCCCCCCCACATTAAAACATGTTCATTTGGGATCCCCCCCACCCACCCACACACACACACACACACACACACACACACACACTTCAGCAATGGACTTGGAGCCTCAGGAACAGGAACCATCCTCCTCCTCACCCACAAATGTGTCTCCACATACGTTGTTGGATCCTGAGGACAAAGACCCATTTACATCAACATCCTCCCAGGAGTCTTCAGGTGGGTGTTTGTGTGTGAGCGTGGAGAGGGGAGGAGGGCCATTTTGACAAGTTTTTTTTAAATTACATTTTATTTTCCACCACTATTAATTCTAAACAATGTGTGTATACTGACACAAATGTTTTGCCATTATACAAACTGCCTGTCATGCACCACACAGCAGGCAGGGGTCACAATTTAGCAGCAACCCGACGGCCTGCGCGCAACCTAGCGGGGGGGTGGTGTTGGGGGGGGGGGGGGGGCACCATTGGGGTTGCTCGCCCAGGGCGCCAAATAGGCTAGGATCGCCACTGAGAGCATGCAGGACCATCATTAGGTCCCACCGTGGAGCTAGTGGACATGACACAGGTCTGTGTCGCTGTACATCTTTCAGGAAATGCTTCATCAGTGGGTGGTTAAGAACTGTTCTGTCACTGAGAAACCTCATGACAAAAAGAATAGCTACAGCATAATTTTTAATTGAGCTGAACTCTAAATTTCTGTCCATCAGTTGCTGTAGAGATGACAGTATTCCACCTAGTGGACATGAGATGGCCTCCACGCCTTTCTCTGCGCACTAGCGCTGAAAAACTGTCTACTTGATGTGTACAACATTGTAGGGGAAGCAGCTCATGTGCCCTGAAAACGTATGCACCACATCCTATGGGAGGCCCATCTTTTTCTACATGGATCCGTTCAGCTGCCAGACCCAAAGGTGCTGACCTATTTCTGGGTAACTCCTGATCGCTCTTCCTGCCTGGAGGAGAGTGCCCCCACCGCAGTTTCCACGGCCGACCTGATATCAGTCGCTACAAATTCGGGAACCACGGAGCGCTTATGCGCTTGGGAGCTACGAGGATGACTGACAGTTCTGCCTCCTGGACCCGGTCCAGGGTCCGTGATATCAGTAGGACTGGAGGGAACGCATAAAGGAACATTTTTGGCCATGGGCTGTGAGCGAAGGCATCCACTCCTAACGGTGGGTCGTCTCGTGGGCTCAGTGAGAACCATAATTGACACTGGGGGTTCTCCCGTGTGACAAACAGATCCACTGCTGCTCGGCCGAACCTGCTCCAAAAACCGAGAGATCAGCTCGGGATGGAGGCTCTAGTCTCCATGGCAGGGACCTCCCCTCGACATGATATCTGCTCGCCTGTTCAGGATGCTGAGAATGTACACTGCACTGATGGGGAGCAGGTTTCTGTGTGCCCAACACAACAGCTGTTTTGTGATGCGCAACAGTTGGGCTGAGCGCACACCTCCCTGATGGTTTATGTAAACTGTCATCACTTTGTTGTCTGTGTAGAGGAACATATACTGTGATATATTCATAAATTAAACGGATTCATTCATTTTTCTGGACTGAATAATATCGTGCGTTGAAATTAATTAAATGTAACGTGAGGCGTTAATTTTCTTTGACCCATCAAATGAATGCGGCCATTTATTAACAGAATCAAAGTTTAACATCAAACATTTACATTAATTTGGCAAAATTGAAAATAACAACAGCTTAATTAATTAGCTTTACAGTCAGGAGAACCATACGGCCATGGTTTTCCGTTGCTTCACAACAGACATTTCTGAAAATATCTGGAATGATTTGCTAGCAGGATAGAAGAGTTTAAAGATGGAAATGAAGTTTAAATGGAGAGGAAAAGATGGATGAGGGAAATGTGTCAGTATCAGGACGGCACTCTCCGTTAAGATCCCAGCTTCCTCCTCGGTACACTTAGGTGGTATTAATCGACTCTTTACCTGTAGCAGGTGACTCCACTGGTACGGAGTTCCATTTAACGCACCCTTTCAGCGTCTCCGTAGGAACAGCTGTGAATCGTCCGAAGTAGTGACGGTATTCCGTCCGACACAGGTTCACCTCTCGGTGGACTCACAAGAGGAGTAAGTCCGTCAGAGGCTCCACTCAGATGTGGAAGATGTCATAATTCCCACAAGACTCGGAAGAACTCCGGATCATGTCTGGACCTCCTGAACTCTCCAGCACTTTTTCCGTTCGGTTTGCTCTCCGAACCGAACTCGACTGCGTTCGACTGCCCTAGCTCACAACACGACTCACTAGCTCTAACACGACTCTCCACACGACTGGTTTGAACTAGGAAGTGCCGACATTTAAAGAGTTCTATTTCTGGTTCATTTGGGAAGTATCTGATTGGTCGATTGACCAAACAGAGGTGTGTTTTTGTGACGTAAGAGGTCACTAGAAGTCAGAAAAACAGCAAGAATGTTTTGGAACAGATTGAAAATGTTTTAGAGACAGACGAGAGAAATGTTTAGACGAGTTGGGGGAAAACAGGTGCCAGCTTCTCTATTTACGTCTGAGAGGATATAAAAACATGACAGTTCGTTCCAACAACTTGTCTTCGACCTTTGACCGACATCACAACTTGCTCATTTCAGACAGAAGATCAGAAAATGCATGAATTACTCCGTAACACATTCCAATTTGATTTCTACTTTGAATGAGGATTAAAAATCACTAATACTGTTTCACAGTTGAATTAAAATGAGTAGTTCACTTCAACATTTAAAAATGGTTTGAACTAAACACACTTTGATTATCAAGAAATTTGTAAAATAGTAATGATAATAAAAAAAGAGTGTTCTTTCAATTGATCAGTGCAGGACAAGAGAAAGTCTCTGGATGAACTTAATCTTGTGTTTCTGGACTCAAATCAATGAAATACAGTTCTTGTCCCAGGAAGGTCCTCATGTAACGAGTCTGTATGGATCGGCACAACACTTGACTCAGGACAATATTAAAATAAAATGTTTTATTTTTATTATAGGCGTTCGTCTGAAGGATCTGAGCCTCAGTTCTGGTCCAATCTATGAAGACAGACAGGTTAGTAACTGCAAAAAGGTTCTGGGAGCTGAGAGGTGGTGTGCACGTCACTAACCTTTTGTGGCAGGAGCAGGGCTGAGACAGAGAACGTTGGAGGGCTGGGCAGGAAACAGAATCCAGGGACGTAGCAGGGGTCGAGAGCCAGGAGCTGTGTGAACAGGCAAAAGGATGATCCGTAGTCGTGGTCGAAGAGGAGAGCGAGGTTGTACCATGTAGGCCGAGAGCGTGGTATCCAGACAGGGGCAAAGACAAAGCAAGGAGTCAAGAGGGAAGCTGTGGTCAAAAACAAAGAGACTAGAACGAACGAATGCTGGATACTTTACTGGCTGTGAGGCTTTCAATAATCTGGCACTGAGGAGAGTGAGAGTGGAGCTTAAGTAGTGAGCTGAACAGGTGTGGCAGGTGAGTGGTGATTGCAGAGACAGGGTGCAGCAGATGAGTGCAGATTGCTGAGAGAGAGTGACAGGAGCAGAAAATGGGTGATAGGCAGTTCAGGACCAAACAGGATGAAATAAACAGAAAACTGAGGCAGGAAAAAACGTGAATGATCTTAAAGCAGGGGCTGTGATATGAAGAGCAGAGGCTTAGGCAGATGGGGGGGCAGCGGGGGCCGCTGACCGTGACACCTCAAGGCCAGGACTTGACCTGAGGCTTAGTTCACTACATCTGTGTGGATCAGAAAATGCTGATCCCGCAGCAGGGGGCAAAATGCTGTAATGTTTCAGACCGTGAAAACATTCTAGCACATTATGTAAAGTAACATGTGGTCCAGTCACTGTGCTCCCACTGCTTGGGACAGACACATTCCTCCCAGCTTGACAGAAATGCGTCTGTGAAAAACTGAGACATGTGACGTAGGCCTGATGGGAACTCCCTCTGACAGAACGAGGGGGTTTCCCCAGTGATTCAGATCGGTTCTCACGGAGAGGGGCACAAAAATAATCCGCCTCTTCTGGTGCACAGGATCTATGCGCAGGCGGGCAAACCATCACTGAAGGCGTCTCATTGAAGTAGGCCCAGCGGAACCACAATGTGGGCCGCTGACATCGTCCCAGGAGTTGCATGACAGGCAGAGCTGTCACTACGCTGCCGGGTTTGACACGGCGGAACTGAACTTACAGAGCTTCTGAACTCGGCTGTGATAACAGGCTCTCACTGTGGTTGAGTTTAGCTCCACTCCCAGATAAACAATCATCTGGGACGGGCGAACGGAACTTTTCCCAGTTTATAGAAAACCCAGGTTCAGCAGGTGTAACGCTAGCGTTTGGTTTGTGCAGCTGTTTCCTGCCTGGACTGATCTAATAAAAGCAGATTGTCCGGATAAAACATAATTTGCATTCCTGCCATGTGTAATGGCTGCAGAGCCATCTCCATGCATTTTGAGAACGTGCGTGGGGCGAGGGAATAACCAAACGGTAGCCTGTTGTACTGATACGGAATCCCCTGGAGGAGAAAAACGCAGGAATTTCCTATGTATCAGAATGATGAAAATGTAAAATTATGTACCCTTCAGATCTATGGAGGTGAACCAGTCATTCTGGTGAAGTTCTCCAGCAGCTGTTTGATTGTCAGCATGTAGAATTGTCTCTCCATGATCGAATTGTTAAACATGGACAGGTCAAGAATGGGTCTTATCCCTCCATTTTTTTCAGAACAAGGAAGTAGTGGGAGGAAAAAAGATCCCATGTTTTCCTCTCCGTTGGAAACTCTGGAAATCATGTTTTTCATCAGGAATTTCTGAACTTCTGACTGGAGAGACGAGCTCTGTTCTGGAGAAGACAGGGTTGTCTCTATAATCCCTCTGAACGGTGGGGGTTGAGCTGCAAAACTGTAGCATGTAACCCCTGCTGATCAGATGGTATGTCCATCTGTCCAGGGAACACACTTGCTGCCACTCTGAGTAATGCTCGTAGAGCGGGCATGCATTTTGTCTGTCATGTTTCTCATGGACATCAACCAGGCTAAAAACCCTTACTGCCATCACTCACTCCGGAGATTCTCCAGGGGGAACCCAAGGTGGGGGCTTAGACAGAAAAATGCTGTATGTGTATGTCCACCTGCAGCCTCGTTCCAGTGTGACGTCACAGCAGGACAGCGAGGCCAGATGGGGTCAGGGTGACGAGCTGGGGCAGAGCCAACCTTGTACCAGATCTTCCGATCAGGGCGGAGGGAGGCAATGGACGGAAAGTCCCTTGTGTTAACATCCTCCTGGATTATGCCAGACATCTCCGAGAGGAGGGTGCCAACGGCTGAGAGCGCTGTGGTCACCGACATGGGAAGATACGAGGTGGCTGAGCATCCTCTCGGCTGCTCATCTTCCATCACTACGCTCTCTAGTGTAGTATGAACATATGCTGATATATATTCATAAATTAAACGGATTCTTTCATTTTTCTGGACTGTATAATGACGTGCATCTGAATTTAATAAAATGTGGACGGAAACGTTAATTATCTTTGACTCACCAACGACAGTGGGTCATTTATTAACAGAATCAAGTTTAACACATCACACATTTACATTAATTGGCAAGAATTGAAAATAACGACAGCTTATTAATCAGTTTTACAGGAAGTAAACAATACGGCGATTGTTTTCTCACTTCCAACAGTACAACAGATATTAACCACACGGCGGTGGTTGAAAAACTTTGCTTCAGACATTTCTAAAAATATCTGGATTAATTTCTTAGCAGATAGAAGAGTTTAAAGATTGAAGTTTAGAGGGAGGGAGATGGTGTGTGTGTGAGTGAAAAGTGTTGGACAGAACGACACCCTCCATTCGACCCAGCTTTCCTCGGTACGCTCGGTAGTCAACTCGACTCATTACCTCTCTGACGATGAATCAGTGAAAGCGGAGCTCCGGTTACGCTACCGGTCCAGCGTCTCCGTAGGATGGCAGAGAACCGTCCGGAGTGGTGGCGGGACTTCGTCAACAACAGTTCAGCTCACGGTGGACTCACATGAGTGGAGTCCTTCAGAAGTTCCACTCAGAGGTGGAAGATGTCATAATCCCAAAAGACTTGGAAGAGCTTTGAATCATGGCTGGACTTCTGTTCTCCCAAACGACTGGAGCTGCAAAACTCTCCACCCGACTCCAACTGGAGGTGGAACCTCTTGCAGAAGTCTCCATCTACTCCAACTAGGTTGAACTAGGAAGTACCGACATTTTAAAGAGCTCTATTTCCGGTTCATTTGGGAGTTTCTGATTGGTCGATGGACCAAAACAGAGGTGTGTTTTGTGATGTAAGGTGTTATGAAAAGTCAAGGAAAAAGATTAAGAATGTTTAAGAACAGACAAAAGATATTATGAAGAACTTCAGACTTCGTGGAGTCAATTCTCTAGTATCTTGCTGTAAAAGTTAAACATGACATTTCTTTTTCAGTAAACTTGCAGTTGACCGAAACTTGAACTTTGACCAACTTACACACTTGCTCATTGAAGACAGAAAATCAGACAATGCATCATTAACCTGATTTCTTCTTTGAATGAGGATTAAAAATCGTTATTACTGTTTCACAGTTGATTTAAAAATGAGTAGTTCACTTCAACATTTAAACATTGTTTGAACTAACACAATTTGATTATCAAACATTTGTAAAATAGTAATGATAATTGAAAGTAGTGTTCTTCCACTTGATTTCACTTTGAAAGAAAGTCTCAGGATGGGTCAACCTGTATTTCTGGATTCAAATCAATGAAATGACAGCTTATGTCCCATAAGGTCCTTAAGGTCAAATCCTGACCTTAGGCTTAGTTCACTACACTAGGAAGGAGGGGACAGATACGCATCGCCTTTCTCGGAGGAATCATTCGATTCACTGCGTGACTCTGTGTCAAAGAAGGTGGTGGCATCGTCCCGCGCATACCGTCCCGCCACAGAAAAAAGAAAAAAAAACACCCAGCGGAGCTGCTGCTAACAACACCTTTTTCGAGGGAATCATTTGATTCAACGTGAGAAAAGAACACGTTAGAAAAGGCAGTGGCCTGGGGGCACGTGCTTGGTTGTTGGCGGTGTGTGGGGGTGGTCGGTGGCGTGTCCTCTTCATGGTGGGGGGGGGGGGTGTCCTGTCGGCGGGGCATGGCCTGGGCCGGGTCTGGGGTATTGGCTCTTCTCCGCTCGAGAATGAATGGGTTTACCTCCTGGGTTTGGGCATGGGCTGCCCCCTATAGAGGGCGGGTACATGTCTTGGACCTGGGGGGTACAGAGTGCGTATCGGGAATAATAATGAAATGTATCGTTATTGTATGTCTTTGAGTGAGTGAATGTGAGACTGAGGTTGGGATTGTGTGATTGTGTCTGTGTATGAATGGGTATTTGTTAGGCCGAGACTCGGACTGCCCCCTCTTTGATACAACTGGGGGTGCTTGGCATCGTGCCCCTATCGCGCGGCCCCCTGGTGGGGTGTGCCCTTGCCTGCCGGCGCGCTTGGGGCCCTTGGTGTCGGGGGCTGGGCGCTTGGGCGTGTGTCGGCTCGGCCTAGTGTCTGCCTGGTGGGGCTCGGGTCCTCTGGCCCTGTCGGGCCTTGGCCTGGGTGGTGCGAGTCCTCGGTGCCCGGGCCTTGGTGCCCGGACCTGGACCTACATCGGTGCGGCGGGTTCCGGCGGGGGCCTATGAGTTTGTCGCGGTTGGCCCCGGGGGGTCACTGTATGTGGTCGCTGGTGGGGATCTTCCGATTCTCCCCTGTGGTCCGTTCTGGGGGGTGGGTGAGTGGTTCGTCCTGTGTGGGTGGCTCTGGGGGCTCCGCGGTCGGGGTCCCTCCTGGGGGTCTTGGGCTCTGGTCCCCCCTTTTTCGTCTGCCTCTGGTCTTGGGTGTCGGGTCTCTGTTGCTTCACAGATACTATTAAATGTTCTATTAGAGAAGCCTTATACACATATGCATGCTCACAACCACACACAAATAGAAGCAGGGATGCTTATGTAGGATTTATATGTAGATATATAGATATGTATGTGAATGTATATTCATGTGTATGTATGTATATAGGCGTAGGTATGGGTATATATATTTATGGAAACTTCCTGCAAAGCCATGAATATTTTAAGTTCTTTATACATATGTATTTTGTTGCTGTGTTTTGTCATGTTCTTTGCAGGTGAACAGACAGTGGCCGGGTGTTTTGCCGTGTGCTCTCTTTGTGTATATTTCTTATATTTTGGAGTCTTACTTTGTCTTTTCTTTCTTTCTATCCTATTAAAAAAATAATAAAATAAAATAAAACCTACACTAGATAGTCACTAGAATAAATATTTCATAATAATGGTGTGGAGAGGATGGCTGTAAGGGGAGAAGGGAGGCCATCTAGAGAAAAAAAAAAAGAAAAGGCAGTGGCGTCGTCTAGCGAGTAGAGGCCCTCTACTGAAAAACATTCAGCGGGGCTGCTGCTAACATCGCCTTTTTCGAGGAAATCATTCGATTACCACAAGGAAAAAAGTTAGAAAAGGCGATGGTGTAGTGGACTAGGCCTCTGACCAAAACCTGCCTCTGAGGACCTTCATGGGACAGGAACTGTTATTTCATTGATTTGAATCCAGAAATACAAATTAGCTCATCCAGAGACTTTCTAATTGTATCCTGAACTAATCAATTGAAAGAACACTCTCTTTTTTATATTATCATTACTATTTTACAGTATCTTGATAATCAAAAGTGTGTGTAGTTCATACCATTTTTAAATGTTAAAGTGAACCACTCATTTTAAATCAACTGTGAAACAGTATTAATGATTTTTAATCCTCATTCAAATTAGAAATCAAGTTAAATGTCTATTTTACAAAGTAATTATGCATTTTTTGATCTTCTGTCTGAAATGAGAAAGATTGATGTCGGTCAAAAGTCAGAGACAGTCAAAAAAACAAGTTGTTAGAACGGGCTGTCGTGTTTTTAAAACTTTCAGACAGTAAATAAGAGAAATGGCACCTGCAGTGTTAGTCACTTCGCCAAAACATTTCTCTGTCTGTTCCTAAACATTTCTACTGTTTTCTTGACTTGTAAAAACCCTTTGACGTCACTAGAACCACACCCCTGTTGGTTGCTTCAACCAATCAGGACTTACTAAAAGTGACCGGAAGCAGAACTCTTTAAAAGTCGACACTTCCTAGAACTATTAGTCTTTCTGAGTCTGTGGAGTAATGTCTGCTCAGTCTTCTGAGTTTTCTGAGTCTTCTGGAGTCTTCTGGGCTTCTGTGGAGTAGTTCTGGAGTTTTTCCACTGCTGAGTGGAACTTCAGACTCAGTTTTCCAGTCTGATGGAGTCATCCATCTCTGCTGGGGGCACGGCGCCTCGCTGTGACTATCACCAGGCGAATGCCCTACAACTTCTGAGGAAGTTTGTTCTGTAGAACGGAGTATCTCACGACTTCTGCTGAGTCGCAGCCACCCTGATGAGACGCTGAAAGGTAGCGTGCCAGGGACCTCTTGACCGTAGCGGACCCATCCTCTGCCAAGGTAAAGAGTCATCACAAGCTTCACTACAAGTGTACCGCGGGCGAACTGCGCTTGAAAGGAGCGTGTTGTTCTGGTCTACAGACATAAATCTTCCTTCAACATCTCCCTTTAAACTCCTCCATAATTTCCCATCTTTAAACTTCTATCTTGCCAGTAATTAATCTAGATATCTTCAGAAATGTCTGTTGTTTTTATTAAGTAAAACGTGCCAAGTTTTATTAATCAGAACGAGATCAGTCTAATCAAGTGTACAAAGTTTTGATGTTAAATTTTGATTCTGTTAATAAATGACCACATTTATTTTGATGGGTCAAAGAAAATTAACGTCTCATGTCACTGATTAAACCATCTACGCACAGTACTTCTGTCACATGGCTGTAAGTAGCTCGAAAAAGAGAGAACCCGTTAATTTAAAATATGACTGTAGTGAAGCTTTGAAGCTAACCTAGCCTTTAGAACACTACATCTGGTGGCCCGTACGGTCTCTAAAGAGCTTCTCGTGGCCCGCATGGTCTCTAAAAGAGATAATTTAGGACCTATCCTCCTCTTTGGACATTTTGTGGCTGTACGGATGTTTAAAGAGGTGTGAATTATATGTGACGAAGTCTGTGTTATTGTGGCATAACGCTCATGTTGGCATGAAATGTCTGAGTTTTGAGCTTGGTACAGGCATGGTTCATGCTTGTGGTATTCAGAAAGCTGCAATTACGTCAATGTGTTCATTTTAAAGCTGAAAATTTTACATCTGTTATGTAACTAATGCTGACATGCTGTGGAAAAAACTCTTTATTCTGTTTAAATTGTAGCAGAGGGGGGTTCTGTGTCTGAGCCGGTTCTGTTCACTAGACCCATTGAACGAGTGGTGTTTTAACACTAGAAGTCCCAGAGAAGGGTCATTTAACATTTCTACCTTTGGAACCCAGAGACGGGTCGAGTGACCTGAAGGATTTTAGCTAACATCCTATAATGAGCTGTTAACAGGCGCTTTTGTTTTGTAAATAAGGCCATTACTGGTGCACCACAGGAGGGGGCACGCTTAACTCCCAACTAACTGTTTTCCATTGAGTTTAGCCATTTAGTTTCTAGTTAGTTATATTCAGTTTATTGTATTTTATAATATGAAGATTTTATATATATATATATATATTGGTGGCACGTTGTTACACATTTTGAACAAATTGAAGTCGATTTACCGTTTATTTTTCAATTGGTTTGGCTCATTTCTTGAAACCGAGATGACATTCTCAAAACACCATGTGAAACACAACTCAAGAGACTTTGCATTTTGAGGTTACTGACAATTTGTATGAAACACATATTTTGTTTTGACATATATAGTATTTAGCTTAGTTTTGAGCAAAAAAGCACAGACCATAAGCAATTGTGTGCAAGTCAAGAGGACTAAAACTTCAGCATGAGAAATATAAAAAACAACAACCGTTATTTGTTTCCATGCTTTTTATTTTTGTCATAAAAATACAAGGGATAAAACAATTCTACACATATTTACACTATGCCTAGTGGGGGGGCTGCGTGTGTGTGAGTGGCATGTCCTCCTTGTGTGACTGGCATTTCAGCACTCACTCAGCAGTCCATCTGCACTGTCGAAACATACCTGGCACTGCCAGGGTATGTCCCTGGTACATTTGCCACATGTGTATTTGTAGCAGTTGACGCATCTCACAGTTGCACAATTGTTCGTGCATCGATGTTTGATCTGACACTTTGCCCTTTTGCCAGGGCTGGGTGTGGAAGGTTGTTGCTGAAGCAGTTTCTCCTTGCGTGCCTTCTTCTCACAATTAATTTGGTTTTTTTTTTCTAAACTGTCATTTTGAACCCACTTCTCTTTTTTCTGAAAGAAAAACATTACTAAAATCTTTTAGAAAAACTTTTGCATATATCTTGAAACAGATTGTATGTTTTGCAAACTTTTGTTTTGTTTTGTTCATTTGGCAAAATGACCTGGATAATGCATCTATCCCAAAACACTTCATGTATGCTTCAAAACAAAATATGTGTTTCATACAAATTGTCAGTAACCTCAAAATGCAAAGTCTCTTGAGTTGTGCTTCACATGGTGTTTTGAGAATGTCATCTCGGTTTCAAGAAATGAGCCAAACCAATTGAAAAATAAACGGTAAATCGACTTCAATTTGTTCAAAATGTGCACCAACGTGCCACCAAGAGATATAAGTTCAAAATATAACCAGTTGATTTCGCATCTGTTTGGAGTATTAGACGGACGTTTGTGTGAGTTCAGCTTATCTCTCCCCTGCTGATTCCTAAGGCAATGGCCACATTTACAAATGAAAGGATGCTAATTGGAGCCATCAGAGTTGTCTTCTCTTGTCTTGTCACTACTTTGACTAAGGCTGCGCTTTTTTGCGCAAGTGAACCTGGCTTCTAAATCCCCCGCTCCCTGGATTGGACATTGGAATGCAGTCTGGTGAGGTGGGTGTGTCTGAGTTACTTGTGTGCTAATTTAAAACAAGTTAATGGCCCACAAATTGTTGAGGAGAAGGATGGGGTTTGTCCTCAGGATCTTGAAAATCTAGTCACTCTAGTGCTAAGGGTCTTTTGAGGACTCATTTACAAGAGGGACCTGTTCCAGACAGAACATATAAAGTACAGACAACAATATAAAACTCATGCTCAGACTGCTGTTAAATATACCATATTATATTACATTATTTTTGTTTAGTGCAATGGTTCTCAAATTGTGTTCCCTTGACCCCTGGGGGTTTGCATTCTGGTGATTGGGGGTACTACTAACCTGGAGAAGGATGTCAGGCAGAGTTATGATTTTTTACCACGGCACCTGCAGGCGATGCCTCCTCTGTACAGTTCCCGGGGTCAGGTATCTCCTGGAGTCATCCTGGCCAGCAGCACAAGACACTTTCTTGCTCACAGGTAAACTGACTCACGAGCTTGTGAGCGTCTCCCTAGAGGTGGGACATTAGACACTTCATGGTCATGACACATTTTTGTTTATTTTTAAAAATGTTCAGCACTGTCCTCCCTCCATTTCCCCCGATCATTCCAGTGAAATCTAGATGGCACTGCTCCTTGTCTGATCCGGGTTCTTCCACTGGCTGATGAATTTAGATCTTCTGGGTCAAAGTGCAGACTGCATGGGTGCTCCCACGAAGGATTTTAAAAGTTGGCCTTTCATCTCTCCTGATCACTCTCACCCAACGGGAACATTTTTCTTTGTCCACGGGAAAATTGTGGAAACTCAAATACGGTGTTTTTTGTTTATTACTGGAACAACATGGCACACTGCAGTAAAGTCTTGATGACTGTGTCATGCTGGTTAGATGAGCTGCTGCTGAGAAAGATGGACACAAGAAGAAAGTAAAAAGAAAAATTATTAATCATCAGAACATGGAAATGGTTTGTGTTGATTTGCGTCTTCGCTCCGCCCGAGTTCGTTGTTATGGCTTGTCGTACAGGAAAAACTAAGTTACACTAAAAATAGGACAGAGTCGCTATTTCAAGTTCACACGTATATTTAATAGATAATAGTCACAAGATACATTTTTAGGAATACAATTTTGGTTAGTAATTATTGCAAAAATAAAATAAAAGTGATGAAGTAAATGGATTAAATGAATTTGCATTCATTCTGACCAATACGACCTGCACAGTTGTTTGCAGCTCGTGCTGCATGGTTCTGATTCTGCTCTGGGCGGTTCTGTTTCTCTCTGCTGAGGGGGGAGATGCTTCATGCTTTTATAACCTGTCTGTGGTTCTGCCCCGTTTGGAGCAACACAGAACTTACAACCTCCCCCAAAATGTTCCTTTGTCTAACTTTCACAGTTTTTCTTCTAAGTGTTGTTGGAGTTTCATATTTTCCTATGAAACATATCAATGTCGTTTTTATTAAGTGTGCATGTCTTTCTTCAACTATATAATCACAACTTTTATCTAATTAAAAATGTTCATCCTAGATACTTACTTTATATATATGAAAACTGAAGCAAACTTCACCAGAGTGTTAAACCATGTTTAATGCAGACAATAAAACTCACTAAATAACTCTTGACTGCAGCATCCCATTTAACAGTTTCAGATAATCAGAACAAAGAAAGTTCAATCTGTCCTATTCCTCAGAATACACTAACTACTCCTTGCAACCTACACGTATATGAGGTCAACTGTCATATAACTTATCGTCTGGAATGTATCCATTAGTCCTGGCCGGTCGTAAAACCTCGTATCCATAGCAACGCAGCTTTCTAAACCAATCAGAGGGTGAGACCTCTATAACATCAACAAGAAAGTTCTGTTCACCTCCCCCCATCGTGCTCAGTTTTCTGCTGAGTTTAAACAAAGGAACTGATAACAGAAAATGCCTGTCCTCTTCAGCCTTACACAGACTTTGTTGAAGAGTAAATAAGTTTCACCCATACATAAAAATAAAGAATTAAGCACACAAATATATTTTATTTCACAACATTTGACATATAGTTTTTAATTCAATATTTAAAATGCTATTCTAAACAACAGTGATGGAAGATGTCAGAGATTTTACATTAATAGATAAAGTTAAACATTTTAATGTTACAGCACTGACAGGCAGCAGCAGTGTAGAGTTTAGCAACCCGTTAGCTGCTAGCTAGCTTACTTTACAATTGGAGGCTGTTTCCTGACACAGTTACAGAATGGTAAATTGATAATGATGGATAATTTTACTGCAGCTAACTAACACATAAATACTATTTTTATTAAAGTTAATATAGCTAGTAAACCTTTAAACGTTAGAGCACTGACAGCCCGTGTTGTATATTTTAGCTACTGTGGTTAAAGTTGCTGCAATGATCTATAACATTACCACAGCTAACAAACACATAAATACTGTTTTTATTAACCTTACCTTGCGCTATATCTTGTAATATAACCTTTATAAATAAAGGTTGAAGGAATGAAATTCCGTTAAGTTTCCAGACAGGTCTCCCAAGGGAGAATAGACCCAGAAGTAATGATCCACAGCACCGAGTCAAAAAGGAAGTTGTCTGACGTCATGTGAAAAGGGTCTATTTGAGGACTGCATTTAAGAGACAAAAGAAGAAAATTATTTAATAATATGAGGGTTATGAGGGGGTCCCTGAAACTTTTTCTCTCCTTTAAGGGGTCCCTGAACCTATATTCTCCAACACATCTGACAGTTCTTCTCTTGGAACCCTATACTATATGTATCGTACTGATCCACAGACAGTGTAACTTCTTCTGACTCCTACACTTTTCATCGATACTCTCAAACCATTTATTTGTTTGATTTGAAGATGTATGCTGCTCATCATGTTGCTTCATAGATTTTATGACAATTAACGTTCCTGATGACGCCTTCCCCAATTGGTATTGACACTGGAACTATCCTGGCTGGTGGACCGCTATTGCTTGGTAAATACATAGTCAAACAAGAAAAAAACAAACAAAAAAAAACTGCAATATAAAAAAAAAAAGTCTAAAATGTAGAAATGACTCTGTTTTTTGTTGCTCACACATGATCTTAATTGGTGTTGAATGCTAAGATTGTGTAATGATAAAGTTCAATAAAGGAAACACCAAAACTGCATAACCGGTCACCAGAGATTCATTCTTTAGAGGGAGAACTGTTCTAATAAAAATGTCCTGCAGACTCACAATACTGACTCTGCAGATGATGAAAAAGCACAAAGTGTTTTTAAAGTCAGGTTGGAAAAAAGACACTCAGCACAGACTGGTTATTGGTATAACTATAGAAATTCATTTTTTATTGAACAAACAATTGCAAAAGAATTATGGAGAATGAGGTAAATATTTCCTATATAACTTTGGATGGGTATATGGACATGAACAAATACAGGTATTTATACTTTACCATCTTGTTTATAGTATATGTCTTGATTATCTGTACAAATTGTATTATTCTATATCTAATATGGTCAAACAAAAGCCTCCATAAGCCCATGTACATCTTTATTGCAGCTTTGTTATTTACCATTGTTCTTAGCAGCATTATCATTTACCCTAAGCTCCTCACTGACATTTTATCTGAAAAACAGATTATATCATATTCAGCTTGTATCTTCCAGTTTTTTATGTTTTATACTTTAGGTGGCACAGAATTTATTCTTTTGGCAGCCATGTCTTTTGATAGGTATGTGGCCATATGTAAACCTTTGAAGTATCATACGATTATGACAAAAACCACAGTGAAAAATGTCCTAATTTTAGCTTGGTTATTTCCTGCTTGTCATATTACAGTAACAGCAATGGTGAGTGCTAAAGCTAAACTATGTAGTTTAACTTTGAATGGAATAATTTGTAACAATGCAGTTTTCACACTTCAGTGTGTCAGACCAAAATTCCTTACTGTGTTTGGGCTTGTTTCTTTACTAGATCTTGCAATACTTCCAATGCTCTTCACCGTTTTTACATATGCAAAGATATTTCAAATATCTTATCAAAATTTTAAAACACATAAAAGAAAAGTTGCTGAAACTTGCATACCTCACTTGTTGGTTTTAATCAACAGCTCTTATTTGACTGTGTATGATGTAATTATAGCTCGAGTTGAGTCAAATTTTCCTAAAACTGCTCGCTTTGTAATGACATTGCAAATATTTCTGTATCATCCTTTGATTAATCCACTCATATATGGACTAAAATTGAATGAAATTTCTAAACATCTAAGATCTTTCTCTTTAAGAAGAGTCTAGTTGTAAATATGTCTGCATTTTTATAGGAATTTTAATTTGTAAAGTTCTTTTCTTTCCCTTGCTTGGCTTATGACTGCACACAGTTAATTATACTTTTATCTGAACATTGGTACCTACGTAGGAGAAAAATCTCAAGTTCTGCACAGATCAATTTGTTTCAGGGTTTCCCAAACTTAAAATTCAAAGGGTCAAATATGATTTAAAGATAAGGGCAAAGGTCTAGACCAGGGGTTCTCAAACTGGGGCACCCGGACCCCAAGGGTCTGCGAGCTGCAGGCTGGGGTCCATGAGAGAGAAGGAGAGAAAAAATATATATATTTTTTTGTTTTTTTGCAGACCCCCAAGTCGAGATGACATGATTTAACCCTATTTTGTAATTTGCATTGTTTTTAGCTAAGTCAAATTTTTAAAAAGTGCATAAATACACATGCAGCGTTTCCCCCTGTTACATCCCTTGACAGGGTGCATAATTCTTCCACGATAAGGGGGGGGGGGGGGGGTGTTCGGTTGGGTAGGCAGTGCTCGGTTCTGTTGACCAGGCGGGGTGCACTCCTTGTTGGGGGGAACAATAATATGGGTACCAATCAGATGAACCTAGTGAACCAATAACTCCCGCCTACCTCAGCTCTGAGCCGATCAATACTTTGATGTGATTATGACATTCATCATAAAGCTTTGTGGTCATAAAGTCTGCACAGTTCTTTCTGCTGCTTAGCATTTAGTGGAGATGGAAAGGTATTTAAAACTGGCAACTTCATCAAGTGCAGAAATCCAAAACCAGCTAAACTACAAAAATATAATGAAAGTTATATTGTGTTTGGTTTCATCGAGAGCAGCGATGGAAGACCAATATGTGTCCCATGCCTTCAGGTGAATGAAGCTCTGAAGCCAGCCAAGCTAAACTTTAACAACATCTGACTACGAAGCACCCGGAGTTCAACGATAAAAATTAAGAATTTTTTTCAGTAAAAGGGTGACGACTACGTACAACAAACGAATGGTGAACTTGGTTATAATTTCACAGAAAGTACAGCTGGCTTCTTATTTAGTGGCTCAATGCATCACAGAAAGTAAGGAGCCACCCTCGACTGGACAAGAACTTATTCTCCTAACAGCAGTGGAGATGTGTGAAGTTGTCCTGGGTGCAGAGGCAGCTAATAAGCTTAAAGCTGTACCACTTTCCAATGACACTTTAAGGAGAATAACTGAAGAACTCTAAGCTGACATACTGTTACAGCCACTAGATAGACTGTGTTCATGTGAGCAATTTTCTATTCAGCTGGATGAATCCACAGATATTTCTGCTGTGACTCAATTAATTATTTTGGTGTGCTACCCCTGTTGGAGGCTTTTGGAGGACTTCCTATTCTGTAAAGAGGTGCCGGGCAGGATGACGGGTGAGGACAAACTTATTTTAACATTTATTGAGTTCATTGTGTGAATAGGTAAAGTTTTAAAGTGGTTTTTGATACTGTAAATCTTCTCAAAACAAATTTTTGGAAGTTGAAATAAAAAAAAAAAGTTAATTAAGTGTATCTTGATTGAAAAATATCCCATGTTTAAACTTGTATAGAAATTGTATTAACACTTAAAAAAAAACAGGTCTTAAGTATTTAAGTTATTTAAGTATCAACGTTTGGCTAACAAGCTGGCCAGAGAGCTGCTTCGGCTAGTGAGGCCAGCGGAGACCCAGTCCGTCGCCGTTTGGACCTGCGAGCCGCTGAAACCGAGCCGTTTACGGCGGAGACCCTGTCCGCCGCTGCTGGACCTGTGAGCCGCTGAAACGGAGCAGTTTACGTCGGAGACCCGGTCTGCCGCTGTTTGGACCTGCGAGCCGCTGAAACGGAGCAGTTTACGTCGGAGACCCGGTCCTCCGTCGATTGGACCTGCGAGCTGCTGGAACTGAGCTGTTTACGGAGGAGACCCGGTCTGCCGCCGATTGGACCTGCGAGCCGTTGAATCCGAGGAAGCTAAACTACAGCTGTGGGATCTGGGAGCTGTTGCAACCGGGACCTGGTCTGTCACCGTTGGGGCTGCGAACTGCTGGACCGAGTGAATCGTGAGACCGCGTGGGACCTGGAGGTGGTTGCCTCTAGGCCTCGGCTAGACCTGGCTAGGCCTCGACTAACAACATAAGCTAACAACATGAGCCTGTGAACCTCGTGGCTAGATCCTGTGCTTCTGAGAGTTGAGACCAATAATCCAGAAGTATCGTGAGTAATGCCGAGCAAACACAGAGATAAGAGACAAATGTCGGAAAATAATACAGAAGATATGGAGGAAGTTAAAAAATCTTTGAACTTTTTGAGTGCTGAACTGACTAAATTGAGTGCTGAACTGACTAAAGTATCAGCTAAATGTGATTTACTGACAGGACTGTTTGAAGAAGTGAGACAATTGAAAGAACTGATGACTAATAAAGACAGAAAAATAGCTGAACTGGAACAAAAAGTTGACGACATGGAACAATACACAAAAATAGACAACTTGGTGATCACTGGACTGGAAGTTAGGAACCGAACTTATGCAAGAGTTGTTGCTGGTACTAACATTACAGAAGATGTACCACAGGAAGAACTACAGACTCTGGAGGAGCAAGTAGTGAATTTTTTACAAAACAAAGACATTGACATCGAACATGAGGACATTTCAATCTGTCACACCCTGCCCAACAAATCAGATAAAGCCAAACCATCCATAGTCATCAAGTTCATTAGCAGGAAATCAAGAAACAAGGTAATAATGCAAGCAAAAAAACTGAAGGGAACAAATGTTTACATAAATGAACATCTAACTAAAAAAAATGGAAATATTGCACGTGAAGCAAGGTGGTTGAAAAAAATAGCATCGACTTGGACAAGAAATGGAAACATCTGGATCAAACTAGAGGAAGGATCTCAGGCTAAAATAATAAAAGACCTGAAAGATCTGGAAAGTCTAAAATGAGCTCAGGTGAGGACAGATGATAAATCATTGACACAACTTCACAAACAAGAAATTAACAAAATATAAAATGAACAAATACATTAAAACATGGCAACATACGAAGACTTAGAGTTTAAAATATACAATGTTGAAGATGTGATTGATACAAATTTTTTCCCTGCAATAAAAGACTGTGAATTTTACAATGAAGAACAGTTTAATGACATCAATATAACAAATGGAGGTCTCTCTATTATTCACTTTAATAGTAGAAGTATAAATGCAAATATATCAAAAATAACAGATTATTTAAAACAGCTAAACAGAACCTTTACAATAATAGCACTGTCAGAGACATGGCTCAACGATGAAAACACAAATAATGTTCACATGGAAGGTATGAATTATATCATGTGAACAGAAGCAACAAAAGAGGTGGTGGAGTGGCTCTACTTGTTAAAAATGAAATAAAATGTATATTAATTAATGAAATGTCAATAATTGTTAATTATATCATGGAAATAATAACAATAGAAATAATAAACAAGAATGATAAAAACATATTGATAAGTTGTGTATATCGATCTCCAGGATCAAATATAGAAATATTCACTGATAAAATTGTACAACTATTGGACAAGAGTTTTAATAAAAGCATTTTTTTGTGTGGAGACTTTAATATTGACCTGGGAAATAAAACAGATTCAAATAACATCAGTACATTTACAAATTCATTGTATAGTTTAAATCTTTATCTGTTAATATCAAAACCAACAAGAATTACAACTCATAGTGCTACAATAATCGATAATATTTTCACAAATGTAACAAATGGGGATGTGATGGGAGGTATTTTAACGAGTGATTTGAGTGATCACTTACCAGTTTTCATGATTTATAAAAATGATCAAAGCATTACAAAAGAAATCACAATTAAGAAAAAAACAATAAACACATCAAAAAAAGCAATGGACAAATTAAAAGATGATTTACATAAACAAAGCTGGAAAGACGTGTATGTTGATGATGTGAACAGATCATATGATGAGTTTATGAATATTTTGGGGTCTCTGTATGAAAAGAATTGTGTGCAAAATAATTATACAAAGAGAAATGTTGTTGATCAACCATGGATGACGAAAGGGTTGAGAAATGCTTGTAAAAAAAAAGAATTATTTGTATACATGTTTCTTGAAATTGAGAACACAAGAGGCTGAAGAGAAATATAAGAAGTATAAAAATAAATTGGTAGGGATTATAAGGAAACACAAGAAGGAATATTATAGTGATTTATTAAATAAAAGTAATGGTGATATGAAAGCTACATGGCAAGTAATAAATAGTGTTCTGAAAAGTCATAAAGAAAAACAGGTATTTCACAATATTTTTTGAAGGATGAAAATGAAATTGTAAATGGATTTAATCATCATTTTGTGAACGTTGGATCGAGTCTTGCAGCTAAAATACCAAAAGTAGACAATAATGTGAACCATTCAGCTATAAGTTGTGACCATAGATATAAACACTAGATCCCGCATCGGCTGCTGCGGCGCAGGATTTTCGTGCGCCATTTTGGAACGGTCGTCCTTATTTAGTTAAAGCAGAAGATGTCTCAGCACTTCGCAGCTTATTTCTGTTCTAATCGACGGACCGTTGACGTCCGGTCTGGGGGGATAACTTTTCACAAGTAAGATGAACATATTATTGTTAGTATTTTGTGAATATAATATTACTGTACTGTATTTATGTCCACTAGCTGATGTGATGTTCAGTGTAACACGGTGTTCAGCTGCAATGAAGCTGACTGAGATCTGATGACAGGAATATTTTTCTAACAATCATACTCACTATTTCAGCAGCTTTGGTTCATTATCAACAGATATGCATCAAAACTGGAGTTTTGTTTAAGTTCTAGGAAATAAAAAAATAAAACTAGGGAGAATATAGGAAATAGAAAATAAGATTGACCTCCTCTGTACAATGTTTTTGTGCAGACACAAATCTCCTGTTTTCATTTTGAAGGTTTCCCAAAGAACAAGATGCGAGGAAGAGGAGGAAGTATCTTTGAGGAGGATTCATCTGAGCAGTGAGGATTTTAAACTGGAGGATTCTGATCAAACTGGTCAGACTGTCCGACTGAGAGATGGTGTGGTACCATCGGTTCACTTCAGAGAGTAGGAGCATCATTATAAGTTCATTAGAGTTCATAAATTTACATATTTTATTGTCAGTCACAAGGTGAGACACCTCCATGTGTTTATATGAACAGGTAACTAGAGACTGTAAAGTTCATATTCATGATGTTTTTTCATTTCAGCTTGAAAACTGCAGGACTACAGGAACTGAACAAAAGCTGGAGCTGCTCTGTCTGTGGCCTCTCAGGAACGTGCACGTCTCACACACAACCTCAGGAACGTGCACGTCTTACACACAACATCAGGAACGTGCACGTCTCACACACAACCTCAGGAACGTGCACGTCACACACACAACCTCGACCTCATGATGTGAGTATTTCTATTTTAAACTTTTATTTTCATTTACTCTTTATTTATCCAGGTCGACTCACTGAGTCACGAGAACTCATTTTCTAGAGAGACCTGTTTAGGAGCAGATGGTGGGGGTTGAGTGCCTTGCTCAGGGGCACAGAGTGGGGCCAATGAGGGCGGAGGCAGGTGTGGGTGTTTCACCTTTTCCACCCACATTTTGATGTTGACGGTGCCGGGAGTTGAACCTGCGACTTTCCGATCACAGGCCCATCTTCTAACCTCTGCTCCACCACTCCCCCAACATAACATCATATCATACTGGTCATGGTCATATTAAAATCTCACTGGTTTCCTTCCGGGCAGCACGGTGGCGCAACTGGTAGAGCTGCTGCCTCTCAGCGAGCAGGTCCCTGGTTCAAACCCCGGTCCGGGGGCCTTTCTGGGTGGAGTTTGCATGTTCTCTCCGTGCATGCGTGGGTTTTCTCCGGGTGCTCCGGTTTCCTCCCACAGTCCAAAAACATGCATGTTAGGCTGATTGGTAACTCTAAATTGTCCCTAGGTGTGAGTGAGAGAGTGAATGATTGTTTGTCTCGTTTGTCTCTATGTGGCCCTGTGATGGACTTGCGACCCGTCCAGGGTGTACCCCGCCCCTCGCACAGTGATTGCTGGACATAGGCACCGGCGACCCCCGTGACCCAAAATGGAATAAGCGGGTAAAGAAAATGGATGGATGGATGGTATTAGAAATCACTGTCAGCTACCAATAAGCCAAATTTCAATTGAATAGCTGTAAAAATGGCAGAGTTTTTGTCTTTTTTTCTACTTTAGTTGCCATCTTGGATGTTTTATTTGAACAGCTATATAGTAGCTAAAAAAAAAGGTAGAAATAAGTGGAGAGAGGACATTTATTCTGAATTGGGCTGAAAAGTTTGTTAGAGCTAAAGAAAAAAAAGAATTAGGTGGAAAAGCTGAAATTTGCATAAAATCAGCTAAATAAATAGTAGCAGAACTAGATGCTAATTGCAGAAATAAGCAGAAAGAATCATACCTAGATGAACTTAGCAAAAATAAGTTATAAGCACAAATATATTGAACTTAGCTGAAACAAGCTGAAATGAACAAAAAAAACAGCTGAAAATAGCAGATTTTTTAAAATTGTCTAAGGAGGCTTAAATTACCAGAAAGAAGTGGAGAGATAACAATTGTGCTCAATTAGGCTTAAAGAAGGATAACAAAAAAAAGTTGAAATTTATCAGAAAAACAAAAAAACTATCAGGAATTTGTCAAAAACTGCTGAATAGTAGCTAAAACAATCAGAAAGAAGCTTAAATTACTAGCAGAAAGTGGGGAGAGCAGGTTTTTGCCGAATTAGGCTGAACAAAAATTAAATTGCAAAAAAAAAAAATTGGAATTAGCTGAAATTATCATAAAACAGCTAAATTGTAGGTAAAACAGCAGAAATAGCTGAAACTTGCAGATATATGCTGAAAGGAGAAGAACAAGCTGAAATTAGCAGAAATAAGTTAGAAGAAGCACACAAATGTTGATATTAACTGAATAAATCTGAACGGAGCACAAAACAGCTGAAAAAAAAGCTGAAATTAGCTGAATAAAAAAAATTGCACAAGGAAGGTGAAAGAAACTTAATCTGAACAAAATGTGAAAGGAGCAGTAAAAAACACAAAGTTTGTTTTCTCAGTCATCCAGGTATATAACAACAAAAAAGGTTGAATCATGTCATCTGGACTTCGTTTTTTTTTTTGTTAAAAAGAAACGTTTCGCCCCTCATCCAAGAGGCTTCGTCAGTCTGAGGCCTAGCCATCTGGTATTACCCA
>NC_056510.1:43178218-43203593 GCF_014905685.2 Nematolebias whitei | reverse complement strand
TATATATATATATATATATATATATATATATATATATATATATATATTAGTATTGGGCAAAGATTAAAAAAATTAATTGTGATTAATTAATTAATCTAAAATATTTTTGCAATTAATCATTATTATTATTATTATTATTATTATTATTATTATTATGACTCAAAGATGTTTAAAACATTTTAAGGTAATGTTTTATATATTTTTTTAAAAAGTTCAATATATTAAAAATGGCACTTTTTTACAGTTTCTGGGGATAGCCAGAAGCAGTACTCACATGTAAAAGGAGGACCATCTGCCTAACAACTGATCGTAAGAGCTCTAACGATAACAATTTCTGTTTTGAATGTGCTATATAAATAAATCTGACATGACTTGACTGTGCTTGCTATTCACTGGGGGATGAGTGATAATAATAACAATAATAATAATAATAATGTATTTGTATAGCACTTTTTTAAACAATTGTTACAAAGTGCATCACATTAATCAAATAAAACACCATCATAAATGACACCAGAAACAAAAATGTATACTAAATTAATTAAAATACATAGCAATATAAGACAAAACTGAAAATAAAAATATCAAGAAATTCAGAAGATTTTTATGGACAGCACAAAACAAGGAACTCAGTGTCCCTTGCCCAGACGTGGGTTACCGGGCCCCACCCTGGAGCCAGGCCTGGGGGAGGGGCTTGTTGGCAAGCGCCTCGTGACCGGGTCTCTACCCATGGGTCCCATTTGGGCTCAGCCCGAAGGAGCAGCATGGGTTTGCCTTCCTGTGGACCCACCACTTGCAGGAAGGGCCATAAAAGTTGGGAGCATGATGTCATGGGCAGTGGCCGAAGGCGGGGACCTTGGCGCTCTGACCCTGGCTTACCAAAGCTGACCATTGGGGACATGGAACATGACCTCTCTGGTGGGAAAGGAGCCTGCGCTTGTGTGTGATGTTGAGAGGTACTGATTAGATATAGTTGGGCTGAACTTGACGTACAGCATGGACTCTAGAACCGATCTCCTTGAGAGGGGCTGGACCTTATTCCACTCTGGAGTTACCTATGGTGAGAGGCGTCGAGCTGGTGTAGGTCTACTTGTAGCCCCCCGACTTGGTACCTGTGTGTTGGAGTTTTCCCCAGTAGATGAGAAGATGGCTTTCTTTAGACTTCGGGTGGGGGGACGGGCTCTGACTGTTGTTTGAGCCTATGCACCAAACTGCAGTTCAGAGTATCTGGCCTTCTTGAAGTCCTTGGCAGGGGTGCTGCAGGTGTGCTAGCTGGGGACTTCTTTATTCTGTCATAGTTACATTGAAAAAGTAACTTAGTTAAGTTACTGATTAGTCCTTGGGAAAAGTAACTTGTCCAGATTACCTTACTGAAAATTGTTGGATTGTAAACCTGGATTATTGAGCATGGACTTTTTTTGGTTTTGAACCAGTCTGACATGACGGTCGACCAGGAAGACGACCGGCACTTGAGGAGGGGGTGTGCCAAAGACACCATCTTAGCACCAACATAACTGGTTTGTTCCACTTTGGAGTAAGCTGTTTGGGAGAAGAATCAGTTTTGTGTTGTGTGTTTCCTTGACTGATGAAGCATTCTGGATGTAAGGTGAAACATTTCAGCAAAAAAAACAAACACTGTCCAGATGACCTGACTGAAAATTGTTGGATTGTATACCTGGATTATTACAGTCATTGTTCCGGCGGGCGGTTGGGAGGCAGTCCAGCAGGCCGGAATGGGTCAGGCGGGTGGCCAGGAAACCATTCGTTTGGCTGGAGCAGGTCGGGCGGGCGGCCTGGGGACCATTCATCAGGCCGGGGCCGGTCAGGCAAGTGGTCGAGAGGTCGTCCATCAGGCCATACAGACAGGATCAAGTCAGACAGGCAGCCGGGAGGCTGTTCAGGCAGAAGCAGGTCAGACGGGCGGCCTGGGGACTATTAATCAGGCCGGGGCTGGTCAGGTAGGCGGCCAAGAGGTCATCCAGCAGGCCGTACAAACAGGATTAGGTCAGATGGGCAGCCTGGAGACCATTCATCAGGCCAGGGACGGTCAGGCAGGTGGTCAAGAGGTCATCCATCAGGCCATACAGATAGGATCAGGTCAGACAGGTGGTTGGGAAGCCGTTCAGGCAGAAGCAGGTCAGATGGGCATCCTGGGGACCATTCATCAGGCCGAGGCCGGTCAGGCAGGCGGCCAGGGACGAAGGCCTCAGGAGAGCCGTGGACGAAGGCCTCAGGCTGACCAGGATCTTCTGCGATTGAGTCCAGAGTGATGACTTCAGGCGGACCAAGAGTGACGACTTCAGGTGAACCAGGGACGAAGATCTCAGACGGGCCAGGATCTTCTGCTGTCGGATCAGTAGAGAAGACTTCAGGTGGGCTAGAAGTGAAGACTCCAGGCTGAGGCGATGACCCCTCGGCAGGCTCAGGACCCCCAGGCTGAGGCGTGGACCCAGGAGTGAGAACCTCAGACAGGGCAGGAACGAGGACTTTGGCGAACGGACCAGGAGCGATGACCTTAGCAGATGGATCAGCGGTGAGGACCTCTTACGGATCGGCGGTGAGGACCTCAGCAGATGGACCAGGAGCGAGGACCTCAGCGGATAGACCAGGAGTGAGGACCCCAACAGGTGGGTCAGCAGCAAGGTGCTCAGCAGGCGGGTCAATGGTGAACAACTCAGCAGGCGGGTCAGCGGTGAAGAGCTCAGCAGGCGGGTCAGCAGCGAGGAGCTCAGCAGGTGGGTCAGTGGCGAGGAGCTCAGCAAGCGGGTCAGCAGCGAGATGCTCAGCAGACGGGTCAGCAGCGAGGAGCTCAGCAGGCGGGTCAGCAGCGAGGAGCTTAGCAGGCGGGTCAGCGGCAAGGAGCTCTTCTGCAGCCGGATTATCAAGGGCTGGATCTTTTGCGGCTGGATCTTCGGCGGCAGGATATGAAGCAGGAGCAGAGTCCATCTGGAACCCCACAGCAGCTTCGGTGGTGTCTGCAGTCTCTGTGGTGGCTGTAGGTTCAGGGCAGGCTGTAGGCTGTGGACTGGCTGTAGGCTGTTGGCTGGCTGCAGGTTCTGGAGGGACTGCAGTGTCTGGGCTGGCTGCAGGTGCTAGAGGGACTGCAGTGTCTGGGCTGGCTGCAGGTCCTAGAGGGACTGCAGGTGCTGGAGGGACTGCAGGCACTGGAGGAACTGCAGGCACTGGAGGGACTGCAGGTGCTGGAGGGACTACCGATGCTGGGACTGGAACTAGTTTTGGGGCCTCGACAGTTTCTGGGGCCTCGACAGGTTCTCGGGCCTTGACAGGTTCTGGGGCCTTGACAAGTTCTGGGGCTTTGACAGGTTCTGGGACTGCGGGTTCTGGAGGTAAGACTGAGACTGGAACTGGGACTGAGACTGGGGCTGGTTCAGGAACCGTGACGGGTTCCAAATGGGCTGGAGGCTCTGGACTCTGGGCTGCAGGTTCTGGACTCTGGGCTGTAGGCTCTGGAGCCTCGACAGGTTCAAGAGTGGACGAGAGCTCCTCCTTGGGCTCGGGAGCAGAGGCTGGATCTGGAACTGAGTCTGTGGTGGT
Organism: Nematolebias whitei; assembly: GCF_014905685.2. Taxonomy (NCBI): domain Eukaryota; kingdom Metazoa; phylum Chordata; class Actinopteri; order Cyprinodontiformes; family Rivulidae; genus Nematolebias; species Nematolebias whitei. Next base: position 43,200,038 of record NC_056510.1, on the reverse strand, counting down.
GTAGTGAGCTAGCTGTTAGCTTCACTACTAATTAATTATTCTTAAAGCTAGTTCAAGCACAAATAATATTAATTGTTTAATTAACAACGGATTCTTTCTTTTTCAAGTTAAATTTCTGCCATGTGACCCAGATAACTTGAGAATGGAGGGTATAATTAGTGACATGAGATGTAATTTATCTTTGACCCATCAGAATAAATGTGGTCATTTATTTAACAGAATCAAAATTTAACATCAAAACATGTACACATTGATTGGCTGATCTGTTTCTGATTAATAAACTTGGCAAGTTCAAATAACAAGACAACAGAAGATTACTGATGGAGAATGATTCATCTCTGAAGGCACTTAACTTGATTTACTGGCAAATAGAAGTTTAAAGAGAAGAGGTAAAGAAGTTTAAAGATTTAAAGAGGAGGTTTAGATGGATGAAGGAAGATATAAGGACCAGAAAACGGCGCCCTTCCTCCGACCCCAGCTCAGCCCTCCGGTACACTCAGGGCGTGAACGACTTGTTACCTGAGCAGAGGATACATCAACTCCGGAACAGAGGTCCATTGGCACGCTACCTTTTCAGCGTCTCCGGTCAGGGTGGCTGAGAATCTTACGAAGTAGTTCCATATACTCCGTTCAATAGAATAAGCTTCCTCAGAAGTTGAGAGCATTTAATGCTCAGGGTGAGTCACAGCGAGGCAACTGGGACTCTGCTGGAATGGACGGACCCTTGGCACATGGTCCAATTCCATACTCCAAAGCTGACTTTCAGTAAGAACTGAAAGTTCCTGTACGACTCGCCATCAGACTGAGTCTCATCTTCCAGTAAGGCTGAAAGTTCCAGGAAGACTGGGAAGACTCGGAAGACTGAATAGTTCCAAGAAGTGTTGACTTTTAAAGGGTATCCACTTCCTGTCACTTGGTACTTCCTGATTGGTTAAAACAACCAGCAGGGGTGTAGTTTTAGTGATGTCAGAGGGTTATTAGGAGTCAGCAGACAGCAGAAATGTTTTTAAGAACGGTTAGTACAGACAGGAAAATATTTTGAAGAAGTGAGAGACAGCAGGTGCCAGCCAGTTCTTATTTACTGTCTGAGAGTTTTAAAACAAGGCACTTCGTTGTCATAACTTGTCTTCTGACTTTTGACCGACATCAGGTCCACTCCTCACACAGACAGAAGAGTAAATGCATACTTACTTCGTAAATAGACATTTAACTTGTATGATCCAAGTCTAATGAGGTTTAAAAATCATTAATACTGTTTCACAGTTGATTTAAATGAGTGGTTTACTTTCAACATTAGAAATGGTATGAACTAAACACACTTTTGATTATCAAGATATTGTAAAATAGTAATGATAATATAAAAAAGAAAAGTGTTCTTTCAATTGATTAATTCAGGATACAATTAAATAGTCTCTTGATGAGATAATTTGAATTTTGGATTCAAATCAATGAAATAACAGTTCCTGTCCCCTGAAGGTCTTCAGAGACAGATTGATGTCGGAGGTCTAGTTCACTACAGTGGGTATTATCAGAGTCCTTATTTTAATCAACAGCTGATGATATTCAGGGATTTGGGTGAGACCGGGTTGAGACAGTAAATATTTTTCTGCAAGGGAGAGAATAGTGTATTGACAGTCCGGGTTATGTTGAGCAGAAGAGAATATATTCTGTAGAGTCTGGTTTAATTGGATGAGGTCACTGGGTTGGAGCTGGAGTGTGTTAGATCCAGTCCTGAGAGTGGCTCCATGCGGAAGTGAGGTGTCAAGTTTCGCCCTCACCTGAAACCTGGGAGGTGAGACAACGGAACCCGTCCCCACAGAGACACTGGGACTGCTTCTAGGAAACTCGACTCAGCCGAGCTGAGTCGAATCCATTGATGGTACCAAAGCGAGCGCCGTGGACCGCTTCCGGTTACGTTTTCTGCCACTTCTATGGTGGCAGTGAGGATCGGGGACAAGCACAAGACAAGGTTCATCCTCGTCTTCCCTGGATGTCCATCCCAAGATGACGAGTGGCGCTGGAGATCTGGACACAGTTGTCAGGCGGTTAACCCGAAGCTGGACCCTCTATTTTTCCTCCTGTAACACCAGAAGAGGGGAGGGCAGGATCTCCACTGCCTGACTACAGAAATCTTGAGTCTGGACGGATTCGGTCCGGAACCCGCTGCATTGTGTCACGGGCTCCACCATCTGTGAATCGTTCAGACAGGTGAGTAACAAAAAATTCTGAGGTGAACCCTGTCCGCTGGGTTCTAGTATGGTTGCGTCGTTCTGTCAGGGTTTTGCAGGCAAGAACAAACCCAATAGTGCAGACAGGGACTCGGACTCCAAATACAAAAATAAATACTTTTAATAATAATAAACCAAAAGGCTGACAAGGCAGCAATTTACAAAATATGTTTGGGACGGGATCAGACTGGCAAGACAAGACAGGGTAGACCCAACGATGACTTGACAACGAACAAGACTAACAGAGAGACAAGAGACACTGACAAGGCAGGAAGTGATTGCAAACAGCTGGCACGAGACAAGGTTGAAATTAGTTGGATAAATGATGAGACACACAAGGGAGTACAGACAAGGAAGGCCCACAGATGGCGCCATCCTTACACACAGCTATTGTTCCAAACTGACAAACTCCTGTTTACCTCTAGCAACATCCACCCACAACAGTACAAAAATGAAATATACTGTGTGTAATCCAAAGTAAATGCTATGAACTAACACAGAAATGCAAGGTTCAGAATTTATGTGTAAAAAACATTATTTAGGTTAATATTATATTGAATTTATTTTACTTGGTGTAGAATGCTACTGTTGTGTATTGTTACAGCTTTGTAGAGAAAACAGGAAAGCAAAAACTGGCCTCCAGAGATGAGCTCTTTAGAGAGGGCAGACTATTAAAAACAACTTGCCACAGACAAAGAATTCAGTTTCTCCATATTGTGAAGGATAAAAAATAAAAAGAGACTTGCTGGAGACTGGATATTGATGCAAAGTTTTAGACTTTAACTTTACAATGAATGAACAGATACAATAGTTGAAGAACAGTAATGGATACTGAGTTAAACGTTTCTTACATAACTTTGTGGGGGTATGTGGAACTAAACAAATACAAATATTTGTATTTTGCTATTATGTTTACAGTATATTTGTTGATAATCTGTAGTAATTCTATTATTGTGTATCTGATCTGGACAAACAAAAACCTCCATGAGCCCATGTACATTTTCATAGCAGCTTTGTTATTTAACTGTGTTCTTTACAGCACCACCCTTTACCCAAAGCTCCTGATTGACTTTTTATCTGAAAACCAGATCATATCATATTTAGCTTGTCACTTCCAGTTTTTTATGTTTTATACTGTAGGATGTGCAGAGTTCTTACTGCTGGCAGTGATGTCGTTTGACAGATATGTGTCTATTTGCAAACCTCTGCAATATCGAATGATTATGACTAAAAGCACAGTGAACCTTTTTCTTGTTCTGGCCTGGTTCTTTCCTGCTTGCCACATTGCAGTACAAACAATCCTGAGTGCCAAAGCTAAAATATGTAATTTAAGGTTAAATGGAATCATTTGCAACAACGTCATTTACTCAATTCACTGTGTAAGATCAAGACCAATTGCTATTTTTGGGGTTGTTGCTTTAATAAATATTGTATATATACCCATGATCTTTACAGTTTTTACTTATGCAAAGATATTTGTGATATCCTATAAAAATTCTAAAACATTGAGAAAAAAAGTTGCTGAGACCTGCATACCTCACCTGTTGGTTTTAATCAGCTACTTCTGTTTGATTACATATGATGTAATTATAGCCCGAATGGACGTTGATTTTCCCCAAACTGTTTGTTTTATAATGACATTACAAGTGCTTTTATATCATCCTTTGTTTAATCCATTCATATATGGAATCAAAATGAAAGAAATTTGCAAACGTCTTAAAAGATTGTTTTGTTCAGGCAAAATCTGAGATCCATTATGTTAGCTCAAATGACTTAGTTGAAATCAGATGTTTTCAACTGTCTTATGTCTAATTTTAAGATTTTATGCATTTGTAAAAATATGTAAAGTACAATTTATTCAGGCTATTAATCTTTAGCCAAAGATTAAGAGCATGTTAGGATTTTATTTTTTTTTTGCCTCCAAAACCTTTGTTGGCATTTTCACCGCTTTATTGTCTGTCTAAAAAGATTTCACTTGTAAATGAGTCTTCAAGGCTCAATGTGATTTATATGTATAAATAAAGAGTGAATTAATTCTGGTACTAAAGTGACTACATACAACATTTATTTTTATTTATTTTTTGCATCTGGTATTCTAAAATCAAAGAAGATTGTTCCAATAAATTGTAAATAAATAAATAATAATAATCAAACTGAGTCCTTAGTTATGAAACCAACTTCCATATACAACAAAGTCCATGCTCAATAATCCAGGTATACAACTTCAACTATACAACTATAGTTATATAGTTGTAAGTATACAACTTCCATATTAAAAATTGTGAAAATGCAAAAGCCAAAGTGTTTCCTTTTTGTCTTTTTTTCTCTCCATATAACAAGGGAACGCAGTGGTTATTGTTTTCACCTTGCAGAATTCAGATTCTGGATTTGACACCCGGTTGGGGCCATCCTACAGTGACATTGCATGTTTCGCCTGTGCATGTGTGGGCTTACTATGGATGCTCTAGTTCTTTACCACAATCCCAAAACATGCAAGTTTGATTAACTGGCAGTATATACGTATAATGAGCTGATGTGTGAGTGCATGGCTGTTTGTTAGGAGTGTTTCTGTGTTGGAAATTTGTGAAAAATGTTCAATATTTCTACATTTGTTTTTATCTTAAATTCTCAGAAATAAGTCTAAAAGCAACTTGTGTGTGAGGGATGTGTTTCAAGGCTCTTATAACTCAAAGAAATTTTATGTCTGAAATGTTTTTCAGACAAGATGGTTACTTCAAAATACTTTTTTAAGAACTTGTTTATTGAACTCTATGAAATGGACAAATAGTTTGATTCTTACATAAAACGTTGGTTACGTACTGTAACCCCAGATTCTATGAGTATAGGCGTAGCCCTTTAAGGCTGTCGCTTAGTGGGTTTATCCCGTTATGCGGAGCATTTGCACTGAAAAATTTAATCCACGCCCACCTGCTGTGTGGGCCCCACCCGGTCCGTATAAATTACGTTAAGAGCGGGAAATCGGCTCCCAAAAATAGCTTTTTCTTCAGCCATTTAGGAGCCAGTGAGGCCCGACGCTTAAAGGGCTACGCCTATACTCATAGAATCTGGGGTTACAGTACGTAACCAACGTTCTATTTCGTATAGGCTTCGCCCTTTAAGGCTGTCGCTTAGTGGGTTAAGGGCGAAGCGGATGTTGTCCTCGCCTCACTGGGTCCATTCGAACACCGTATGAAGCAGAAGCTTGCCCAAAAAAGTCTAATCACTCAGCTCCCATGTGCGTAATTATGCATTGCGTAATTATGTGTGCCATGCACAGACGCATGTTGTGTAACTATGCATTCTGAATGCATGAACACCCCGGAAAACTTCAACGGGGAGGGAAAAACGCTGAAAAGAGCCATGAACCAACCGGTTTACGGCTGAACCGTATGAACAGATTAATAATAACAGGAGAGCTGATTATTAATCAAATGAACTGATTGGTAACAATAGTCGTGAACTAATTAATGACAATAGAACCAAAATAACAGTCACAACTTGTGACTGATAACATCTCACACTGTAATGCATGCAGACAGATGTGAGTAAAATGGAGTTCCATGAAACAATAATATTCATTCTGTAAACACTAAGGACCGAATGTGCCATGGAACGGGCCGTCACATCACCTAGATAAAAGCGAATAAATGAGCAGGGTGTTGACCACGCAGCCACAGTGCAAAATGTCCTGCATTGACATACCATTATGCAAAGCAGTCGAAGATGCGATACCCCTGGTCGAGTGTGCTCTGAGGTTGACAGGAGGCTCTAAATCTGATGCTCTGAAGGCTTCAGAAATGGCCTCACACAGCCAGTGTGACAAGCGCTGGGTGGATAACGGGCGACCTGCAGATGCATCTCTATAATGCACAAACAGATGTTGACACATTGCAGCTGTGCACGCTATGTAACACGTCAACGCCCGCACAGGACAGAGGAGATAAAAAGACGCTACTTCTACTGATCTGTGTGGGGGGGGGGGGGACGACCCCTCCAACGATATCGCTCTTGATTAAAAGAGATCGTGATGTTTTAGGCATAAAAGCTGGGTTGGTCTAAAATCAGCTGAGCTGCCGTCAGCCTGAATTCTGAGACATGACGGAGCGACAGAGAGGGCAGATAAAACACTCACTCTCTTAGCGGATGTTAAAGCCAGCCGCAGGGCTGTTTAAAGAGACACGAATTTAAGTGGAACCTGATCCAAAGACTCAAATGAAGCTTTGATCAAGGACCTGCAGGACCAGTATTAAATCCCACTGGAACAAGTGGGTGTGAGACAGGCCTGCGTCTCTGTACACCTTTTAGAAAACGCTTCATCAGCGGATGATTAAAACCTGTTCTGTCTCAGAAACCTTCATGTCAGGAAGAGATGGCTGCAGCATATATTTTAAACGTGCTGGATGCAAATTTCTGTCCATCAACTGCTGCAGAAAGAACAGAATGCCACCTAATGGACATGAGGTGGCCTCTACACCTTTACGTGTACATCGCTGTGGTAGATGCAACACGTGAAACCTGAATTGTGCGCATTACATCCTGTGGGCAACCCATCCTCTCTAAGTGGATTCGTTCAATGGCCAGACCCACAGGTGCTGGCCTATTTCTGGGTAACTCCTGGTCGCTCCTCCTGCCTGGAGGAGAGCATCCTCCCTCTACGGCAGTTTCCACGGGCACCCCGACAGCAGGCGTTGCAGGGCTGGGAACAATGGTGCGCTCACGCGTTCGGGGCCACCAGGAGAGCTGTCAATCCCTCCTCCTGAGCTCGGTTCAAGAACCGTAAAATCAGAGGAGGTGGAGAAAAACGCGTACAGAAGCATTTTGGGCCATGGACTGTGGACAAACGCATCCACCCCAGCGGTGGTTCATCTCGTAGGCTCAGAGAAACGCATAATTGACACTGAGCGTTTCTCGTGTCACAAACAGGCCCACAGCTGCTATATCAATCTGAGACAAAATGCTCCGTCAGAGGATGATTAAAGGTTGTTCTGTCTCCGACAACTTTGAGACAAGAAGAAAACACAGCTGCAGCATAAGATAGTCATGCTGGACACCAGATTTCTGTCCCTCGACTGCTGCAGAAAGGACAGCATGTCATCCGGTGGACATGAAATGGCCTCTACGCCTTTCTCTGTACAGCAGCGTTGAAAAACTGACCACTTGATGTGAACAGCACTGTGGTGGTTGCAGCACGTGACTCCTGAATCATACGCACTACATCTTGAGTTTGATCCATCCTCTCAACAAGATCCGCACAGCGGCCAAACCACAGGTGCTGGCCTATTCTGATTAATTCCTGATCGTTCCTCCCGCCTGGAGGAGAGCGTCCTCCCTCCACGGCAGGTTCCACGAGCGCCCTGATAACAAATGTCATAGGCCTGGGAACCATGATGCGTTCACGCACTTGGGACAGAGGAGCTGCCAGTCCCTCCTCCTGAGCTCGGTTCAGAAAACCGTGATACCAGAAGGAGAGAAGAAGGTGAAAAGGCATTACGACCACAGGCTGTGAGCAGGCACGTCCACCCAGCGGTGGATCGTCCCGTGGCTCCACGATAATTATAATTGACATTGAGCGTTCTCTCGTGTTGCTACACGTCCACAGACGCTGGCAGGATTTCTACCGTGTCTGACCCATAGCTCTGGGTGGAATACATGAGATGTACCCACTCCAATGGAGAGCAGATTGGGTGTGCCCCACACAGCATCTGTCTCACAATGTGGCACATGGGTTGAAAAACGCATACATCTCCTGCCAGTATGTATGCAACAGTCACTTGCTGTCTGTGTGAACCAAAAACCCTGATGATTCTGCAGCTCAAGGTCAGTGTTGAGTCACATTCAAAGATCCCATGCGACACTCCAAAAACATTTAAAAGAGCTGCTGTGTGGAGAGCCACAGCGGCCCCACAGCTTGTTAAGTGTGTGACGTAGGTCTGCTGATGGAAAACAGCTGATATCACTCAACCGGTTCACGTGAGTTGCACTGCTGCCACCTGTCTGTACAAGCTGCTCAGCAGCAGCAGGTGTCCAGATAAAGCAGAATTAAAGCGGCTCAGGCGCATAATGGAGTGTTGTTTCTCACAGCTTAGGAATTGACAATCTATAATAAATCCCATCTTTCCAGTTCATTGGGACCAGGAAGTGATGAGAGAGACCTTGCGTTTTCCTCTCCTTCTGAGACTCTAGAAATTACATTTAAAACAGAATTTCCTGAGCTTCTGCTAGAGGGGACGAGATCTGTTCAAAAATGACAGAAAAAATGTCAGAGGTCCTCCACACCGGGGTTTGAGCTAAACTGCAGCGTGAATCCTGGATGAAAACGGTTCACCCATCCGTCTGGAAACGCGCGTTCATTGCCACCCGTTTATAAGCTATAAAGCGGGCACGCATTTATGCTGTGAAAACTCACATACTTGCGTGAGCTGGAGCGCGCTGAGTGAGAGAGAAAAAACACGCGCGTCCCCGAGCATGCAAGACGTTGTGTGTTGCTGATGCTGCGGAGAGAGCTCATCTGTGTTGTGCTCACGTTGTGTGCAACTGCTCCGTGTAACGCTCGGGAAGCTGGTGCACTTATGAGCCGACGTGCCCTGAAGGGTCGTGTGTGTGCGTCCTCATTCATGCGACGCCTTAAGCCAGGTTTGCCGCGGGGGCGCGCGTTGGCATTGGTGCGGTCAGGAAGCAGCGTGTGGCATCAGTGGAGCAAGGTTACCACTGGCTTGGTCTGCAGAGACACGTTCATTGTTTGCTGCGAATCACGTGAACTTCAGAGTGATTCCACGAGCTGCAGTATTAATTCAGAAAACCTTCTTCGAGGATGAAGGAGCAGAGCCGATGTGAGGCTTGTGAAACTGCTGACGCCGCGGGAGCGCGCGTTGGACACCACTGCAATGAAAAAACGTGTGTCGCTTCTGCCGAGAGCGAGATACGTTGCTGAGCTCGTACCGTGGTCTCACGTTAACGTTTACGTGAACGGCGGGCGCTGAGAGCTGCGTGCGCGCTTTCATGCCGCGGGAGCGCGTATCGGCACCGCTGACAGTGAATGAAAACAACCTTAAAAAGGCTCATTCGTGACGAGAGTGTGTGATGGGACCGCATCTCAGATAAACCATGCTGACAGCCTGGCTAAAGGACACTTCATCATAAAATTATGTTATTTCACAGTGTCATCAATACATCTCCAGCAACCCGACACCTGGTTACCTTCCGTTGAGCTCTGTTTGTTGTCCTGAAGGGCCCCCTGTTGGCGAAGTCCGGGAAAAAAATGAACTTCCGGATGCCGGGGACGTCTGACGGGAGGGGCTGGCGTAGCAGAGCTGGGGAGGCGTTGTGCAGCCGTGGAGCATCTTGAAATGATCTCTCTCTGATGAAAAGAGGACCTCCAACAAAGCTCCTGCAGCTCTCCTGAGAGGAAGGTGGAGTGACGAGCCAGGAGAACCTCTGGGACCTCGTTCTCCGGCTGCGATGCGGGGTGGCAGACAGCAAAAGAGGCGCACCGGTTGAGGATGACGTCAGCTGCCCTGTAGATGGAGCGTACTACAGGGGCCGGCAGCGTCGTTAGCAAGCAGCCGCTACGAGAGCGGAGTGAGCCGAAGGACAGAGGGCCACCGTCTCTTCCCGCCTCTGAACGTGTACGCCAACAGCGTAATGTGTTGTTCGCTGTGGCCGTGTGGAACACATGCTAGTGAGCTCAGTTGGAGAGCGGTGTCACCGTCTCGGTTATGCTAACCGGAGGCACGGGATGCTGGTCCACCTCGACATCTTACTCCAATGAAGCCTCCATCAGGCTCGGCTCCAGGGGGCACGGAGGGACTTTCCGCTCAGTGAACCCCTGCTCTAGAGATGGGTGCAGACTGTGGAGACCGGCTCCCCCAATCTACCAGGAAAAAACCCGTCTGTGGCCTCGCCCGTAGGACGTCCTGTTGGGAACACGAGGCCATATGGATCATGACGGTGAGCCGGAATGGAACCCAGTAAACAACCTTCCCGCCGGATCATCCGAACTGGCGGGAAAGGCGTAGGACGTAAAAAAGGGTCCCTTCATGTCAGCCGCCTCCTGGGTTACGCCGGGCAAACCCTGAGGGCGCCGTCGGCCGGGAGCGGTGTGATCGCCGATGCGAAATGAGGTGGGATGGGGTGAGCATTCACTCAGCCCCCCTCCACCGACACTATGCTCTCCAGGAGAGAATGAGCAGCGGGGGGCTGCAGCTGAGCGCCACCTGTCCCAGAGTAACCATCCGATTCGCTCCGAGGGTCGGCGATAAGAGGAAAATTACAAGATGGCGTTGTCCAGCGTGTAGTGACCTGTCACTGAGAAATACTCCTCGGCGCTTACCTTGAAATAAGACTGCTCGTCAGCTTCTCTTCAGGGAGGAGAACTCACCGGACGACCGGAGGTCGACTGCCGGGCCAAGCATCCTTAACAAAGGTTGGTCATCTACACAATTTTCCTTCTTTGTTCTTCTGACAGTGCTATTAGCTCGCTGAAGAAAAGATGGGAGCCGATTTCCCGCTCTTAAAGTAATTTATACGGACCGGGTGGGGCCCACACAGCAGGTGGGCGTGGACTAAATTTTTCAGTGCAAATGCTACGCATAACGGGATAAACCCACTAAGCGACAGCCTTAAAGGGCGAAGCCTATACGAAATAGAACTTGTTTAACACAAGGGATGCACCAATCCACTTTTTTCACTTTCGATCCAATACCAATATCTGCCGGCTCGGTATCGGCCGATTCCGATCTGATACAGATTGGATACATATAAACAGTGCTGAATTATCGATATCATCATCATCATTGATTTTATATGAAGCTGTAATAATCTCCTCTCAAGTACAATTTGTACAAATATATGCATGCATGTCCAAAACGGCAACTTGAGTTAAGTTTTGTTAATTCTGGATAAGTTTTAAAGTTAGAATTAAATTCTGCTAACACAAAATATGTTTGTTTTTATTCATAGCTTTAAAGTGGATATTAATGTGATTAATTTAAGTGATTGTTTAAAGTTACTTTTTTTTTTAATAAGGGGCAGATATAAGATTTTCCTTCTTTCTGCACTCTTTTCATTCAATATTTTCTTTTTGATGAATTTGTTTTGTTTCTTTTAAATGAATGAATAAATGAAGTAAACAAAATGAAATGTTAAATGGCTTTAAACATCTGCTAAGTTCATGGCACAAATCAACAGACATGTTCCTGTTTTTAGTATTTTACATCACTTTATAATGTAGCTGTAGCTGTTTTTGTTTCGTTTATATATATATAATTTTCTTGTAATTTTCAAATCGTGTTTTTTTTATGATAGTCTACTGTTGTACTGATAAATATCTCCTGGAGGGTAAACTATATCTTGACTGCAAGTATCAAGCTGAGAAATCTTTAGTTTTCTACAACTGATAGTGGTTGATCATTAATTATGATGAAGTTTAGCAACTTCTCTGTAAACATTCGAGCTCGGGGGCTTCAGCAGTGTCTTCTTCTTGTTCAATCTGAAGCAGGCAGTCTGATTTCAGTCAGCCGCGCTCAGTCTGTCTCTCCTCAGAGAAGGGCAGATTTAGCTGGGCAGATTGGATGCAGCTGGCCGGGGTCGGGTTGCCTGCTACGGGTTCAGCGAGAAGAGCACACCGCTGAAGCCACGGAGCTTGAATGTTCAACATAAAACTAACTTTACTGTGGTTTAATGTGGTGCTATGGCTCTGCAGACATTGCACGTTGCTGTCTTGTTTTGTGGTGTTTAGTGTAAAATACTTCCACACAGCGGTGACAGAAAAAGAGAAATTGAAAATACCCTTGGTATATCCATCTGTGCACATTGTTAGCATGACCGCTTGAAAAATAAGCAAGGTTCCTGACTTTCGATTTGATGTGTGGCTACATTTAGGTATACAAAAATTTTATTTCAAAAATGGGTTGCCACATTAAAATCCAAGATGGCTGCCAGCATAAATGTACATCCATAATATGAGCATGATAACTTGAAAAATTTGTGAGGTACCAACTTATATTTTGGCATGTTACTACATCTAGGTGTATGAAAGGATCCTTTTGTAAATTGGCTTCTTCTTCTTTTGTCTTTTCCCTCTTCAGGGGTCACCACGGTGAGTCATCCTCCTCCATCTCACTCTGAAATCTCACTCTTATTGAAATATTTTAATTGCTAGGAGAACACTGCTGTTAAGTATTGCATTTTTTAATGTATTGAACATTTTTTATATAAAACAGTAACATAAAAATGTTCTAAACATCTTTGAGTCATAATTTAATTTTGCCCATAGTAATGAAATTATTCGTGATTTATCACAAAATATTTTAGATTAATCGTTATTATTTATTTTCTTTATATTTGTCCAGCACTAGTTAATTATTACCCACTATACTCCACTCCACACTATGGCTTACATGAGCCCAATGTTAAAGGTTGTGTAGAGGGATATGGGGTTTGATATACAGTATATTGTAAACTATTAGTTATGAGTTGGGCAGCACGGTGGCGCAACTGGTAGAGCTGCTGTCTCTCAGCGAGCAGGTTCCTGGTTCAAACCCCGGTCCAGGGGCCTTTCTGGGTGGAGTTTGCATGTTCTCTCCGTGCATGCGTGGGTTTTCTCCGGGTACTCCGGTTTCCTCCCACAGTCCAAAAACATGCATGTTAGGCTGATTGGTAACTCTAAATTGTCCCTAGGTGAGTGAGAGAGTGAATGGTTGTTTGTCTCGTTTGTCTCTATGTGTCCCTGTGATGGACTTGCGACCCGTCCAGGGTGTACCCCGCCCCTCGCACAGTGATTGCTGGACATGGGCACCGGCGACCCCCGTGACCCAAAATGGAATAAGCGGGTAAAGAAAATTGATGGATGGATGGATAGTTATGAGTTAAGCTCATAAGATTATGCATTTATTATGCAAATAACCTCGTTGTGGGCACCACCTCTTTTCAGAGGAAAAATCAGTCTCTAACCCCCAAATTAAATGTAAACTGAAACGTGAATTTTTTTCTTGTGTTTAAAAGGTATCAAATCAATTAATACACACAGATGTGCCAAAATATTCACAAATTTAGTTGATTTTATGTATTTTATTACAAAAATAATAATCTGTGATATATCTGCTGAAGATTATGCACAACAAACAAATGAATAACGAAATAGTTTTGCATCAAAGGTCTAGTTGGTTATTTAAATCAGTGAAACTTAAAAAGGCAGATTTTGGACTAGTTCTGTTTGTAAAGTAGGTGAAATTGTCTAAATGAGCTGTGGTGTGTGTATAAAGCAATATTATTGTGATGTATGATCACCAGAAAGGCATTAAAGGTCTCTTGTCCTACCAGAATGAGATGGTCAGAATGGTCCAAAAGCTGCTTAAAAATTGTACCAGTCCAGATGTTCTGGTGACTGAGAGGGTGATTTTTCCTCACAGTTCACCTGTCATCTTAGAGGGACGAGGGTTCATATGGGAGTCAGCTGGGATTTTTCCACTCTGCGGTGCGATGGCTCTGGTCCTGAGACGTTTGCAGAAAAGGCTGCTTCTCTCGTTCTCTTCCTTCCTAGGATATCTCACTAGGAGGAAGTTTTTCTCTGAAGTTTCCTCTAAGTTCAGTGCTTGAAGAAGAAGTGGTGAAGAAGATGTGATGTAGAAGATGAATGTAGACGAAATAGAGTAGAAGTGTGAAAACTTAACTTAACTTAACTGTCTGTGTGTTACAGATTGACCTTGGTCCACCTCTCGAAAGAGGGGTGGTCCTAACACTGTCATGTTTGATAAAATCTAATGTCCATTTTCTCTGTCTGCCTTTAAAAGTCACTCTTTTTTAAAGAGAAAAACACAAGACAAGTGATTATCTTAAAGAGAGATTACTTAAACAGACATTTTCATAAACAAACATTCAGTTCTGAAGCTTTTGAAATACCATAAATGTGCATCAAAAGGTGTCGCTGTTCATCTCCTGAAAAGAAAATGTCATTTTAAACAAAGTGTTCTTTAAAATGTATCTCCATGGGAACCCATCCTGGGAGTAATACTCCTTTTTTTGATAAAAGTTCATCTCAGCAGATGTTTCACTTCGAGGTCAGTTGAACCAAACTCATTAAAACGACTTGTCGTTTCGTGGGAAATGGGTTCATATTGAAAGTGGTTAACACAGTAACAGTTTTTTTTTTTTTTACACTTTCATTAGTGTCAACTAAGTTAGTGCTGAATTGAACACCTGTAAAGCAAAGTCTGTTTGTTCCCAAGGGAATAGGTGCATCTTATTTTAAACATTTTAAAACACAAAACACATGAATGATGTTTGTTTGAGATGAGGTGTTCTTTTTCTGAGGTGATGTTCCCCTACAGTTGTTTGTTTTAATCTTGTCAGAGTCAGAGTTTCTTTATTGTCATTCACACCACATGTGGTACATGTGGAGGGACAAAATTATGTACACAGGGTCCCAGTTACATCCAACAATAAAAATATAAAAGAAAAACAATGATAACATCTAAGATATGAAAGAAAAACATCAACTAAAAATACACTAAGCACTGATAGCATAAAAACATTACGTCGAACATCAGCACAAACATGAACATGAGTCTGTGAGCAGATGAGCACGCATGAACACATCAACATTGAAACAGATCAGCAGCAACATGGAACAGATCAGCAGCAACATGATGTGATTTTTCACAGTGATTATTCTAGTTAGAGATTCATGAGTCTAACAGCCTCAGGGTAGAAGCTGTTCCTCAGTCTAGTGGTTCTGCACTTAATGCTCCTCAACCTCCTTCCTGAGGGGAGCGGGGCAAAAAGTGTGTGTGCTGGGTGAGTGGGGTCCTTCGTGATGCAGGTGGACCTCTTCCTGTATCTGGAGGTGTAGATGTCTGTGATGGTGGGGAGAGCGACTCCAACAGACTTCTGTGCAGCCTTCACCACTCTCTGCAAAGCTTTTCTTTCTGCAGCTGTGCAGCCTCCATGCCACACGTTGATGCTGGAGCACAGGATGCTCTCCACTGCACACCTGTAGAAGGAGGTGAGGACTGAGCTTCCCAGACCAGCTCACCTCAGTTGCCTGAGGAAGTAGAGTCTCTGATGTGCTTTCTCCTGCTTTGTCCTGTTGAGCTCTCTGAATTGTCAAAAATAATAACCTCATCCAAACCATCCACATGCCTGCTAGATCCCATCCCAACCAGACTGTTTAAAGAGGTATTCCCCCTAATTAATGTCCACGTTTTGGATCTACTTAATTTGTCTTTAATGGATGGTTATGTCCCACAGCGTTTTAAGGTTGCTGTAATTAAACCTTTACTTAAAAAGTCTGATCTTGGTTCAGAAATTCTGGCCAACTATAGACCTATATCTAATCTAACTTTCATCTAAAAAATTCTAGAGAAAATAGTTGCAGGTCAGTTGCGTGAACATCTACAAAGAAATAATCTGTTTGAAGAGTTTCAGTCAGGGTTTAGAGCTCATCATAGCACAGAAACAGCACTAGTAAAAGTCACTAATGATATTCTCATGGCCTCAGACAATGGACTTGTGTCTCTACTGGTCCTGTTAGACCTCAGTGCTGCATTGGATACAGTTGATCACAATATTTTACTACAGAGGCTTGAATATGATTTTGGGATTACAGGAATGGCTCTAAAGTGGTTTAAATCATATCTATCTGATAGATTCCAGTTTGTAAATGTAAATAATAAATCTTCTTCATACACCAAAGTTAGTCATGGAGTTCCTCAGGGCTCAGTGCTTGTGCCAATACTCTTTACTTTATATATGCTTCCATTAGGTAAAATTATTAAACAGCATGGGATAAATTTCCATTGTTATGCTGATGACACACAATTATATTTGTCCATTAAACCCAATGAATCATATCAGCTACTTAGACTACAAGCATGTCTTAAAGACATAAAAACCTGGATGACTCTTAATTTTCTCCTGTTGAACACAGACAAGACTGAGGTTTTGGTTTTTGGACCTGAGCATCTTAGGAATGAATTTTTCAGTCTTTCTCCCTCCTTAGATGCATTAATCTGTCCTCCAGCTCTGTTAAAAATCTTGGTGTTATTTTTGATCAGGACATGTCTTTTATCCCCCACATTAAAAATGTTACTAGAACTGCCTTCTTCCATCTGCGTAATATCACTAAAATTAGAAACATCTGATCTAACAATGATGCAGAAAAATGGTCCATGCATTTGTCACGTCTAGACTGGACTATTGCAATGGTTTATTATCTGGATGTCCAAATACTTCTTTAAAACGTCTTCAGTTGATCCAAAATGCTGCTGCCAGAGTCTTAACTGGAGTTACTGGGAGAGATCACATCTCTCCAGTTTTAGTTTCTCTCCATTGGCTCCCTGTCAAATCCAGAATAGAATTCAAAATCATACTTCTAAACTACAAAGCTCTCAACAACCTGGCTCCATCTTATATTACAGATCTTATTGTTCCATATTTTCCTAACAGAGCGCTTCGCTCTCAGACTGCAGGTTTACTTGTGGTTCCTAGAATTTACAAAAACAGAATGGGAGGCAGATCTTTTAGTTATCAGGCTCCTCTCTTGTGGAACCAACTTCCAATCTCTGTCAGTGAGGCTGACACATTATCCAGTTTTAAAACTAGGCTTAAGACTTTCCTTTTTGCTAAATCCTATAGTTAGGGTTGGCTTGGGTTTCCTGAGCTGCCTCTTAGTTATACTGCTATAGGCTTAGACTGCTGGAGGACAAACTGACCACAATTTTCACTCTACTTCTGTCTTTACTTACTCTGCTCAACCTGTTTTGTATTTGTAATTATTTTTTCTATCCTTAACATGTGTTTTTTTGTCTTTCAGATACACCTGGACCTACCATTCTATGTTCGTCTGTCTCTCCTCCCTGTCCTCTCAACCAGCCGGTCAAAGCAGATGGTCGCTTGTCCTGAGCCTTGTTCTGCTGGAGGTTTCTTCCTTTTAAAAGGGAGTTTTTCCTTTCCACTGTTGCCACTGTGCTTGCTCAGGATGGGAGACTGCATCGAAGCCGAGATTCATCTTGTCTGCTGTATTTCTTAGATAGAGAACTACTAATTGACTTTTATGTATGTGAATGTTTCTGTAAAGTGCCCTGAGACAACTTTGTTGTGATTTGGTGCTTAATAAATAAACTGAATTGAATTGAATTGAATTACACCCAAGTACTTGTAGCTGGAGACCACTTCCACCGCAGATCCTCTTATGTTCAGGGGGGTGTAGGTGTGTTTGTTCCTTCTGAAGTCCACAATCATCTCCTTTGTCTTTTTTACATTGATGTGAGGGTTATTATCTTTGCACCAGCACTCCAGGTGTTCCACCTTTTGCCTGTAGCTGGACTCATCAGTTTGTGATGCATCCCACAACCGCTGTATCATCTGCAACTTTACAATGTGACAGCCTGGATGGGTAGCTGCACAATTATATGTGAGCAGATTAAACAGGAGAGGGCTTAACACACATCCCTGATGAGAGAGAGCCAGTGCTGAGGAAAAGTTGTAGATCCTCACTGACTGTGGTCTGTTTGTTAAGAAGTCTAGCACCCAGTTGCAAATGTAGGGGCTTAGTCCAAGTGTGAATAGTTTGTCCATCAGGGTTTGGGGATCATGGTGTTGAAGGCGGATGTGAAGTCCACAAAGAGCATACGGATGTAAGAGTCTTTCTGCTCCAGGTGGTTGAGAGCAGTGTGGACCACAGAGGAGATGGCATCCTCTGTTGATTGGTTCTCGCGGTATGCATACTGATGAGGGTCCTTGTTGATGTTGATGGTTGTTTTGATGTGGGTCATGATCAGTTTTTTCGAAGAATTTAACAACTATCAGGGTGAGGGCCACTGGCCAATAGTCATTCAGACCAGTCACTGTGGCGCTTTTGAGACTGGGCTAATGGTGGCAGTCTTCGGGCAGGTGGGAACTGTCTCTAGGGTAAGTGAGGTGTTAAAGATGTCTGCCAGCACCTCGCAGAGCTGATTGGCACATTCTTTCAACACTTTTCCAGGGATGTTGTCTGGGCCGGTTGCCTTGTGTGGATTAATCCTCCTGAAGGTACTCCTTACTTCTGCTGAGGTCATGCTGAGATGCTCTTCATCCAGTGGTGAGTTGAGTCTGGTGCTGAGTTGTCTGTTCGGGTCTTCAAAGCGTGTGGGCTTGGAAGAACGCAGTGATGAGGCTGGGATCTAAGATGAATGAGCGGGGAATCCACGAACGCTCCTCCGGACCATATCCTTCCCAGTCAACGAGGAACTGGAATCCCCTTCCTCGGCGTCGCACATCCAGGATGGTCCGTACGGTGAAGGCTGGATGATTGTCGATCAACCGGGGGGGTGGAGGGAGGTTGGCAGGTGGGCATAGTGGGCTCTCCAAAACAGGCTTGACTTGGGAAACGTGAAACGTGGGATGAATCTTCATGGAACTAGGGAGCTGTAATCGAACTGCAGAGGGGTTGATGATCTTGATGATGGGGAAGGGACCGATGAACCTGGGGGCCATCTTCCTGGCGGTGTCTTTCAGATGTTTGTCTCTGGTGGAGAGCCATACTCTTTGACCCACTTGGTAGGATGGTGCAGCAGAACGGTGGCGGTCGGCAAACCTCTTGTTCTGGGCAGCCGTGCGCAACAGAGCCGCCTTGGTTTGGCACCAGACGTGTCGACATCGGCGGAAGTGGTGTTGAACGGAGGGTACTGTGATGTCTGTCTCTTGACTGGGGAACAAAGGAGGCATGTAGCCAAGGGAGGCTTCAAAGGGAGACATACCTGTAGCCGAAGATTTGTGTGAGTTGTGGGCATACTCCACCCATACCAAGTGTTGACTCCAAGCTGAGGGGTTGCGTTCCACAATGCACCGTAGGGTGGACTCCAATTCTTGGTTACACCTCTCCGCCTGACCATTCGACTGGGGGTGATAACTGGAGGTGAGACTGACAGATGCCCCCAAAGTATTGCAAAAACAACGCCAAACCTGAGATATGAATTGCGGACCCCGGTCTGAAACCACATCTGATGGGATGCCATGGATCCTAAAAACGTGCTGAACGAGGAGATGGGCTGTCTCCAAGGCAGAAGGTAATTTGGGTAGTGGAATGAAGTGGGCTGCTTTTGAAAATCGATCAATGACAGTGAGGATGGTTGTGTTACCTTCTGATCATGGCAGGCCAGTGACAAAGTCCACCGATATGTGTGACCAAGGGCGGCTGGGCGTTGGTAGTGGTTGCAACAGACCAGCAGGGGGTTGGTTTCCAGTCTTATTTCTGGCACAGGTGGCACATGCTGCAACAAATTCCTTTACATCATGGGAGAGCGTAGGCCACCAGAAATGAGTCTTGGTAAGCGATAACATACGTGAGGTACCAGGGTGACAGGAAAGTTTATTAGTATGTACCCACTCGAGTACCTTTGACCTCATGGTGGAGGGAACGAACAGCGTCCCAGTGGGTCCTGTACCGGGATCGGGTTCATCCTTATGAGCCTCGCGAACCTCTTTCTCAATAGGCCAGGTGAGGGCCCCAACAATACAGACGGGAGGGATGATGTTCTCCTCAGAGTCAGGTTCATCTGGGGAAGAAAACTGACGAGAGAGAGAGTCAGGCTTGGTATTCTCAGAGCCCGGTCTGAATGTCAAGGTATAATTAAATTGATTGAAAAACAATGACCAACGTGCCTGTCTGGGCGTCAGTCGTTTGGCGTCCCTCAAATATGTCAGGTTTTTATGGTCAGTCCATATTAAAAAAGGAAGTTCAGTGTCCTCTAACCAGTGACGCCACTCCTCTAAGGCTAATTTTACAGCCAGAAGTTCCTGGTTGCCCACGTCATAATTCCGTTCAGCTTGGGACAAGCGACGGGAGAAGAAAGCACAAGGGTGCACCTTATTGTCGCTGGGGGACCTTTGGGACAGCACTGCTCCGACCCCAGTATCGGATGCGTCTACTTCCAGAATGAACTGCCGTTTGGGATCTGGGTGACAGAGGATGAGTGTGGAGGAAAAAAGTTGTTTGAGCTTACCAAAGGCTGCATCTGCTTCAGGGTTCCATCTGAATGTCCTATTGGTTGAGGTAAGCTGTGACAAGGGTGCGGCGATGCGGCTGTAGTTCTTTATAAAGCGTCAATAAAAGTTTGCAAATCCCAGGAAGCGCTGTAATTGTTTCCTGGTCTCAGGAACCGGCCACTCCACCACTGCCTTGGTCTTCTCAGGATCCGTTCTGTAATGTCCCTCCCCAAAGATAAATCCCAAGAAGGAAACAGATGACACATGAAATTCGCATTTTTCACCCTTTACGAATAATTGATTCTCGTATAGTCTTTGAAGCACGGTCCTAACTTGAGTAGTGTGTTTGGTCTTGTCTGTAGAGTAAATGAGGATGTCATCGAGATATCCAAATACAAAGCTGCCGATAAAATCTCTTAAAACGTCGTTGACTAATGCCTGAAAGACAGCAGGAGCGTTGGTCAGGCCGAAGGGTATGACAAGATACTCGAAATGTCCAAGGGGAGTTCGAAACGCCGTTTTCCATTCATCTCCCTGTTTTATACGGACCAAGTGATAGGCGTTTCGCAAATACAATTTGGTAAAGATTGTGGCAGATTGTAATTGTTCATGAATAGAGTCAATTAACGGGAGGGGGTATTTATTCTTTATGGTAATGTTGTTAAGACCTCGGTAGTCGATGCATGGGCGAAGAGTCTTATCCTTCTTGGTTACAAAGAAAAACCCTGCTCCCATAGGAGAGGTGGACGGGCTAATAATCCCAGAGTCAAGGGATTCCTCACTGTAAGTCCTCATAGAATCTCTCTCGGGGCCAGAGAGATTGTAGAGGCGACTGGTCGGTAGCGGAGCCCCAGGAAGAAGGTCGATGGAACAATCATATGGCCGATGAGGGGGCAGAGATGAGGCCTTTTGTTTACTAAATACTTGGGCCAGGTCGTGATACTCTGGGGGAATAGACGATAAATCAATCTCCTCTGTGGGTGAGTCGGGTCTGGAGTGTGTGGAGATACCCGAATGAAGGCAGTGCTTAAGGCACCTGTCGCTCCATTTTTCTACCCTCCTGATCTCCCAGTTTATGTGGGGGTTATGATGCTTCAACCAGGGGTACCCTAAAATACACTGGGTGTTGGGTCAATCGAATACAAAAAAGTCAACGTATTCGTGGTGGTTTCCAGAAGTTATAAGGTGTAGTTTTGACATTTTAAAATGGATCGCCAGGGTCTCACCAGTGACTCCTGCTATGGAAACAGGAGGAATTTCTTGAAGAGGTAGTGAAAATTCTTGGACCAGATTTTGGCTGATTAAATTTTGCTCAGCACCAGAGTCGATCAATATTACAACAGGGAAACGGTTTTGATTAATTTGGATGACTGTGGGAAGTGTGAGTCTATGAGAGGGAGTGAAAGAGGACGTACCCACCAGTATCTCCCTTTTTACCGGCGGGCATCTTAGTTTCCCTGAAACGGACAAGATGCTACATAGTGTCCATCTTTTCCACAATAAAAACATAATCTTGACTCCCGACGTCTCTGTCTTTCATCAGGTGTTAGACGAGTACGTCCCACCTGCATAGGTTCTGGCTCTGGCAGCGTTGTGTGTGTCATTGGAACCGGATTCAAGCAACCCTGGGA
>NC_056510.1:43167582-43173218 GCF_014905685.2 Nematolebias whitei | reverse complement strand
CTGATGTGCTGCCAGAGGGATCTTGTATTGTCTGACAAATGTTGGTGGTGCGTTGGGTGGGGTTGGGATGCTCACCGTGTGGAGTGAGGTCAACCCACAATCTGTTGAGTCAGTTGAAAATGACTTTTCATATTTTAAAAGAACTTGGCGAAGTTTGTCTCTTTCTTCATCAGATGTCAGAGCGTCGGCTTGGGCGACCACCTGTTCAATCTGTGATGAGACTGATAAGGGTTCTTGCTCTTTGGGGAGCTCCAACAAATCCCTTTCTGAGTCGTCGGACCTGTCTATGGGTAAGACACCATAGGTTTGCGGTCCTTGGTCGACTTCATCGGTTGAGAAAAGAGCTATGGCCTGTGTTGGTTTTGTGAACCATACTGGCCCAGCTTCTTGACTTGGTACCAGGTTATCTGGGAGTCCTCCCAGAAATGGAATGCCTAGTTCAAAATCATGAAAATCAGTGGAAATCAACCATCCTAGCATAGTGTTTTTTGGGATCAGCACCTCATCCGTGCCTGTGTTACACATAGCAACAGATGTGGTCCTGGAGTCAAGGCTCACTTGGTTCGTGGCTTCCACGGACAGTCCCAAGTTGAAAAACGCAGGAGAAGGTTGAAAATATGCCTGTTTATGGCTAATAGCTTGTCCAGCTATGATGTGGATTCGCACCATTAGGTTAATCACCTGAGGTGGTACTGTGGTAGTTTGGTTGCTAGCAACCCGGCAGGCCTCTGGAATGGTCTGCCCAGCCTTAAGGTTTGCTGTGTCTAGCACAGGAGGATCCTTTGTGGCTGGTTTTAGAGACCACAGCACCTTGTTGATGGTGTCCACATGGACACCCAACCTTACCAAAATGTCAAAGCCTATGTAGGTTGCATGTGGTAAGTTTTGGATCACGAGAAACGGGTGAACCAGTTCTCGTTGGTTCCAGTTTAGTTTTAGGTTAATGACTCCTTCAGCGGTCATTACCTGTGAACTATTGGGAACTAATGGAAAGCGGAAAGCTTTTTTAATTAGTTCTAGACCCACGTGTTTGTGAACCAAGGTTTCATAGAAAGCTCGGTTAATTGCTGATTTATCTGTCCACAGAGACAGAACAGCATCGTTGGTGTGGGATCCTTGGATCTCTACACCTTTAACTACCAGTGGTAGGTAGTGTTTGGTGGACTCTGACTGCTCCAGCTCACAGAGGAGGCTGTCTTGGTGGGTCAGAGTTTGGACCACCGGGTGGGTCTCTTTGGTTTCACATGATTTCAAAGGAATACTCACCGGGCTCGTGTCCTCGGCTGAGGAGTCCTTTGTGCCCTCCGCGGTACCTGCTTTTAGGCAGTCTATGTTACATTCCGGAGGCATTTGTATTGGCAGTGGTTTGCTCACCTTGGCCCACATCGTTTGATCACCATAATCTATAATCGCGTCGAAGCGATTTATAAAATCCTGGCCAACCAAAAATGGGAATGAGTCAACACTGGACACGTGTACCGGGTGGTATAGTGTCATTCTGCCAATCTGCATGTGAACCATTGCTATAGCTGTCAGGGTTGTCCTCTTCTCTGAGAGACCCTGCATTTCTATAGCACATTCTGTGAGAGGTATTATCCTGTTAACACTGGCAGCGGCTGTCCTCAGCTCCTCGAACAGTCTAGCTGACATAATTGTTATGTCTGCCCCACCGTCCAGAAGTGCTTCATGTGTGAGGACACCTTCGAGCGTTACTGACAGGTACGCCTTCTTGGCGACCCCCCTTCTGATAAAGTTACACAGAAACCTCTTAGGTTTTTTCTGACGTTTCTTCACACGTTCAGCCTTGTCTGTGTAATCTTGGTTTGTCTGAACTGTCAGCACAGCAGTAGCTGTGTTAGAATTTGTGGTCGGAGCGAACCCAGAGTGCAGAACAGGGACTCAACTCGGCAGATATACAAAAATAGGTCTTTAATGATAAACGAAAAGTACAAAATAAACAAGCTGACGGGGCAGCAAAACTTACATAAACAAGGAGGGAGGCACGGGGAACTCAGGAGACACGGGGAACTCGAGGAACCAGGAAGACAAGGAGAGACTCAGGAGACTCAAGGAAGCGTACCCAACGAAGACGACCCGACAAAGGACAAGACAGAATGGGACTGCTTAAATACTGGGAGAAGACGAGACATGATGACAAACAGCTGGGACGAGACACAGGTGGCAACAATGGAAACTAATGAGGGAGCACGAGGGAAACAGACACACCGGGCCACAGAAAAGTACCATCCTTACAAGCTGTTTCTGAGTGTTCAGCTTGCGATGACTCGTCATCGTTTGTGTGTGAGTTTATCCCCCTTTCTTCCGATGAGGGGTTGTTGGAGGCAACAACAACAATGTCTTGGTGTGTTCCACCGACATCTGTGATGTTGTCATTCGCGCCCTCAGATGTAATAGTGATTACATCACTGCATAGTGCTCCAGGTTGGTTTCCCGTGTCAGTGTGTTTCAAAGTTTCTAACAACCTGCGTAGTTTCTCTGTCTCTTCCGAGCTCAGAGGTGTAGGGCCTTGTTTCTGGAACCTTTGTGATTTTTTCGCCTCGGTTCGTTTCGTCCGAGGTGGGGGATGGTTAGGTACGTCTTTTGGGGGTTCCTTTTCGGACTTCCCCTGATAATATGGGTCACCTTGGTTCCCATATCTTTGCGTCCTACGCACACCCCACTTACGATAATCACGTTCATCCTCTGAAAGAGGAGCTTTTTCGTCCCAGCGTGCACCTTCATGACGCGGTTTGTTAGTTTGAAAAGACTGCTTTTTCTCGCCTTTTGTAGGAGGGGGAGGCGTCATGCGCCGCCCTTCCAGTTCTAGCGAATGGGGTTTAACCTTTACACCAGGAAACACCTCTATGGGCGTCTTAGCCTAAGAACATGCCTCAAACACATTCACAGCACACTGTTTAATCTCATTGATGGATTTTTCTCTGAAATTTGCCATAATTTGTACTGACGTCTTAATGTCAGCGTGGAGATTTTTGCTGAAAACAAATTTAAAACCTTCTTCTTCCTCCATTCCGGTTTCATTTCTGTAACCAAAATAAGCTTGGAAGATTCTTTTGTAATAAACCTTTGGATGTTCATGCTTCCCATGCGTGACCTTGTCTGCAGCTGGGAAACCAGCAGGCCCCGTGCAGGGGTCGTATTCCCTGATCAAAGCTTCACACAGAAGGTTGTAATCCCTTCTCGTGGCATCAGGTTGACGCTCGATGAAGGTGAACACCTCTCTGTCCGAAGTGAGCCTTATCAGACTGATTTTATCCTCAACCGTAGCATTAGGATAACCACTCAGTCTGAAATCAAGGTCATTTAGATACGCTTTTGTAGCAGTTGAACCCATTGGGCTAGGTACAAAGCGTTGAACATATTTTGAGATTTTTTGCAAATCCGAAATTGAGAGCAAAGGCTGTATTATCGGTATCGTAGGAACCAAAATGTCACGTGGAGATGTGTCTCTACACACATGTGGAGGTGGCAGAATGGGATTAAGAGCAGGAGGTGCACCAAAATCCTTCTGAGGTGATGGCGGGTGACCTGGACTCTGACCTTGGTTATCTTTGAGTTCCAGACAAGCTCGCCCCACGTCAGAAATCTTATTTGTTGCTGCGGCTAGTTTCTCCTCACAGGCTTTTAAGCGTTCCTGTGATGTTTGACATTCACTTTGTAAACGCACGCCTTGTTGGACTAACGCCTCTTTTTCCAATCTGCATTCGTTCAAAGCTTCTGATGTGAGCTACAACCGTTGTTGTAACGTATCGTTGTCTGAACACAGTGCTTGGTACTGAAACTCTCTATCCCTAATCTTCTCCTCATATGAGTGAGCTTGTAATGACAGCTGAACTCGTGAGAGCTCTCTGTCACGTTGTACCTCATTTGCACGGGTCTCCTGATCAAAGTTAGACAGTGCCATGTGTTAGAGGTTCTCCCTGGAACTCTGGTTCTCTCTGGAACGTTGTTCAGCTTGGAACTCTTGTTCTGCTCGGAACTTTGTTCTGCTTGGAACTAGGAAGTGTTGACCCTTTTAA
Organism: Nematolebias whitei; assembly: GCF_014905685.2. Taxonomy (NCBI): domain Eukaryota; kingdom Metazoa; phylum Chordata; class Actinopteri; order Cyprinodontiformes; family Rivulidae; genus Nematolebias; species Nematolebias whitei. The sequence goes on along the minus strand of NC_056510.1, from coordinate 43,169,181 downwards.
AGAGGTCACTTCCGGTTCCTCTGAGAACTTCCTGATTGGTTGAAAGAACCAACAGGGGTGTGATTTTAGTGACGTCAGAGGTTATTACAAGTCAGAAAAACAGCGGAATGTTTTTGGAACAGACGGAGAAATGTTTTTGAAACAGACAGAGAAATGTTTAGGCGAGATGGCAGAAAGCAGGTGCCAGTCTCCTTCTATCTATCTGAAAAAGTTAAACATGACATTTCGTTCCAATAAACATGTTTTTGACCGTTCCTTCACTTTTGACCGACTCACTACTTCTCATTTCAGACAGAAGATCAAAAATGCATCATTACTCTTGTAACAGACATTAACTTGATTTCTACTTTGAGTGAGGATTAAAAATCATTAATACTGTTTCACAGTTGATTTAAAGTGAGTAGTTAACTTCAACATTTAAAATGGTTTGAACTAAACACACTCTTGATTATCAAGACATTTGTAAAATAGTAATGATAATAAAAAAGAGAGTGTTCTTTCAATTGATTAGTGCAAGAAACAATTAGAAAGTCTCTGGATGAGCTTAATTTGTATTTCTGGACTCAAATCAATGAAATAACAGTTCCTGTTCCAGGAAGGCCCTCAGGGTCAGGACCTGACCTGAGGCTTGGTTCACTACAGTAGCATTTCTGTTATGACTCAAGGTACCCAGATGATAACGAGGAGCAAAACGACACAACATTCAATAAAAGTGTACAGTGAAATTTATTTACAGTGGAATCTTATTTACATATATACATGTAGGTTGGCTGGAATCCCTGGAAGAGCAAAGGCACGGTCAGGATGGTCAGGCACGGAGGTAGTACAGGAATTGATTGTGAAGTCTTGTTTCTTTCTTACAGGTGGATTTGTAGAGTCACTCTGTGTAGAGTCCAGGGTTTCCAGAGGGGTTCAATCCTATAGGCAGTATGAGGCAGGCAAGTGGCTGGAGGGCAAGAGCGCAGGGAACAAGGTGCAGGACCAAAAACCAAGCAGGGATGGATCCAAACAACAGGTTGGCTGTAGGCACACAAAAACAAGGTAAGTTCTCTTTTCTTAATCTTAGCATTACTGGCTAGAAGCATAAATACCCAAAGAGGAATCAATGCTCCAGCAAAGAGTAGAGCTTGACTGCAGCCTTAAGTAGTGTGGAAGCTCATCAGGTAGACGACCGTCAGCTGAAGGTAATCAGCGGCCATCTTGGGGCTGCAGCAAGTGCTACTCCTACACAAGGCAGATCCGGACAGGAGAATCCAGTTGCACAGGTAGGACTCAGGAGACAGGTGTAAAATAAAATACTTTTAATAATAATAAATGCTCCAGCCAGACAAAACCCAGAACAAGACCATGAACGGACAAGCTTCATCCTTTTCTCAAGCTGAGCGAATTTACCAACTTGAAGAGATGTTAAAACAAGTCTTAGTTCAACAACAAAAGACTCAGTCTAACTTACAGGAGCTAGGAGAAATGTTTTTTTTCTATTAATCAGAGACTTGCACCCTCTCCATCTACAGCCCCAGCTGCTCCACCAGCAACGAGTCCCACCGACAACAGCCCAGTAAGTAAATCAACTAATGAAGAACTGTTTATCAAACCTTC
>NC_056510.1:43149483-43167572 GCF_014905685.2 Nematolebias whitei | reverse complement strand
GTTACAAGGTACGTTTCTAAATTCCTTGTCAGAGTATATTAAAGACCAGATTGCGGCACGAGATGAGCCGCCTAGTTTTCTCAAGCTGAGCGAATTTACCAACTTGAAGAGATGTTAAAACAAGTCTTAATTCAACAACAAAAGACTCAGTCTAACTTACAGGAGCTTGGAGAAATGTTTTTTTCTATTAATCAGAGACTTGCACCCTCTCCATCTACAGCCCCAGCTGCTCCACCAGCAACGAGTCCCACCGACAGTAGCCCAGTAAGTAAATCAACTAATGAAGAACTGTTTATCAAACCTTCAGGGCTTTTTTCTGGAGACCCTGATCAATGTGAAGGCTTCCTCCTCCAATGCAAACTCGCCTTCAAGGGGGCCCCTCAGCGCTTCTCTACAGACATCGCTAAGATCACATACTTTTCCAGTCAACTCAAAGGTAACGCTCTGCAGTAGGCAACTTCATTTCTACATCAACACGACATGGATACTGTTTCTTTCGACACTCTTCTCACCGAGTTCCGCAGGATTTTCGATAGACCATTGCAACAACCCAATGCAGAGAAACATTTGCTGGGATTACGTCAGGGCCAGCGACCTGTATCCGAGCACGCTCTCGAGTTCCGCATTCTCGCCACACAGACTGGATGGAACGAGAGAGCGTTACAAGGTACGTTTCTAAATTCCTTGTCAGAGTATATTAAAGACCAGATTGCGGCACGAGATGAGCCGCCTAGTTTTGACGCATTAATAAATTTAGCAATATCCCTGGACGAACGCTTCCGGGAACGATGAAGAGAACGGGACTACAACTCCCAGAGGGCCGCCACTTCTGGTCTTGCCACGTCATCAGGAGGGATTTGCAACTACAAGCTGGTTTTAGAGGACTACAAGTCCCAGGGTTACATGAATCCTGTTCTAATGACACACCTAACGCTGCCTGAACCAGAACCTATGCAGGTGGGACATACACGTCTAACACCTGATGAAAGACAAAGACGTCGGGAGTCAAGATTATGTTTTTATTGTGGAAAAGATGGACAATATGTAGCATCTTGCCCGTTTCAGGGAAACTAAGATGCCCGCCGGTAAAGAGGGAGATACTGGTGGGTACGTCCTCTTTCACTCCCTTTCATAGACTTACACTTCCCACAGTCATCCAAGTTAACCAAAACGGTTTCCCTATTGTGGTATTGATCAATTCTGGTGCTGAGCAAAATTTAATCAGCCAAAAACTGATCCAAGAATTTTCACTCCCTCTTAAAGAAATTCCACCTGTTTCCATAGCAGGAGTCACTGGTGAGACCCTGGCTCAGATACGCTTTAAAACAGCAAATCTGTACCTTATAACTTCTGGGAACCACCACGAATACATTGATTTTTTTCGTATTCGACTCATCCAACACCCAGTGTATTTTAGGATACCCATGTTTTAAGCATCATAACCCCCACATAAGTTGGGAACTCGGGAGGGTAGAGAAATGGAGCGACAGGGGTCTTAAGCACTGCCTTCGTTCTGGTATCTCCAAACACTCCAGACCTGACTCACCCACAGAAGAAATTGATTTGTCATCCATTCCCCCCGAGTATCACGACCAGGCCCAAGTGTTCAGCAAACAGAAGGCTTTATCTCTGCCTCCTCATTGGCCATATGATTGCTCCATTGACCTTCCTGGGGCCCCGCTACCGGCCAGTCGCCTCTACAACCTCTCTGGCCCCGAAAGAGATTCTATGAAAACTTATAGTGAGGAATCCCTCGACTCTGGGATTATTCGCCCGTCCACCTCTCCTATGGGAGCGGGGTTTTTCTTCGTAACCAAGAAAGACTAGACCCTTTGCCCATGTATCGACTACCGAGGACTTAAGAACATTACCATAAAAAATAAATACCCCCTCCCGTTAATTGATTCTATTCACGAACAATTACAATCTGTCACAATCTTCACTAAATTGGATTTACGAAACGCTTATCACTTGGTCCGTATAAAACATGGAGATGAATGGAAAACAGCTTTTCGAACTCCCCTTGGACATTTCGAGCATCTTGTCATACCCTTCGGCCTGACCAACGTTCCTACTGTCTTTCAGGCATTAGTTAACGACGTCTTAAGAGATTTTATCCTGGGATTTGCAAACTTTTACCGACACTTTATAAAGAACTACAGCCGCATCGCCGCACTCTTATCACAGCTTACCTCAATCAATAGGACATTCAGATGGAACCCTAAAGCAGATGCAGCCTTTGGTAAGCTCAAACAACTTTTTTCCTCCACACCCATCCTCTGTCATCCAGATCCCAAACGTCAGTTCATTTTGGAAGTAGATGCATCCGATACTGGGGTAGGAGCGGTGCTGTCCCAAAGGTCCCCCAGCGATAATAAAGTGCACCCATGTGCCTTCTTCTCCCGTCGCTTGTCCCAAGCGGAACGGAATTATGACGTGGGCAACCGGGAACTTCTGGCTGTAAAATTAGCTTTAGAGGAATGGCGCCACTGGCTAGAGGGCACTGAACTTCCTTTTTTAATATGGACAGACCATAAAAATCTGACATACTTGAGGGACGCCAAACGACTGACCCCCAGACAGGCACGTTGGTCGCTGTTTTTCAACCATTTTAATTATACCTTGACGTTCAGACCCAGTTCTAAGAATACCAAGCCTGACTCTCTCTCTCGCCAGTTTTCTTTCCCAGATGTACCTGACTCTGAAGAGAACATCATCCCTCCCGTCTGTATTGTTGGGGCCCTCACCTGGTCTATTGAGAGAGAGGTTCACGAGGCTCATAAGGATGAACCTAATCCCGGTACATGTCCCTCTGGGACACTGTTCGTTCCCTCCACCATGAGGTCTAAGGTACTCAAGTGGGTACACACTAATAAACTTTCCTGTCACGCTGGTACCTCACGCATGTTGTCGCTTACCAAGACTCATTTCTAGTGGCCTACGCTCTCCCAAAAGAATTTGTTGCAGCATGTGCTACCTGTGCCAGAAATAAAACTGGAAACCAACCCCCTGCTGGTCTGTTGTAACCACTACCCACGCCCAGCCGTCCTTGGTCACACATATCGGTGGACTTTGTCACAGGCCTGCCACCATCAGAAGGTAACACAACCATTCTTACTGTCATTGATAGATTTTCAAAAGCAACCCACTTCATTCCACTATCCAAATTACCTTCTGCCCTAGAGACGGCCCATCTCCTTGTTCAGCATGTTTTTAGGATCCATGGCATCCCATCTGATGTGGTGTCAGACCAGGGCCCACAATTCATTTCTCAGGTTTTGCGTTGTTTTTACAATACTTTGGGGGCATCTGTCAGTCTCACCTCCGGTTACCACCCCCAGTCGAATGGTCAGGTGGAAAGTGGTAACCAAGAGTTGGAGACCACCCTACGGTGCATTGTGGAACGCAACCCCTCGGCTTGGAGTCAACACTTGGTTTGGGTGGAATATGCCCACAACTCGCACAAATCTTTGGCTACAGGTATGTCCCTGTTTGAAGCCTCCCTTGGCTACATGCCTCCATTGTTCCCCAGTCAGGAGACAGACATCACCGTACCCTCCGTTCAACAACACTTCTGCCGATGTTGACGTGTCTGGCGCCAAACCAAGGCGGCTCTCCTACACACGGCTGCCCAAAACAAGAGGTTTGCCGACCGCCACTGTTCTGTTGCACCATCCTACCAGGTGGGTCAAAAAGTATGGCTCTCACCAGAGACATACATCTAAAAGACACCCCCAGGAAGATGGCCCCCAGATTCATCGGTCCCTTCCCCATCATCAAAATCATCAACCCCTCTGCAGTTCGATTACAGCTCCCTAGTTCGATGAAGATTCATCCCACTTTCCATGTTTCTCAAGTCAAGCCTGTTTCAGAGAGCCCACTATGCCCACCTGCCAACCTCCCTCCACCGACCCGGTTGATCGACAATCATCCAGCCTTCACCGTACGGACCATCCTGGATGTGCGACGCTGAGGAAGGGGATTCCAGTACCTCGTTGACTGGGAGGGATATGGCCCGGAGGAGCGTTCTTGGATTCCCTGCTCATTCATCTTGGATCCCAGACTCATCACTGCCTTCTTCAAGGCCCACCCCGAGAAGCGCCTCAGGTCGCCTGGGGGCGATTCTTGGGGGGGGGGGGGGGGTACTGTAAGAGTAGCACTTGCTGCAGCCCAAGATGGCCGCTGATTACCTACAGCTGACGGTCATCTACCTGAAGAGCTTCCACTCTACATAAGGCTGCAGTCAAGATCTACTCTTCGCTTGAGCATTGATTCCTCTTTTGGTATTTATGCTTCTAGCCAGTATTACTAGAGTTGATGAAAGAGAACTTACCTTGTTTTTGTGTGCTTACAGCCATCCTGTTGTTTGGATCCAATCCTGCTTCGTTTTTGGTCCTGTGCCTCATTCCCTGCGCTTTTGCCCTCCAGCCACTTGCCTGCCTTGAACTGCCTGTTGGATTGGACCTCTCTGGAAACCCTGGACTCTACACAGAGTAACTCTGCAAATCCACCTGTAAGGAAGAAACAAGACCACACAATCAATTTCCTGTACTACCTCCTTGCCTGACCATCCTGACCGTGCCTTTACTCTTCCAGGGGTTCCAGCCAACCAACATGTATATATGTATATAAGAACCACTGTAAATAAATTTCACTGTACACTTTTCAATTGAGTCTTGTGTCGTTTGGGTCTCTTTATCAACTGGGTACCTTGAGTCGCAACAAAGGTTTTCTGTTTGGGTAGCTTTTGACATATCTGATGGTGGAGATGATGTCAGTACATGTACTAATGTAACCCAGAACTGAGGATGCATATTGGTCCAGATCAAGCGATCCTTCATTTTCTGCAGCTTCTCTGAAAACTTGCCAGTCTGTTTGATCAAAACAGTCTCTCAGTATGGGGCCAATGTCCTAGATTCAACATTTAACTGTCTTTTGTACCGGTCTGGAGCGTCTCAGCGGGGGCATGTAAGCAGGAGCCAGGAAAATTGAGATGTGGTCTGACAGTTATAGGTGGAGATGGGGTTTGGCTTTGTATGCGTCTTTTACGTTCATGTAAACATGATCCAACATGTTGTCTCCACGTGTTGGTATGCACACATGCTGAAAAATGCTTGGGAGACAGTCCTTTAGATTCACGTGATTAACGTCTCCGGCTACCACGTAAAGCACCTCAGGGTGTTTGTTCTGCAGAGAATTGATTATATCATGAAGTTCTTGCATGGCGTCATTAGCATTAGCATCCGGAGGAATGTAAATAACTGTGACGAAAGTCACTGTGAACTCGTGGAGTAGATAATGTGGCCGACATTTCACTGTTATTTGCTCCAAAGCCTTCAAACATGAGTTTTTTACAACAATTCACGTGCACCAACTTTTTCTCACGTAAATGCACACTCCGCCTCCCTGTGATTTCCCCGTTAGCTCACTGCAGCGGTCCGCTCGAAAAAAAAGTATTTCATACAGCTGGAAGACTGCATCCGGTGTTTCACTTGTAGTCCATGTTTCTATGAGGCAAAGCACCGCACACTTCATCATCTCTTCTGAGGCGCCCGCTCTCAGACGAAACAAATCCATCTTGTTGTCCAACGAGCGGACGTTCGACAGAAAGAGAGAAGGCATCGGGAGTTTTCCGGCTTAAGCGTTAGCTCGTAGCCACACAATAACCCCCGCCTGACGTCCTCTCTTCTTAAGCCGGGAGCAGCGCTTCCTCTTCTGCATGTTGGAACGTCTCTGCTGCAGTACCGGGAGCCTGTGAAGCTGCAACTGCTCTGAGTGCAGCCATGGCTTCCATGAGCCCAATATTTAAGGTTGTTTGTTTTAATCTTGTGTACATAAAGTAATGCATGATATTTGCTATCTTTTGTAATATCATCCTTTTCCACATCATTAAACTTGTGGATAACAACTGCTTTAGTCTTGAGTCTTGGTGTGCTAAGAGTTCTGACTGTCTAATATGCACATGGAGTGTATCCAGAGCAGCACAGCTATTGTTCTAAACCGACAAACTCCTGTTTACCTCTAGCAACATCCACACACAACAGTACAAAAATGAAGTATACTGTGTGTAATCCAAAGTAAATGCTATGAACTAACACAGAAATGCAAGGTTCAGAATTTATGTGTAAAAAACATTATTTAGGTTAATATTATATTGAATTTATTTTACTTGGTGTAGAATGCTACTGTTGTGTATTGTTACAGCTTTGTAGAGAAAACAGGAAAGCAAAAACTGGCCTCCAGAGATGAGCTCTTTAGAGAGGGCAGACTATTAAAAACAACTTGCCACAGACAAAGAATTCAGTTTCTCCATAATGTGAAGTATAAAAAATAAAAAGAGACTTGCTGGAGACTGGATATTGATGCAAAGTTTTAGACTTTAACTTTACAATGAATGAACAGATACAATAGTTGAAGAACAGTAATGGATACTGAGTTAAACGTTTCTTACATAACTTTGTGGGGGTATGTGGAACTAAACAAATACAAATATTTGTATTTTGCTATTATGTTTACAGTATATTTGTTGATAATCTGTAGTAATTCTATTATTGTGTATCTGATCTGGACAAACAAAAACCTCCATGAGCCCATGTACATTTTCATAGCAGCTTTGTTATTTAACTGTGTTCTTTACAGCACCACCCTTTACCCAAAGCTCCTGATTGACTTTTTATCTGAAAACCAGATCATATCATATTTAGCTTGTCACTTCCAGTTTTTTATGTTTTATACTGTAGGATGGGCAGAGTTCTTACTGCTGGCAGTGATGTCGTTTGACAGATATGTGTCTATTTGCAAACCTCTGCGATATCGAATGATTATGACTAAAAGCACAGTGAACCTTTTTCTTGTTCTGGCCTGGTTCTTTCCTGCTTGCCACATTGCAGTACAAACAATCCTGAGTGCCAAAGCTAAAATATGTAATTTAAGGTTAAAAGGAATCATTTGCAACAACGTCATTTACTCAATTCACTGTGTAAGATCAAGACCAATTGCTATTTTTGGGGTTGTTGCTTTAATAAATATGGTATATATACCCATGATCTTTACAGTTTTTACTTATGCAAAGATATTTGTGATATCCTATAAAAATTCTAAAACATTGAGAAAAAAAGTTGCTGAGACCTGCATACCTCACCTGTTGGTTTTAATCAGCTACTTCTGTTTGATTACATATGATGTATTTATAGCCCGAACGGACGTTGATTTTCCCCAAACTGTTCGTTTTATAATGACATTACAAGTGTTTTTGTATCATCCTTTGTTTAATCCATTCATATATGGAATCAAAATGAAAGAAATTTGCAAACGTCTTAAAAGATTGTTTTGTTCAGGCAAAATCTGAGATCCATTATGTTAGCTCAAATGACTTAGTTGAAATCAGATGTTATCAACTGTCTTATGTCTAATTTTTATTAATTTTTATCTTAAATTCTCAGAAATAAGTCTAAAGGCAACTTGTGTGTGAGGGATGTGTTTCAAGGCTCTTATTACTCAAAAAAACTTTATGTCTAAAATGTTTTTCAGACAAGATGGTTACTTCAAAATACTTTTTTAAGAACTTGTTTATTGAACACTATGAAATGGACAAATGGTTTGATTCTTACATAAAACTTGTTTAACACAACACTCAAAACTGTCCAGGGGAATCTTTGTCAAGGTTTATGGATGTTTTTTTTTAATACTATGGCTGAGAATGTTAACTGCCCATGAACTGTGTTTGAGTTAGCAGAGAGACTAGAACGAGGAGCTGATTGGATACTGCATGTGCAGCTGGTACTCCAAGGTCGTCTCTGAGTCTGTGAGTTTGGAGGAGCTGATAAGCGTGTATTATAAAAACAATCCTGGCACACTGTCCAGAGCAAACTCTCATGACTGAGCTTCAAGTATGTAACTTTGTACATCTGTGTAAGCCTGTTGTGACCATCTATCCTTACAAGTAAAACTCTGTGAAATAATCTTCTGTTGTTGTGTGGCTTCATTAGTAATTAAAATTCATAGAATAGAGAATATTTTTCTCCAGTACATTTAATATTAGGTACTAAATTATCAATGTGTAATTCTAAACATCCATCTTGATCTAACCCAAGATTTTGTCCCCAATCAGTGATAGAAAAAGAGAAATTGAAAATACCCTCGGTATGTGCACGTTGTTGGAATGACCGCTTGAAAAATAAACAAGGTTCCTGACTTTCAATTTGACGTGTGGCTACATCTAGGTATGAGGAAATTTTATTTCAAAATGGGTTGCCACATTAAAATCCTAGATGGCTGCCAGCATAAATGTACATCCATAATATGAGCATGATAACTTGAGAAAATAGTGAGGTACCATCTTATATTTTGGCATGTTGCTACATCTAGGTGAATGAAAGGATCCTTTTGTAAAATAGTTTTCTAGAGGATCTTATGGTACCCTGAGGTGTAAATGAACAACATTTGAAAAAACAGAATTACATTTGAAAAAACGGAATAACATTTGAAAAAAAAGGAAGAAATTACATTTGAAATAATGGAATTACATTAGGCAAAACCAGAAGTGTTTTTTTTTTTTTTTTTTTTTCAAATGTAATTCCATTTTGTCAAATGTTATTTGGGACACTTCCGCTTTGGCCACTTCTGCTTTGGCTTAATGTAATTCTGTTTTTTCAAATGTGATTCTGCTTTTTGAAATGTGATTGTTTTTTCAGATGCGATTCTGCTTTTTGAAATGTAATTATGTTTTTTCAGATGTTCATTTACACCTCAGGGCCACCATAGGTTCTTATGATCTCGAGTTACCCAAATGCAAAAGTATTTAAATTTTTTAAACTAATTTTAAAAGGTATAGTGTCTAAGATTTTCTTTTCTATAGAGGTCACTCTTTTGAAGATTAATCATAATCTAAAAAAGTTAAATTTGGTCCTCTGGACATTCCAAAAAACAAAACAAAACAAAAAAATTGTAGAAACGTTTCATTTTTCATTTGAAAGACTTCCTCAGTCTGAGGAGCTGTATTCAGCTCAGTCTCTTAAATAGCACCTTCTCAGAGTGGATCAACCAGTTTGCTGACAACCAAAACCAGCTGCTCACATGGTCAAGAAGGACCATCAGCCTAACAATGGATCATTAGCACACTGATGGCTGTTTACTGTTCACAGAGGGCTGAGTGATACTAGCAATCACAGCATTGTAAGAGGGGGACAGTTGAACCCGGAGGCCTCCACCCCTGTTTAATGATGGACGATTTCTTTTCACAAAGATGGCCTCCTTTACTCCTCTCTCAAACCATCGTTCCTCTCTGTCCAGGATGTGAACATCTTCATCCTTGAAAGAGTGACTGCTGGCCTGGAGATGAGTGTAGACCGCAGAGTCCTGGCCTGATGATGTTGACCTTCTGTGCTGGTCCATCCTTTTGGCCAGTGGCTGTTTAGTTTCCCCGATGTAAGACTGATCACCCTCCTGACACTGAACAGCATACACAACATTACTCTGTTTGTGCCGGGGGACTGGATCTTTGGAATGAACCAGTCTTTGCCGTAATGTATTTTGGGGTTTAAAAGCCACTGGGATGTGTTAAGAACGAATGCCGGTTCGTTCTTCCCGGATTGGTTTTGATCGGAGGGAAAAGCCAGGCTTCCTTCAGGTTTAACAACATTTATTTTCACAAACAGATGGATGCACAGAATACAAGCAGATCTGGAGAAGCGGACCCAGTATGACATGAGCCGGTTCTGAAAAATAAAGAAAAAAGTGCCTCCTTATAACACCTGGGGGCCTCCCCCCGGGAGATATCTTGACCTTCTGCACTGGAAAACCACAATTCACCTCCTCAGGCAGGCAGAGGCGCTTCTATGACTCAGTGTACAATGTTATTTCTTCGTGCCTCCAAATGGTGAGAGTCTTCTCAGAGGCCCTACAACATTCCTAAGGTGATCTTCAAATGAGGCTGAACCTCCCTTCCTGCTGGTGCAATTAACAGATGTTCCTGGTTCACAGCTGCATACACTAAAACTTATTAACTTGACTAAACTAACCCCTAATAATCAATTATTGGTTTTAAACCTTCACAATATCCCACAGACTTTGTGTTTAGAAAATAAACGTCTCAGTTTCTCTGATACTCCCTCAACATATGGAATGACCACTGGTCTGGGTTCCTCCTTTTCACCTGTTGGCTGACTGGAGTCCTGTTTGGGTTTCTTCTCTGCTTTCAGGAAGGCCCAGTTAGGATATCCACATTGCTCTAGAGCCTGTCTTGTGTGGGATTTCTCCTTCTGCCTGGCTCCCGAGACAAACCCCATCTTGTCGGGTGGGCCAATTGTGGGGACTTTGCAAGGATTTTTAAATCAGTATTTAAAATCGAGAAAGGTTGGTATGAGACACAATTTAGAGGGTCTTTATCTTTCTTTGGTACAGTGGTGGGATGTAACTAAGTACGAATACTTTGTTACTGTACTTAAGTACATTTTTCATGTATCTGTATATGTGGGTATTTTATACTTTTACTCCACTACATTTTACATCAAGTATCTGTACTTTCTACTACACTATATTTCTTTAATGTGTTGCATTACAAGTTACATTCACGTTGCGGTTTTTTGATTTGTTTGTTACTTTGAAAGTAACTAAAGGTGAGAGGGGAGCTGGTCCATTGAATCACTGCAAAGTGGGCAGGTAACGTTAGACCCACCTTCAAGAAGAGATGGACCAATGACATATATTCTAGTATATATGTCACTGATCTGGGTGAACCCGCAGCACCACTAATACACCCAAAATTTATTCCACCACAAGAGAGTCAGTCAGAAGATACACGCCACCCATGGCCTTATTGAAAGACTGCTCAGTACAACGGGACAGATTCTCTCTCCCAAAAGAGCCAGACTGGACTCAAAAAACTTTGAAAACCAACTTTTTGTGAACTTGAACAAGAAATTCTTGCTGCAATATTAAAATGTGTCAGTTCATGGGATGTTAGGAGACAAGAGATGTCTCCAAATGGCTCGACACTCGGGTCCAAGTTTTAAAAATGGTGTCAGGAAGTTAAAATACTTTTCAATATTGACCCATTACAAGGTTGAATAGACAGTATTTTAACTGGAGTTGATGACAAACTGGAGTTGAAATGATCAGAGCCTGTTCCTTTGTTAATTGTGTCTAATGCTTCTTTTGTTCAGGCAGACAACTTTTACTTAAATGTGTTTACTGCAGTTAAAATGACACATTGGTTTTGCTTTGTGTTAAATAAAAACTTTCAAAGGTATAATCATTCCTCTTTCTTATTTTGATTAATGATATTTAACTCTGCAGGTCATCCCTGAAATTCTGACGCACAGAATCACAAGTCCAGCTGTGAACTGTGTCACAGAGTAAACACAATAAAAACATGTATTATCTGCAGCATCGTTCATTAAAATGACTCAACACTATTAATGTATTACAGAAAATATACATATGGTAGGCAGACTTAAATATATGTAGACCATTGCATTATGTAATACATTCAGGAAGTACTTTTACTTTTAATACTTTAAGTATTTTAAAAGCAAGTACTTTACTTTTATGTAAGTAAAAATGTTAATGTGGTACTTCTACTTTTACTAGAGTACATTTTTGTCTGTTTATTTGTACTTTTACTTAAGTACAGTGTTTGAGTACTTTCTCCACCACTGCTTAGGTATAAGCGAGATTACAGCTTAATGCATGGACAGTGACAATGTCTGTGGCGCAAGTGACTCCTCAAACACAGACATGAATAAATGGTCAATTGACTGTAGTTACTGTATATAGCACTTTTCTATCTTATCAAGACACTCAAAGCACTTTAAACTACAATCTGTGCCTCATTTACCCATTCATACCACACTCTACTACATCTCTACAAAGGTAATTGAACAAATCATTCTAAATAGACTAATCAGTGGGAGTCTGATTAGACTCCCTCTGAATAATGTTGAATTATTGCATGTCAGTACAGGCAATAATTCAAGAATACCCGTGTAATTAATAAGGGTGAGAGAAGACTTGAAAATTTCTTTTAAAACTCAGATGGGAAACCATCTGGTTCAGGGGATTTCCCATTTTGCATATTGTTCATTGCAGCATTTATCTCAGCTACAGAAAGCTACCTCTCCAAATCCCCAGCAAGATCAAGATTCACTGAAGGAAGTTTAAGATCTTTAAAAAAGTTTTCTATGTCCGATAGGCTAGCTGATGACTCAGTCATATACAATGACTGGTAAAATTTACTAAAACGTGTATTGCTATGACATGCAGCAACCTGGTCACAGTTTATTACTGTAATAGCTTGGTTGGCTGATTGTTGCCACAGCTGATGTGTGAGCAAATGCCCAGCCCTTTCACCATGTTCATAGTAACCCTGTCTAGATTTGGAAATTAAATATTCTGCCTGCTGAGTAGACGAAGTTTTAAATTCAGTTTGGAGTAACAAATGTTTTTTTCATGAGATCCTGAGAGGGGGAGTGGCTATGTTTTCTGTCTAATTGTAATATCTCATCCGTTAACTCAGTGGTCCCCAACTTTTATTGTGGTGTCAGCTGAGCCTCGTCATCCTCCTCCCTGCTCTGCAGTGATTCACACATCAGATTGTTCACAAAAGCACAGGAACTTATGCATAGTGCAAAACTTTAATTATATTTGTGTTTTTTAATAAAAGTGCCCATGACTTTGAACTTTTAGGGGTGGAGATTTTTTTATGAGCAGAAGCAGAAATGCAAAGGAACAGCTCTGATGTGAATTCAAAAACGTTCAAGACAAAATCAGCTCTGATGTGATATTAGGAAGCTTTCTAAAAAAAGTTAAATCTGGTCCTCTGGACATAAAAAAAAAAAAAACAAACAAAGCAAAACAACAAAGAATGTAGAAACGTTTCGTCTCTTGTCCGAGAGACTTCTTCAGTCTGAGGTGCTGTATTCAGCTCAGTCTCTTAAATAGCACCTTCTTAGAGTGGTTCAACCAGTTTGCTGCTGACAACCAAAACCAGCTGATCACATGATCAAGAAGGACCATCAGCCTAACAATGGATCATTAGCACCTGATGGCTGTTTACTATTCACAGAGGGCTGAGTGATACTAGCAATCACAGCATTGTAAGAGGGGGACAGTTGAACCCGGAGGCCTCCACCCCTGTTTAATGATGGACGGTTTCTTTTCACAAAGATGGCCTCCTTTACTCCTCTCTCAAACCATCGCTCCTCTCTATCCAGGATGTGAACATCTTCATCCCTGAAAGAGTGACCGCTGGCCTGGAGATGAGTGTAGACCACAGAGTCCTGGCCTGATGATGTTGATCTTCTGTGCTGGGCCATCCTTTTGGCCAGTGGCTGTTTAGTTTCCCCGATGTAAGACTGATCACAGCCCTCCTGACACTGAACAGCATACACAACATTACTCTGTTTGTGCCGGGGGACTGGATCTTTGGGATGAACCAGTCTTTGCCGTAATGTATTTTGGGGTTTAAAAGCCACTGGGACGTTATGTTTAGAAAATAAACGTCTCAGTTTCTCTGATACTCCCTCAACATATGGAATGACCACTGGTCTGGGTCTGGGTTCCTCCTTTTCACCTGTTGGCTGACTGGAGTCCTGTTTGGGTTTCTTCTTTGCTTTCAGGAAGGCCCAGTTAGGATATCCACATTGCTCTAGATTAGATTTAGTTGGCAGCTCAGAACACCACATACAGAACACCATGGACTTTGTGGATAAGGTGAGGGATGTCATTCTTACGTGCATTCCGGTTGATGATGCAGTAGAGGTGGTCAGTTTAAAATTAAAATCAGACACCACTCTGAGCAGCAGGACCACACTTTCCACAGAACAACTGTGTCAACTCTTGAAACTGTGCCTGCAGTCAACCTACTTCACATATGGGGAGCAATATTATAGGCAGAAACATGGGTGTGCTATGGGGTCTCCAGTTTCTCCTATTGTTGCCAACCTGTACATGGAGGAGGTAGAAAAGAGAGCCTTGACGTCCTTTTCAGGGACACCACCAAGTCATTGGTTCAGGTATGTTGACGACACCTGGGTTAAAATTAAATCTCAGGAAGTCCAACATTTTACTGACCACATCAACTCTGTGGATAAATACATCAAGTTCACACGAGAAGATGTAAAAAATGGCAGGTTGGCTTTCTTGGACTGTGAGGTCTCAGTCTCTGATAGAGGACATTTGCAAACTGAGGTGTACCGCAAACCCACCCACACAGACCAGTATTTGCAGTTTGACTCCCATCACCCTTTGGAGCACAAGTTAGGAGTCATCAGGACTCTGTATCACAGAGCAGACAGCGTCCCCACTAGCTCGGGAGCCAGACAGAAGGAGAAATCCCACACAAGACAGGCTCTAGACGAAACGTTTCTACATATTTTTGTTGTTTTGCTTTGTTTTGTTTTTTTGAATGTCCAGAGGACCAGATTTAACTTTTTAGAAAAAGGGAAATAATATATTTTTGTCATTCAAGTTGCTAAAGGGTCAACACCATTAAAGTGGATGGTCCTTGTGTGAAAGGTAAAAAACAAAAACAAATACAAAAGTAATTTAAATTTGTTAATCCTAATTGTCAGGAGGGATACCTGGCTGGCACCCCTTTTAATAAATAAATAACTTTTGTAAACCATTACAAGTTCTGTTGTTAAAACAAGCTTTTTTCAGTTCCATTAGCTTGCTAAAGTAAAGTCACTCCTTAGCCATAGTGATCTGGAGAAGGCCATCCATGCCTTTGTGAGCTCTAGGCTTGATTACTGTAATGCCTCATATGTCTGTATTAATCAGACTTCTATCTCCCGTTTACAGCTTGTACAAAACTCTGCTGCTCGCTTGCTAACAAACACATGTAAATATGAACATATCACTCCTGTCCTTGCATCTTTGCACTGGCTCCTGGTTCAGTTTAGGATACAGTTCAAGCTGCTGCTGTTTGTTTTTAAAGCTTTGAATGGCCTTGCACCACCCTATATTTCAGAACGTTTGAAAGTCCAGAGCTTTACTGCCTGCTGGTCAAGATCTGCTGCAGGTGACTCACTCAAGGTGCAAAAAATGGGGGACCGGTCTTTTTCTGTTGCAGGTCCAACAGCCTGGAATACGCTTCCCCATGATCTGCGTGCCATCTCTGATCTGGTTCTGTTCAAAGCCAAACTGAAAACCTGCTTATTTAAAAAATGTTTAACATTTTGTATTTTAGTATTTAGCATTTTTTAAATCTTTTTTACCTTCTTTTATTCTGGTTGTGTTTTTAATTTGCACTGATTTATTGTGCCCTGTTTTTATTTGTTTTATCTTGTAAAGGACCTTGGTCAATGCAAGGCGTTGTTGGAAGGTGCTATAGAAATAAAGTTTTTTATTATTATTATTACTTATCAGGTCTCTCTTGTAAATGAATCCCAGCGACTCATTGGGATTAACCTGTATAAATAAAGATTGAATGAACTAGTAGTAAGTAGAAGTTTATTTTTAGTATAACTTGAACTTGGACTACTGTATCCCCTACTTCACGGCTTTTCACTTATCGGGGGGGGGGGGGGGTGTCATGGTCCCTAACACCCACGATAAATGAGGAACTACTACTTATCAGTGTTCATCTGCTTCAGGTGTTACATAATTTTCCAGAATTTTACTGGACTATTAAGGGATTTCACATTCCAGTTTACACAAATAACTGGGCAACTAGAGTGGCCAACATCCTTAATGCTCATCATGGTTGAACAGCAAGAGATTATTTACACACAAAATATCACAAGCCAGTACCTGATAGAAGAAACAAAATACCCCAAAAACTGATCCTGTATAAACCCACCCTCTCTCCTATCCAAACACAGACGGAATGAAAACCACTGTCAACTGAAAATCCACACATTAGTCTTTACCTAGAGAGCACAATCCAACCATCTGGGCTCCCATCTGCCCACATATGATATGAGTAATAGTAATAAAAAAAAAAACATAAAAAGAAAGAACAAAATATGTAAATATTGCCATAAATATAAAATGTGTACCTAAAAAGATAAACAAATTAGAGAAAAATAAAATTCTATAAATAAAATTAGAGAGGCACCGATCCAATACCAATGTTGGTATCGGTACCGATATCGAAAAAACCTTCTGGATCGGGTATCGGTGACAATGTGACCGATCTATGACTGGGCAGATCTATTCACTCTAATGCTATGCTTTGTGCTCTGAGAGATGTTACACTAAAGTACTGACTGAACAAATTAAAGTTGTGCTGTTTTTACATGTCTGACCGAGCTTGTGAAGCTCTTGGTGTGTTTAAGTGTGCTGTTATGGTGCAGCGTTTTCAATAAATTTGTAATTCAGTACATAAAAGAAATGTTTAAAGTTAATTCAGCACTGGGTTTGTAAGCTCAATCATCCAGGTAAACAAAAATGGCTAAATCATGTCATCTGGACTTGTTTCAGAAACAGGGCCACATGACATGATTTAGCCATTTTTGTTAATTCATCACAGTTTTTCCTGTATCGGATCGGCATCGGGCGCGAGTATCGGATCGGAAGTAGAAAAAGTGGATCGGTGCATCCCTAAATAAAATTAAAAATTAAAAAAGTTTCCATATTAGGGTGCCTACCAGAACTTACCACAATCAATTTAGAGAGTTAACACTAGAATCGCCCTCCAATATAAAATAATAATAATTTAAAAAAAAGATTAAAAAAAAAGAAAAACACTTCCATATTAGTGTGTGTATTGTATACCAGAACTTATGGTAATCAGTTCAGAGCATTAACGTTATACAGTCGCCCTCCAAAACACCTAGAATTTTGGACATACCACCATTAAAGGACCTTGTTAGGATTTTCTAGGCAGGAGTGAACCCAGTAGTGCAGACATGGACTCAACTCGGCAGAATACAAAAATAGGAATTTAATGATAAAATAAAGATACAAAATAACAGGCTGACGGGGCAGCAAAACTTACATGAACAGGAAGATAAGGCACGGGAAACTCAGGAGGACTCGGGGGACACGGAAGACTCAGGGAACTCGGAAAACTCGGGGGAACACAGGAGACCCAACAAGTACGACTTGACAACGAACAAGACTGACAGACGGCTTATATACAGGACAAGACGAGACGTGATTACGAACAGCTGGGACGAGACAAGGGTGGCACTAATTGAACTAACGAGGGAGCACAAGGGAACACAGACACAAACCGGGCCACAAAAAGGTACCATCCTTACAGTACCCTCCCCCCCTCAAGGACACCCCCAGGCGTCCCCCCCAACAAAAAAAAACTCCCAAAGGACTTGGGCGGGTGGAGGGCGGCACTGCAAGGGTGGAGGGCCCGAGGATAACACGAGGAAGAAACCAAAGACCTGAGAAAAACTATGACTAACCACAAGGAGGGAACACAAAGAATCTGGATGGTCAAGGGACCGTCCCTAGGAGTCATTGTTCCGGCGGGCGGCCGGGAGGCCGTCCATCAAGGCGGGCCGGGGGGGGGGCGGCTGGGAGGCCATCCAATACATAGGACCAGAGAGACCGTGGCAGGCGGTGATGAGGACTTGGAGAACGCAGCATGCGTCAAGGAGGCCTGGAGCTCTGCAGCAGACGACGGAGAGGCCTGGAGCTCTGTATCAGACGACGGAGAGGCCTGGAGCTCTGTAGCAGATGACGGAGAGGCCTGGAGCTCTGCAGCAGACGACGGAGAGGCCTGGAGCTCTGCAGCAGACGATGGAGAGGCCTGGAGCTCTGCAGCAGATGACGGAGAGGCCTGGAGCTCTGTAGCAGAAACGGGAACGGAGTCTTCTGCGGCAGGAATGGAAACCTCTGCGGCAGGAACAGGAACAGAATCTTCTGCGGCAGGAACGGAAACTTCTGCGGCAGGAACAGGAACAGAATCTTCTGCGGCAGGAACGGAGTCTTCTACGGCAGGAACAGGAACAGAATCTTCTGCGGCAGGAATGGAGTCTTCTGTGGCAGGAACGGAAACAGGAACTGAATCTTCTGCGGCAGGAATGGAAACAGGAACAGGAACAGAATCTTCTGCGGCAGGAACGGACTGTTCTGCGGCAGGAACAGGAACAGAATCTTCTGCGGCAGGAACGGAGTCTTCTGCGGCAGGA
>NC_056510.1:43145560-43149383 GCF_014905685.2 Nematolebias whitei | reverse complement strand
TCCAGAGATATTGCCAAATTTATTAAGGCGTCAAAACTAGGTGGCTCATCTCGTGCCGCAATCTGGTCTTTAATATACTCGGACAAGGAATTTAGGAACGTACCTTGTAACACTCTCTCGTTCCATCCGGTCTGTGCGGCGAGAATGCGGAACTCGAGAGCGTGCTCGGATACAGGTCGCCGGCCCTGACGTAATCCCAGCAAACGTTTCTCTGCATTGGGTTGTTGCAGCGGACGATCAAAAATCCTGCGGAACTCGGTGAGAAGAGTGTCGAAAGAAACAGTATCCATGTCATGATGAAGTAGAAATGAAGTTGCCCACCGGAGAGCGTTACCTTTGAGTTGGCTGGAAAAGTACGTGATTTTAGCGATGTCCGTGGAGAAGCGCTGAGGGGCCCCCTTGAAGGCGAGTTTGCATTGTAGGAGGAAGCCTTCACATAGATCGGGGTCTCCAGAAAAAAACTCTGAAGGTTTGATAAACAGTTCTTCATTAGTTAGTTTACTTCCTGGGCTGGTGTCGGTGGGACTCGTTGCTGGTGGGGCAGCTGGGGCTGTAGAAGGAGAGGGTGCCAGTCTCTGATTAATAGAAAAAAACATTCCTCCAAGCTCCTGTAAGTTGGACTGAGTCTCTTGTTGTTGGACTAAAACTTGTTTTAACATCTCTTCAAGTTGGTAAATTCGCTCAGCTTGAGAAGAGGATGAAGCTTGTTCGTTTATGGCCTCGTTCTGGGTTTTGTTTGGCTGGAGTGTAATGGAATAATATGCGTCTGATATTATCCATAATTTAAACGGATTCTTTCATTTTTCTGGACTGAGTACTATCGTGTTTTGAATATTAAATGTAGACGGAAACGTGTTTAAATTTCTGACTCACCAACAACAGTGAGCCGTTTAATTAAAAACGATTTAAACACATCACACATTTACAATAATTGGCAGATTGATTACAATAACACAGATTAATTAATGAGTTTTACAATGAGAAAATCATACGGCCATGATTTTCACTTGCAACTGAAATACAACAGACATTTCTGAAAATATCTGGATTAATTACTGGCAGATAGAAGAGTTTTAAAGATGGGAAAATGAAGGAGTTTAAATGGAGAGGAAAAGATGGATGAAGATGTAGGTCTGTAGACCAGAACGACACGCTCCCTTGAAGCGCAGCTTAATCCACGGTACACTGGTAGTTGAAGATCGACTCTTTTACCTTTCTGAAGATATTTCAGTTCCGGCGTAAAGTTCCACTTCAAGCCACCTTTCAGCGTCTCCGTAAGAACAGCTCCTCAGTGTCCTCAGGAGTCGTGAGATCATCACAGAACAGACTTCTTCATTGTTCAGAGCGTTCGTCGGGTAGCCACAGCGAGACGTCGTGGCATCGACGGACTCTGGTCATTCCATTAGAAACTGCTGGAACTTCTGTTCTTCTGAACTTCTCGTTCAAGGTTCTCCCTGGAACTCTGGTTCTCTCTGGAACATTGTTCAGCTTGGAACTCTTGTTCTGCTCGGAACTTTGTTCTGCTTGGAACTAGGAAGTGTTGACCCTTTTAAAGAGGTCACTTCCGGTTCCTCTGAGAAGTTCCTGATTGGTTGAAAGAACCAACAGGGGTGTGATTTTAGTGACGTTAGAGGTTATTACAAGTCAGAAAAACAGCGGAATGTTTTTGGAACAGACGGAGAAATGTTTTTGAAACAGACAGAGAAATGTTTAGGCGAGATGGCAGAAAGCAGGTGCCAGTCTCCTTCTATCTATCTGAAAAAGTTAAACATGACATTTCGTTCCAATAAACATGTTTTTGACCATTCCTTCACTTTTGACCGACTCACTACTTCTCATTTCAGACAGATCAAAAATGCATCATTACTCTTGTAATAGACATTAACTTGATTTTTACTTTGAATTAGGATTAAAAATCATTAATACTGTTTCATAGTTGATTTAAAGTGAGTAGTTCACTTCAACATTTAAAATGGTTTGAACTAAACACACTTTTGATTATCAAGACATTTGTAAAATAGTAATGATAATAAAAAAGAGAGTGTTCTTTCAATTGATTAGTGCAAGATACAATTAGAAAGTCTCTGGATGAGCTTAATTTGTATTTCTGGACTCAAATCAATGAAATAACAGTTTCTGTTCCAGGAAGGCCCTCAGGGTCAGGACCTGACCTGAGGCTTGGTTCACTACAGTCCCCCCTTTGGAAATCATCGCCTGTCCATGGGGATGAATTCCAACATGAACTTACGCCTTCGAATGTCCTTGAGCTTGATGTAATCCAGCAAGGGAAAACAAAAGTCAAAGAAGGTAATCCCACAACGGTTTAGGTAATTCCATAATGTTGTTGGTAATTCCATAATGTTATTGGTAATTCCATTGTAGCAATGCTTTAACCCTTTGGAAACAAAGTCTGTAATCCATTGGAAAAAGTCATATAATCCACAACGATAAATCCACAACGAATGGATGTGTTGATTGATCAGCATACAGAGGGGTTCCCTTGGATTGAACTGAAGATGCGGCCACTGGATGAAGATTGGAGACCAACGTCAGGATTGCAGGTCTCCTCCAGCGAAGGTTGTCTCTGGGTGACATCCAGTCGGTGCCGTTCTGGTTCAATGTATCATGCAATTATGAGGTTTAAGGTGGGCTTATGAAGGGGATTTTACATAAGGCCTTAACCTATATGCACCTGGTGTGTAAGCTATTATGATTGGGAACAGCTACAGCTACCAGTTAAGGGGTGGAACATGCTGAAAAGGGTAACTATAGGGGTCTATACCTATAAAAGGGTGTTCCAACTATACTACCATCGCTAACATTGTCTATGTTAGACTTAAATGGCCACTTAAGTTGGTTTACATGTCTGTTGCCTTTTAGACGAACGACTTGAGATTGGGTGTTTGGTTTCCCCATAAATGTTTTAGGAGTCTATGGCGAGACTCATCAAAAAGAATAAGCTATCCCCCCGAATAGAATTGTTCGAGTAGGTTCGGCTTAAGCGTTGTGAGACCAATGTAGATTATGGTACTTAAGGTAGCATTAATCTACATTGACTCCGCAAAGATTAGGTTTTAACGAGTGAACTGCATGTTGGCATAGTTAAAGTCCGTTACAGTCTCCAACTAAAATACATACAAAACTCATTCTTACCTCAGAAACAAATATCAAAAACCAATTAAACGATGTCTCAACATCGACAAAAACAGTGACTAAGCAACCAGTAAAACAACGTTTCAACATTGACAAAAGTAGTGATTAAGCAACTAGAAAACGACGTTTCGGTGCGTCACTCACTCTGAATGTCAGATTTGATCACGTTATCGCGTCTGGTAACATTACCCTAACTGGCGTCACCCCCCTTCGGTCATGGGGGACCGCGAACACGGGTGAGGACGTCGCTCCATGAGCTAAAGTTAGGTTGTCCTTGAGTAGTTTTAACTGTTTGCGCAGCTGAAAGAGGACTTTAAGGTCTGGATTGGAATCCATTTCGACTTTCGATGGAGTGTATTTGTCTGGGTCAGTCAGATACAGTATCATCGAGTTAATTGCAGGATCCAACTTCTGAAGTTGGATGATGTCTGGGTCAGTCAGCATTGGGCGTACAGAAACTGTTATCAGCAGGTTTAGCTGCAGCTTGTGCACGTGTGACTGCCATTACCTCAGTTGTAGATAGTGACGACTGAGTGTTGAGTAGCCAGGAGGGGTCAAAGGACCACGTGGGTCCGTCAACGGCTCCTTCCTTGGCTAGGGAGTCTGCAAGGTCATTGTAGTGCTTGTCATCGCCTGGGACTCTGGAGTGTCCTGGAACTTTCTTCCAGAA
>NC_056510.1:43127590-43145460 GCF_014905685.2 Nematolebias whitei | reverse complement strand
GATGAGAGACGAAACGTTTCTAGATTTTTTTTGCTTTGTTTTGTTTTTTGTTTTTTTGAATGTCCAGAGGACCAGATTGAACTTTTTTGGATTTTTCTACCTGGATTATTGAGCATGCATCAGGAAACTCTAGTAAGGTTTGATTAATTTGTAAAATTTCTTCGGGTGAAAATGAGTGTAAAAAGGGAATGTCTCTATGTGGGGGTGTGGTGACGGGTGCCGCCCCCACCAGAAACCTGGAAGGTGAGGCGGCGGAACACCCCCCCACGGAGTCACTGGGAATACGCTCGGGAGGTACGGTCAGGCTGGGTCGGACAGCCACGGCGCGGAGTGGTGGTGAGAGGCCGGATTCCGCCCCCACCAGGAACCTGGAAGGTGAGGCGACGGAACCCGCCCATGTGGTGTCAAGTGGACCGGAGTCACCGAACCGAACAGGAGTGGACCGGAGCTCCCGCGGGACGTTGGATCTCGCCCCCACCGGAAACCTGGGAGGTGAGGTGGCGGATCCCGCTCCCACAGAAACACCGGAACCAGCTCTAAAATTCTGCTCAGTCGACGAGACCGTGCCGGTCGCTGCGGACCGCCTCCGGAACCGTTTTCTGCCACTACGGCGGCAGTGGGATGGCAGAAGGACAGGGACTGAGTGGAGCTCGTCCATCTATGGCTCGTGGAGGGAAAAAGAAAAAAGGTGAGTTTGCCGAGAGAGACCCTGCCCGCTGGGTTCTGGTCTGGTCGCGTCGTAATGTTAGGATTTTCTAGGCAGGAGTGAACCCAGTAGTGCAGACATGGACTCAACTCGGCAGAATACAAAAATAGGAATTTAATGAGAAAATAAAGATACAAAATAACAGGCTGACGGGGCAGCAAAACTTACATGAACAGGAAGATAAGGCACGGGAAACTCAGGAGGACTCGGGGGACACGGAAGACTCGGGGAACTCGGAAAACTCGGGGGAACACAGGAGACCCAACGAGTACGACGTGACAACGAACAAGACTGACAGACGGATTATATACAGGGACAAGACGAGACGTGATTACGAACAGCTGGGATGAGACAAGGGCACTAATTGAACTAACGAGGGAGCACAAGGAAACACAGACACAAACCGGGCCACAAAAAGGTACCATCCTTACAGACCTACAGCCAAATATTGAGTCAAATACAAGCTTAAGAAAAACTGCTTGTTGAGGGAGGTCATTCCTACGGTTTATTTCATTCTATTTTGATCCTCGTCACCTGTTGCTGGAATGACATTCCTCTTGACGTATTCCATCACTTTAATGGAGTCGACAAACACCTTGTCCATTCCTCCATGTGTTATGTGAAGCTGTTCAGAAAAAAGAAGTCCATACCAGACACCTGGTCGGTTCCACAGGAGTCGCCTCACCTCCGTGGACACCTCAACCCATCCACTTTATTTTTCAATTCCACACGTCCCATGCTGGGCCTCCACCTCATCTGAGCATAAAGACAGTCCGGTTTCAGTCTCTGAAACACTTGACTCGGTCAAATTCTGCCTTGAGGTCGGTGGAGGAATTAACAAGTTCCGCTCGGACCACCGGCAATTCGCTCCTAATAAAATTAAAATCTTCCATCAGAGCCGCCTTCATCTCCATCCTAATTATTGCTGTGAATTCAGATTTAATTGAAGCCAGAATGTCTGACTTCAGAGCCGACTCAACTGTTCCTCCAGAGTCCGGCGAAGGTGGGGCTGACACACCTGAAGATCCACCTGCTATACTCACCGCCTCTCCATCACAGCGGCCCGAGGCTGCAGTTTTGACAACAGGCTGCACGGGTGAAGACACTGCTGCCTTAAAATTTCTTTAGCTTAGAGGCCATGCTACAACTCTGTCGAGTCAATCATGCGACAACACCAATCTCAGAGGCAGAATCCAGCATGGAAGCAGTGAGAATATGATTATAAAAGGCAATTTTTCAGTGGGGCTGATGGGAGCCTAGCAAAATGCAGTTCACTGATCAGCGGCCATCTTGTGCCCCTAGTTTAAATCTTTCTTTGTTACATTTTTGATTAAGTACATTTACGTGTATTCAGTGTTGTTAAATGAAATAAATGTTTTAAGAAATATTTTTAACATTTTAATCTAGGCTCTGTCCTCTTGATTTTCCTACTTTTACTATAGAAAAACTTTATGAGATGCATCAATAATAATCAGTCTAAGGTTGCATTGTCATCTGGGTGTATCACCACCATGATGACATCTGGACCTTCAATGCCTCCTGCTGATGCAGTCCTTGGTATCCTTTCTGATGATATCAGGACTTCCTTCATCCTGGTTCCTCTTTGAGTTACGAGTATTTACTGGGAATATTCCACCATCTTCATTCCACAGTGCCAAATGGTGGCACCTACCACTGCATACCTTTCATTCTGACACCTGCAAAAAAATGGCCTGTCTTGTGTGGGATTTTTCCTTCTGCCTGGCTCCTGAGTTAGTGGGGACACTCTCCTCTATGTTACAGAGTCCTGATAACTCCTAACTTGTGTTCCAGAGGGTGATGGGGGTCTAACTGCTGGTCTGTGTGGGTGGGTTTGTGGTACACCTCGATTTGCAAATGTCCTCCGTCAGAATCTGAGACCTCACAGTCCAAGAAAGCCAACCTGCCATTTTTTACATCTTCTCATGTGAACTTTATATATTTATCCACAGAGTTGATGTGATCAGTGAAATGTTGGACTTCCTGAGATTTAATTTTAACCCAGGTGTCGTCAACATACCTGAACCAATGACTTGGTGGTGTCCCAGAAAAGGACGTCAAGGCTCTTACCTCCTCCATGTACAGGTTGGCAACAATAGGAGAAACTGGAGACCCCATAGCACACCCATGTTTCTGCCTATAATATTGCTCCCCATATGTGAAGTAGGTTGACTGCAGGCACAGTTTCAAGAGTTGACAGTTGCTCGATGGAAAGCATGGTCCTGCTGCTCAGAGTGGTGTCTGATTTTACAGACCACCTCTACTGCCTCATCAACAAGAATGCATGTAAAGAGGGATGTGACATCAAAAGAGACCATTGTTTCATCAGTCTCCATGATGACATCCCTCACCTTATCCTCAAAGTCCATGGTGTTCTGTATATGATGTTCTGAGCTGCCAACTAAATGGTAAATGGACTGTACTTGTATAACGCCTTTCTATCTGATCAAGATACTCAAAGCGCTTCATTTACCCATTCATACAGCACTCTACTAGATCTCTACAAAGCTGGGGGAGTGGTGGCGCAGAGGTTAGAAGATGGACCTGTGATCGGAAAGTTCCAGATTCAACTCCCGGTACCGTCAACATCAAAATGTGGGTGGAAACGGTGAAACACCCACACCTGCCTCCACCCTCATTCGCCCCACTCTGGGCCCCTGAGAACAGACGCCAGATAATGATTTATCTGGCATATGTATTATCTCATACCATAATCTGTACTCATCCCTTTAGTTGTTACCCCAGCAGATGATGGCAGAAGAGATAGCACTCTCTATGACAGAGAAAATATGCAGCATCTTGAGCAACAAACAGAGGAAACGGTGTATGACCAGCCTACAGAGATTAGCTCATTAAGGGGAAGTTGTCTATTAAAAACACTTGTCAGACTCGTATAATTCAGTTTGAACATATTGCAGATGATAATACATCAGTACAGATATTACTGATATAATTTTGCACTGATTTTTTTGTTTAGTGAATGAACATTAGTTTAAAAATATTTATGGAAAATGAGATGAATTTTTCCTACATTACTCTTGGAGGTTTTGTGGAACTTAACAAATACTGGTATTTGTATTTTACAATTATGTTTACAGTATATATTTTAATCATCTGTAGCAATTCAGTTATTGTGTATCTGATCTTGATGAACAAAAGCCTCCATGAGCCCATGTACATTTTCATTGCAGCTTTGTTATTTAACTGTGTTTTTTACAGCACCATTGTTTACCCAAAGCTCCTGATTGATTTTTTATCTGAAAACCAGATTGTTTCATATTCAGCATGCCACTTCCAGTTTTTCATGTTTTATTCCATAGGTGGTTCTGAATTCATGCTATTGGCTGTGATGGCTTTTGACAGATATGTGTCTATTTGTAAACCACTAAGATATCCAACAATAATGAGAAAAACTACAGTCAACATTTTGCTGGTTCTTGCATGGATTTTGCCTGCTTGCCCTATTGCAGTACAAGCAATACTAAGTGCTAAATCTAAAATTTGCAACTTTAGGTTAAATGCAATAATTTGCAACAATGTCATTTACTCAGCTCATTGTGTGAGATCAAAACCAATTGCTCTTTTTGGGGTTGTTGCTTTAATATTTATTATAATACTTCCACTATTGTTTACAGTTTTTACATATACAAAAATATTTATAATGTCATATAAAAGTTGTAGAACATTGAAGAAAAAAGTTGCTGAGACCTGCATACCCCACCTAATGGTTTTAATTAGCTACTTCTGTTTTATGGCATATGATGTAATTGTAGCTCGACTGGAGTCTAATTTTCCTCAAATTGTTCGCTTTATAATGACATTGCAAATACTTCTGTATCAGCCTCTGTTTAATCCATTTATATATGGTTTGAAAATGAAAGAAATTTTCAAAAACCTTCAAAGGTTGTTTTGTTCAGATAAAATCTGATCTCAAATTTGTTGTAATTTTAAAACAACAGTTTGTTATGAACAGATTTGTTTAGACATATTTCTTTTGTTTATGTGAGAAGAACTTGACATTTTTAAATGTCATAATGTATACTTTGTTTACTGGGTTACTAAAGTGAATACCAAAAATTGCAGACATTTCAATGTTGATTTTTTTTCTTAGCTTTACAGTCCTCAAATATAAGAAGACTCATTGTTTCTGCAGTTTATAACATCCATCCATCCATCCATTATCTTTACCCGCTTATTCCATTTTGGCTCACGGGGGTCGCTGGTGCCCATGTCCAGCAATCACTGTGCGAGGGGCGGGGTACACCCTGGACGGGTCGCAAGTCCATCACAGGGCCACATAGAGACAAACAAGACAAACAACCATTCACTCTCTCCCTCACACCTAGGGACAATTTAGAGTTACCAATCAGCCTAACATGCATGTTTTTGGTCTGTGGGAGGAAACCGGAGCACCCGGAGAAAACCCACGCATGCACGGAGAGAACATGCAAACTCCACCCAGAAAGACCCCTGGACCGGGGTTTGAACCAAGGACCTGCTCGCTGAGAGGCAGCAGCTCTACCAGTTGTGCCACCGTGCTGCCCGCAGTTTATAACATTCAAGTCAAATTTATTTGTATAGCACATTTAAAACAGGAAATGTTACCATACTGCTTAACAAAATGATCACAGCATCAAATAAAAATTACAAGATATAATAACAGTATCAGGAATAAAAACATAAAAACACAAAAAATATTTGAATGCATGGACTAATTTTTCAAGGCTGAATCTAGTAAGCACAGACTTAAGCTTAGCTATCTGCCTTAGCTGAAAGAAGCTTTTTTGAAGAACAGAGTGACATTGGCAGAGCTAGGGTTAAACACAATGACCTGTTTTCTGATGATTAAAACTCTAGACGTTTGCAGCCATCCATGTCTTGATGTCATCAAGACATTTTAGCAAAGGGTGAATGGAGCAGGAACTGTTGGGTTTCAAGGGCTGATAAACCTGAGAATCATCAGCATAACAATGAAAGGAAAGACCATGTTTCCTCGGGATAGACCCTAGGGGGAGCAGATACGTTGAAAACAGAAGGGGTCGAAGAATGGAACCTTTCAGGACCCTGCAGGAAAGAGGCACTGAAGTAGATAGACAGTTAGCAACATTAACACAGAAACTCCTGTTGCTCAGGTACGAACGGAACCATTCTAACGGTGCACCAGCAATGTTCCCTCTAATTTTTCATGTGTCTGGGCAAACACACAAGCTCCCTGAGCGCACTGTAGACCACTGCAACATCAGATGTGCACGCTGTGGTCACACACCAGTATCATACCTGTTCCAAACCTGGGACCATAGCAAGTCACATGGCTTATTAAATTAATCAAATTACAGCAGCAATTTTCATTAGTTTACTCTTAATATAAGTGATTTGGCCCACATCAAATGAAAAAGACAATAATTTTGTTGTTCATGAGATGTGTAGTATTTTATATGTAAGGGTCCTGCTCTGAAAGATGGTTTGCAACATGGTGGCTATTGGTGTCAGAAGCATATTTGTAATGTGGGGAAGACACACTGGTGTGGGGTCTGGGGGTTCTCCCCCAGAAAATTCTGAATAAAGTAGAAGCCATTTTCTGCATTCTGATGTATTTTAACAGGTTGTTTAATATCTACCGTAGTTTTACCTGCACAAGTAAACACTTGATTCAGTAACTATTTTAGAGTTAATGGCACAAGACCTGCCTGACCAACAGCTCTCCTTGTGTGACTAGAGCATGCTCTGCTTCTCTCACACATCCTAGTCACAGTCTAAGAAACACAGTGAAGCCTAAGTGGCCTAGCATAAAGCAATATGATCATCATCCATCGTGTTTATTAGTAGCTTAAAATACCTAATTAAAACTCCAGTAGTGGGCTAGGTCTACTGTGTAGTGAACTAGACCTCCGACATCAATTTTTCTCTGAAGACCTTCAGGGGACAGGAACTGTTATTTCATTGATTTGAATCCAGAAATACAAATTATCTCATCAAGAGACTATTTAATTGTATCCTGAATTAATCAATTGAAAGAGCACTCTTCTTTTTTATATTATTACTATTTTACAATATCTTGATAATCAAAGTGTGTTTAGTTCATACCATTTCTAATGTTGAAGTAAACCACTCATTTAAATCAACTGTGAAACAGTATTAATGATTTTTAAACCTCATTAGACTTAGATCATACAAGTTAAATGTCTATTTACGAAGTAAGTGTGCATTTTAATCTTCTGTCTGAGTGAGGAGTGGATTTAATGTCGGTCAAATGTCAGAGAATAAGTTATGAGAACGAAGTGCCTTGTTTTTAAAACTCTCAGACAGTAAATAAGAAACTGGCACCTGCAAAGTCTGTCATTTCTTCAAAATATTTTCCTGTCTGTACTAACCGTTCTTAAAAACATTTCTGCTGTCTGTTGACTCCTAATAACCCTCTGACATCATATAAAACACCACCCCTGCTGGTTGTACTAACCAATCAGGAAGTACCAAGTGACAGGAAGTGGATACCCTTTAAAAGTCAACACTTCTTGGAACTATTCAGTCTTCCTGGAACTTTCAGCCTTACTGGAAGACTCAGTCTTACTGGGGTCTCAGTCTGATGGCGAGTCATACAGGAACTTTCAGTTCTTACTGAAAGTCAGCTTTGGAGTATGGAATTGGACCATGTGCCAAGGGTCCGTCCATTCCAGCAGAGTCACAGCTGCCTCTCTGTGAACTCACCTGGGCATAACGCCCTACATCTTCTAATGAAGATTCCTTCTAAGGAAGCTTATTCTGTTGAACGGAGTACTTCGTCACGACTTCTGAAGTTATCCAGCCACTCTGACCGGAGACGCTGAAAGAAGCGTGAAATGGACCTCTGTACCGGAGCTGATTTATCTTCTGCCAAGGTAACAAGTCGTCACATGCTGAGTGTACCGAGGGCTGAGCTGGATTCGGAGGAAGGGTGCCATTCCGGGTCAACACATCTTCCTTCATCCATCTAAACCTCCTCTTTAAATCTTTAAACTTCTTTACTCCTCTTTAAACTTCTATTCGCCAGTAAATCAAGTTAAGTGCCTTCAGAGATGAATTATTCTCCATCAGTAATCTTCTGTTGTCTTGTTTAGTAAATCTTGCTAAGTTTATTAATCAGAAACAGATCAGCAAATCGAGTGTACATGTTTGATGTTAAATTTTGATTCTGTTAAATAAATGACCGCATTTATTCTGATGGGTCAAAGATAAAATGGAGTCTCATGTCACTAATTCCACACTCCACTCTCAAGTTATCTTGGTCACATGGCAGAAATTTAACTCGAAAAAGAACGAATCCGTTGTTAATTAAAGAATTAATATTCTTTGTGCTTGAACTAGCTTTAAGAATAATTAATTAGTAGTATGTCCGCAGCAAAGCTGTCCCTCTCATACTACATTTTGGTGGCTTGTACGGTTTCTGAAGAGATAAATTATGTGTGACCTGATAAGGTGGAGAAACGCTTCATATTGGCACATAAAAAGCCCAAGTTTTGACCTTGGTAAGACATATTTTATGGCTGTGGTGTTCAGAACGATACAGAATTGTGTTGATGTTCATTTGAAGCTGGAAATTGTCATTCTGTGTGTGTGTGTGATTAAGCTGTAAGCAGAGATAAAGACGCATCATTCTGTTTGAAACTCTTTCATAACCGGTTCCGACAAGGTTCTAATTATTGGACTCGAACGAGTTGTGTTTTAAATGGTGAAACGTTGTCTGTGAAACTGAGCGCTGACTCAGAAAGCTGCTGATTTGCTATTTTCTACAGTTAATTTGTGCATTTTTGAAGCATTAATGGGTGAAATTATCGCCGGACTGTTGAAGCTAACAGCTAGCTTACACAAGTACACATGAGCTGTGATTGGTCGAGGACCGCTCGGTGAAACGTTCTGATTTGCTGAGAAGCTGGTGACGTAACGCCGTGTACGTCCACTCACTCTGGCGTCAGTGCGAAAAGCCCACCCCGATGTCCACGTGTCTGTAAAGTCACGTGACCCCGGAAATGAAGCTCATTTTTAACGGAGTCTTTTATAAGTGGTTTAAAAAAGCTGAATGATAGCCTCAAATCGGTCCTAACCTGATGAGTTTATGCCTAAAGAGCATGTTTTTGAAGCGACGCCACTTTCATGCTTTAAATCCGTCTATAAATGCTGATTTGGACCATGTTCATCCATTGCTAATCGAAGCTAACGGATAACGACCGGATGTCAACAGGACGGTTCACAGGAAGTCGTCAGTGACTCCTACCATCGAAGACGTGTAGCTACAGTCACCCTGTGGTAAAAATAAGCTTGCACCACCACCTGCTGTGGAAAACAGAGTATTACAGTTTTTCAGAACTGAGAGCTGCAAACTTGCTTTTCATTTCATTTCTTTTAAAAGCATGTGGGTAAATTAAAAGGTTAATCACGCCTGGTTTATGAGTTACTGTTTTAAATAGCAAATTCTGGTAAATTAA
The DNA here is from genome assembly GCF_014905685.2 of Nematolebias whitei. NCBI lineage: Eukaryota > Metazoa > Chordata > Actinopteri > Cyprinodontiformes > Rivulidae > Nematolebias > Nematolebias whitei. Next base: position 43,136,277 of record NC_056510.1, on the reverse strand, counting down.
ACTGTTAAAGAGCGTTTGAAACTACAAAGTTGCTATCAGACTTTTTAGAAAATATTGTAGGTTTATTAATTTTAAGTGCATTTGAGTAAATAAACACTTAAATAGCTTGGTTCATTGTATCTGTTAGAATTAAGCTCATATTAAGTAACACTGCCACAGGAAGCATTTACTTGTAATATTCATGTATGGGGTATGTTGGATTTCATATTTTTATACCTTTTTTATATTTCCTATCAAGCATTCAAATGTCATGTTACGCAAAGTGTGTGTGTGTCTTTCTTCCAGGGTTGCACTATATTTATAGAAAATGTTTGCTAATTCTAACTAGTTGACCTTTGAATATAATCTCATATTAGCTAAGGATAATTTTACAAGTTCACATTTGATATTTTACAAGCAATCAAATCATGCCAGATAGCAGACTGATTAACATAAATAAAGCTAGAACATATTTCTTTAATGTAGACTTAATATAGATTGACTAAATAAAATCCCTCAGGATCTCTCTTAATAATAACATTAACATTTAATCATTGTTGAATACAGGGTCGGTTTAGCTGAGAGGACACAGGGTTAATTGTCACAGTAAGCTACAACAGCAAAAGTATAAAAAGGATCAAGTAAGAACACGCAAACACGAGTTAGATAGTAATTAATAGTTATTAATTATTCCTAGAAATAAACAACTTTAACTCAAATCATTTGGTATCACTAAGGTATAATCACGTTAAACAAACAGCTAAAACGAACAATTTTCAATGAGGCAAAACTTCTTATCTGAAATGTAGACATTAACGTCCTTGAGGGGGCGGACTAGAGTCGTAACCATAGAAACAGAAGCTAAACCAATCAGAAAGCTAGCCTTCTCAAACTGTGATAAAAGGCCGGAAATAACACACGCCCACCGAGCATTTCCGGGAGGCGCACACCGAGACGGTTCGTTCCTTAAGGCTCCATTTATATGCATATATCTTATTAATGTAATTGTTTGTCTCTGAATATCTGTAACCCATGTTTTGTCAAATAAATCTTTTATACCGAGGGCGACGTCTCAGCTGTTTTGAACACGACGTGGTAGCCAGCCACGACAGAATGGTGACCCGACGTGCAGCGAGGCGCGGCCTAGACTGAATTGGATCGAGGTGGCTTGCGGTGCACATGCAGAGAGGAACTGGGCCCATTAATTTCAGGTAAGCTGGTTAACTGTTTGGACCTAAATGGTCCGGAGTACTGGCTATTGGGACGTAAACCAAATTAAAACTAAATTCAAATTCCTCTGTTGGTGTGCATGCAGCCATCTCCGGAAATGAAGATGGTTTTGTTTAAGCTAACTTCCGGTGATTCGTGTTAATTCTGATGAGGTGGGTTACGATATTCGGACAGTTTAAGCGCCGAACGCTTTCTTTGACGTTTAGGTAGTGTTTAGTTAGATTCACAAGTTTTACTTGTGGCCAGAGGAAGGCGAGACGGCCTGCCGGAGGTCACGTGGGTGACCGACACATTTCCCTTTGTTCTCAGCGGAGCTGGCCATCAAACCCTTAATTTGACAAAATTAAGGTCCGCTCGTGTCAAGCACGGGGGCGGGGCTAAGGCGCGGGTGCTCCTTTTGATGTGTAGACTGTATCATAAACTGTACTCTATTACTAGTTAGCTTTAAAGGGAAATGTGCATGGACTTTAGGTAGATTCGCCAAATTTCATGTGATCAGAGATCGCATTAGTTTTAGGACGTTGTAATTACTGTTGTTTACGCCGTGTTTTCTATGTTGTGTAACGGCTTCAAGGCCGGAGGCGTTGAGGGAGACGTAACAATGGAGAGAAGGAAAAAAGGGGGGAGTGAGCTGTGTGTGGGGCGGAAGCGAAGGGTTACTTTTCTCTTTTTTTTTTTTTTTTGTGTGTGTCTGGGGGTGAGTGGAGCTTCCATATCCTGACCGCAAGGGGGCGCTGTTGTATAAGGCAAGGACAAGTCTGGACTTGGGGTTGTTTCATACCACAGACTTGTGTTTGTTTTATTACAACTGCGGCCAGAAGTGCATGAAAATAAAATATTTGAATGCCTGAGTGTGTGAATGTTGTTATCAGGTGTGGAACTCATAAATGTAGAACATGTGAAGCCTGTGGAAAATCTACATGATCAATATCGGAGACAAAATGCACAATTTATGGGAAGAATCAAAACAAAAGAGAGGCAATTAGCTAAAGACCAGCAGACCAATAGCTAAAACAAGCAGAAATAAACTTAAAATACCAAAAGTAAGTGGGTAGGGCTTGGTGTTCCTGGATTAGGCTGTAAAAGTTGGATTATTTTAAAATAAAGGTGGAATTAGCTGTTATTGGCATGAAACAGCTAAATGGTATCTGTGATGTTAGCAGGTGTATCTGAATCTTCCAATCATTAACTGACAGGAGCTTGATGTTCAGAAATTAACAGAAATACGTCAGTAGAAGTAAAAAACGTTGGAGTAAGCTGAATACAGCTTAAAAGAGGGAGGAGGTGCTTGGAGGTGGTACATCAACAGGGGTGATCGTGGCAGGAGGAGATCAGAACGCCATTTTCAGTCACTGAACGTTGGGAGAGGAACTTCATACATCGTTTAAACTAGGAGAAAGGTAATGCATCGTTTAAAACAAAACCAGTAGGAGAGAGGCGGCGGAGTTAGATAATACGAGCACGCAGTTGATTACACCACAGCTGTCTGTTGTAGTGGACCAAGGCCTACGTCGAAACCCAGTCTAAGGTCAAAACTCTTGACCTTAAGAACCTTGTGGGACAGGAACTGTCATTTCATGTATTTGAATACATAGATACAGGTTCACCCATCCTGAGACTTTCTTTCTTGAAGATTCAAGTGAAAAGAACACTCTCTTTTTATTATCATTACCATCTTACAAATGTTGATAATCAAAGTGTCTTAGTTCAAACCATTTTAGATGTTGCAGTGAACTAATCAATTTTATTAACTGAGTAATGATTTTATTCTCATGTTAAAAGCTGTGCAGAGTAATTATACATTTTTCTGATTTCTGCTTTTGAATGAGCAAGTGTGTGCGTTTACAAGGTTACAGTCAAACGAAAAACAAGTTGTTATGTTAAAACTGTCATGTTTTAGAATCCTCTCAGACGTAAATAGAGATGTTTTGCACCTGTTTCTTAAGGCACGCCAAAACAGAACCCTCTCGGTCTGTGAGAACATTTCTGAGCTGTCTCATAACAATTCTCGCTGTCTCTAACCTCTTACGTCACAAAAACACACCCCTTCTGGTCGTTTCTGACCAATGAAAAATCCCAAAAAGTGAACCGGGAAAGAGTCTTTAAAATGTCAGTACTTCCTGATCTACACAGACTCACAGGGACACGGAGGGACTCACAGGTTGCAGACTCAGAGACTCACGGAGTTACAGAGTTGGAGAGTTGTCAGACTTCAAGAGTTCTGTGGGAGTTCTGTAAACTACACGAGAGCTAAAGTTCTGATGGAGTGCTGTTGGAGTTCCTGACATGACAGCAAAGCTCTTCCGAGTTCCATGGGATTATAATATTTTCCACTGAGGTGAATGTGTGTCGAACAGAGCCTCGCCACTACTTCTGACGATCACAGCCATTCTAAGGAGACGCTGGACCGGTAGCGTTAACGGAACACCATATCTGCTGATTATCATCAGAGAGGTAATGGGTCAAGTTTCCTACCAAGCGTACCGAGGCGAGCTGGGCTTCTGATGGAGAGTGTCGGTTCTGGAAAACACTTAATTTCCCTCACACACCATCCTTTACTCCCTTTAAACTTCATCTTTCATCTTAAACTTTTCTATCAAGTAGAAATTCTCCCAGATATTTAGAAATGTCTGTGTAAAGTGCTTACCCACATTCATGTGGGTAAAAGATCATAGTTGTACAGTTTTATAAATGTCTGTGGTGCAGCAACGGAAAAATCATGGCCGTATGATTTTTCCTGATTGATTGCTTATATTGTTATTTTCATAATTTGCCAAATTAATGTAAATGTTTGATGTTAAATTTGATTCTGTAAATAAATGACCGCATTCATTTTGATGGGTCAAATTTAAATGACGTCTCACTTTGCATTTCCTTAAATTCAGTGCACGTTTTATTCAGTCCAGAAAAATGAGGAACTCGCGTTAAATGATGAATATATCCCAGCATCTGTTCATCTACAATTGGTGGCCCGTCACGTGCTCATAAATGGACTGTAACTAGTGTGCTAATTGATTTTCATGTTGGCATGTGTTATAAAATAACAGTTGAACCGTGCGTCTTTACGCAGCCGGAGCTGCGCGCTTGGAGCTGCACCGCCTGAAGCGACATGCTGCATGTTTTTAAGCGTGTTGGTCTGTGATGCTCAGAAAGCTCACAGAGAAGCTGAAATTGAGTCACAAGTCTTTATAAAGCTGAATTGTACGTCTGTATGTGTAACTTAAGCTGGCTTTGAGCTGTGGAAACGCTTCATTCTGTTTAAACTGTGTTCCGGACGCCTCTGGTCCGCTTCGGTTCTGTGGTTCCGACTCGGTTCTGGAGCTTCGAACGAGTTGTTTTAAATAGCTAGAAAGACGTTTTGTCACGGAGCGCCGTTCTCTGAGTTGTTTTAAATAGCTAGAAAGACGTTTTGTCACGGAGCGCCGTTCTCTGTGCAGCTCAGGGGGTTGTTTCGTTACAATTTTTAACAGAAAAAGTGCATTTTGATGGTTTAAATGACGAAAGAGTGACGAACTATTTTACGCTAATCTAACTTGCTGGCTGGGGAATACGCTTCGTGGTTGGTTGTTTGCTGCTTTGGAAAGCTCTGATTTGCTGAGAAAGGTTGACTGACGTCACCTCCCCTCACCCCTACGCTGCGTCATTGGTTGAGAAAGACCGTGTGTAACGTTCTGATTGGATGAGGGAAGTGTCAATCACGTCGCCCGGAAATGAAGACTCGTTTTCATAGGGAATACAATCTGCTTTTTAACGCTGGAAAGCGCATTAAAGCTGTGTTCTGAAACGCTGTTTACATTCATTCGAAGCATATTCGCTGAAAGTTTGCCACGTTTGTGTAAAAAATCCGTTCAGAAGTGTTGGTTTTCACCGAAGCAGGCCGATGCTAATTTTAGCTAACGAGCTAACGACCGGACGCCACAGGAAGTTATAGCACCCCTAGTGGACGACACAAACAGTGTCTGAGTTAAAATAGTTGAGGATCTGCTGACATCTTGTGGAGAAGACGTGGGATCACAGGTTTTCACTTCGTTTTTAGGTGAAGAGTGACATTAAACGTTTTTATTTTCCTGAAAGGCAATTTTTGGGTTAAAAAACTTCCTCAAGGCTGAATAAACACTGTTATCTTGCGTTTTAAAAGTTATGAAGGTATTTATGCTGAGAGCTTTTGCCAAACAAATTTTTATTCACTGATAAATCCTTGAAAAATAGGTACATAATAAGAATTTAGAAACTTTTAAATAAGATACAGTTACAAATATTCACAGAGTTGAATAGTTTACTCATTTTGCTAGAAGATAACGCACGTTTAAATGATAAATCACTAAATAAGAGTAAAGCTTATCAGGAAAAGGAGATTTTCTGATTTTATTTTACCACCTAAACATTTACATCTACTATTTAATTTCTAAATAGCAGATAATGGCGGACGGAGAGGGAAACACTGACCCCTTACAATCCGAGGATGTGGTCCAGACAGCCTTACACATTTTGACAAATTCAATTCTTGGCAAAACTTTGGAGGACTTGCAAGTCCTTGATGACGATCAAAGACATGAGGAGCTGCAGAGTTTATCAAGAGCAGCTACAGTGAAGGAGGACGCAAAATCAAGCCGCATACGGTTAGCAAAAATCTCTCTGCTTCTGAAGGCGGAATTAGACCGTTTGGTGGTAGAAAAGGGCGTGCTTTTCAACGGATATAAGTCTGAAAAAGAGAGGTGTGACGAATTGATAAGTGAATCTGAGTTGCTGAAACAAAAGATTCAAACTGATAAGGACCTCTCAAAGAGAGAGCTGTCAGAACAGGCTCGATCATATGGGGAGAAGATTGCGGATAAGGAACGAGCGTACCAAGACGCGTGTGCAGATAACGATGAGTTACAAGCACGGTTGCAAACCGCTTTAAGGGAGCTGGCAGATTGCAAGGCAGAAAAGGGGTTAATAACCCGGAGTTGGCTGACTTTACAAGGTGAAAATCAGTCAACAAATGAGCGTCTGGCAGCTTGTGAGGAGAAGTTAGCTACAGCTACAGAATGGATTTCTGTAATGGAGCGAGCTGATCCGAGAATCGAACAGGGTCAGCTACAACCGCCCCAGACAGATGCTGTTGCATCTCCTCCCCTTAGCCCCGTTTCAACACCCCCAACCCGGGGGATAAGGACGGGTCTGCACCCACCTGCACCTCTTCCTCCTGACGCCAGGCAGTCAACTCCACCCCCATCTCAGGTGGGGTTCGACCTGCACCGGTATGCACCTCCTCCTCCTGACGCCAGGCAGTCAACTCCACCCCCATCTCGGAGGGTGGGGACAGACCTGCACCAATATGCACCTCCTCCTACCAACCCTTATCAGCCACCCCCACCCCCACCATGGGCAGTAGGGGCAGGACTTGATCAGTCTGCACCACCAGTCACACAAGTTAGACCGGTGATACAGTCTCCTTCAATGGATGACTTGCAGAAAATCTCAAAATATGTACAACGCTTTGTTCCCGGGCCTATGGGGTCCGCAGGAACAAAAGCGTATCTCAAAGATCTGGAGTTCAGATTGAGATCTTATCCTAATGCTACGGTAGACGATAAGATAAGTCTGATACGGCTCACTTCAGACAGAGAGGTGTTCACCTTCATCGAGCGTCTACCTGATGCGACGAGGAGGGATTACAACCTTCTGTGTGAAGCTTTGATCAGAGAGTACGACCCCTGCACGGGGCCTGCTGGTTTTCCAGCTGCAGACAAGGTCACGCAGGGCAAGACTGAACATCCAAAAGTTTATTACAAAAGAATCTTCCAAGCCTATTTTGGTAACAGAAATGAGACCGGAATGGAAGAAGATGATGGTTTTAAGTTTGTTTTCAGCAAAAATCTCCACTCTGATTTTAAAAAATCAGTACAAATGATGGCAAATTTCAGAGAAAAATCCATCAGTGAGATTAAGCAGTGTGCTGTGAATGTGTTTGAAGCATGTTCTCATGCTAAGACGCCCATAGAAGTGTTTCCTAGTGTGAGGGTTAAACCCCTCCCTCTTGAACTAGAAGGACGACGTGCTTCGCCGCCTCCTCCTAAGAAGAAAGAGAGAAAACAGTCTGTTCAAGCTAACAAACCGCGTCCTGAAGGTGCACGCTGGGACAAAAAGGCTCCTCTTTCAGAGGAAGACAGTGATTATCGAAAAATGGGTGAACGCAGGACGCAACGATATGAGAAACCATATCGGCAGGGGCAGTACGTAAAGGAAACCCCGCAAGACGTACCTGACCGTCCCCCACCTCGGACGAAACGAACCGAGGCGAAAAAATCACAAAAGTTCCAAAAGCAAGGCCCTACACCTCTGAGCTCGGAAGAGACGGAGAAACTACGCAGGTTGTTAGAAACTTTGAAACACACTGACACGGGAACCCAACCAGGAGCACTTTGCAGTAATGTAATTCCTATTACATCTGAGGGCGCGAATGATAACATAACAGATGTCGGTGGAACACACCAAGACATTGCTGTTGTTGCCTCAAACAACCCCTCATCGGAAGAAGGGGGGGTAAACACACACACGAACGATGACGTGTCATCACAGGCTGAACACTCAGAAACAGCTTCTGCTGTGCTGACGGTTCAGGCAAACCAAAATTACACAGATAAGGCTGAACGCGTGAAGAAGCGTCAGAAAAAACCCAAAAGGTTTCTGTGTAACTTTATCAGAAGGGGGGTCGCCAAAAAGGCGTACCTGTCAGTAACACTTGAAGGTGTCCTCACACACGAAGCACTCTTGGACGGTGGAGCAGACATAACAATCATGTCAGCTAAACTGTTCGAGGAGCTGAGGACGGCCGCTGCCAGTGTTAACAGGATAATACCTCTCTCTGAATGTGCTATAGAAATGCAGGGTCTCTCAGAAATGAAAACAACCCTGACAGCTATAGCAATGGTTCACATGCAGATTGGCAATATGACACTGTACCACCCGGTACACGTGACCCAGGTTGACTCATTCCCATTTTTGGTTGGCCAGGATTTTATAAATCGCTTCGGCGCGATTATAGATTATGGTGATCAAACAATGTGGACGACAGTGAGCAACCCACTGCCAATCGATACGCCTCCGGAGTGTGACACAGACTGCCCAACAGCAGGTACCGCGGAAGGCGCACAGGACTCCTCAGCCGAGGACACGAGCCCGGTGAGTACTCCTCTGACACCATGTGAAACCAAAGAAACCCAAGTGATCCAAACTCTGACTCAACAAGACAGCCTCCTCTGTGAGCTGGAGCAGTCAGAGTCCACCAAACACTACCTACCACTGGTAGTTAAGGGTGTAGAGATCCAAGGGTCCCACACCAACGATGCTGTTCTGTCTCTGTGGACAGATAAATCAGCAATTAACCGAGCTTTCTACGAAACCTTGGTTCACAAACACGTTGGTCTAGAACTAATTAAAAAAGCTTTCCGCTTTCCATTAGTTCCCAATAGTTCACAGGTAATGACCGCAGA
>NC_056510.1:43124839-43127490 GCF_014905685.2 Nematolebias whitei | reverse complement strand
AAAGAATCCGTTTAAATTATGAATAATATCAGAGACAGATATAGTTCGTTACAGAAGTAACTTCATTAAATCGCTTGCGCACAACATCAAAGTACAATATAACCTTACAAGTTTTAAAACAACTGACATACAACACTGTGAGAGAAAAAAGAATTTAATCTTCCATCCAGGTACCTGTCTGTGCTAGAGAAGGGAAGAAATAGCAAGGAAGAAAAAGAGAGAAAGAGGAAAAGTAAAAGAGAGAGAGAGAACGAGAAAAATGTGGTTAAAATACTTTGTTCATGACACCTTTTATTAGCCCAATTAAACTATAAGTCCAGTCCAGTCCAGTCAAGTCAGTTGTGTTTAATATTATCGAACCATCCCATTTCCCCTTAACCTTTGCTCAAATCCACTTCAGGCTAGGGGCGTTCCCCTTTTCTGGAATCTGTACACATTACAACAAAGAAAGAAAAAAATACTGTTGTTAAACCGATATCTACAATATACAAGTGCAATGTCGTTTTGTAGGCTTCTGATTTATTCCACTTTTAAAATGTCAATGTGATTATCCTAAATGATCCTTTAAACGCTTCAGACTTACTACTGGCTTTTTTTAAAATATAAAACCCTAAGAAGTTATTTTTGTATATTTTGTAATGATCTAATCATTGTATGAACTGTTCCCTGCTAAGAGCAGCCTTCACCTACCCCCTTTTTGAAACAGTTTTCTGTTTCAAATCTGAAGTATTCCCTTTCGTAATCCACTAACACCCAGTTTGAGTATTAGTTTCAGAACTATAAAATATGGTGTAGTTTTAATCTTTCCACTACTGTTATTCAACCCAGGTTTTGCAAACAAATAGCCAAATACAACCCAAGCTCTCCTATAATTTAGCAAAGAGTGAACCATTAAATAAATTTCATCCCTTGTATCAAACCAGACCCACCAAATGAGCTCGTTCAAGGCAAAGACAATCATTTAGTATTATTTTAGAAAACATTAGTGAACTCCATCCAAATCAGGTCTCAGGTACAGGTTTCTCTTGAATGAGACTTCCTGACCTGTATAAACGGAAAGTTAAAAATCAATATTTTGCTCAGGGGTGGGGAGCATTAGAGGTAATAAAACAATTTTCATCTCAGAGCAAATGGAGAAGGGTGAATCATCTACCATCCCCACAGTCGTACTATCTGTGTCCTGTTGTGGCACCTGTCTTAAAATGAGTCTATGTGAGTGATTATTATCAAAGCCAACTGCAGTTTTGATCATGACACCCAGGCGCTTAGATGACCATCACAGACCAAATGTGGGGTTGACACCTCCGTCAGGCTGCGGTTGATGTTAGTGACCTTGGACAGAATGACCACCAGCTCTTCTTTCAGCCTTTCAGTCTTCAGTTTGTCTCCCTCGGGCTGGAGACCAGTTCAGCTTTGTGCACCAGTACATATCTCAGCATACAGCAAGACTTGAGACTTGAGCAAGACTGCCCGCAACCTCCACCATACTTGACTGGATATTCTCGCTGTGGACAAACTCCAGGACCCCCTCTGGACAGTTAATTCAGTTTGCTGTTGGACTGTTAGATCTTTGAAAAGTCACGTTACTTGGCTGACAAGTTCTTTGTTGTTGTGTCAGTGGTGCTTGACTGACAACGTCTTTGAACCGTCTCATTGGTCAGTTTCACAGACCCAACTTCAGCGCCCACCTGAACACCTCTGATATCTGATCCGGCGCCCAGCACTAGAGAGTCCTGATCAAAACTCAGATGGATGCTGTATGCATTTAAATGCTAACTTCTGTGTTTTGTGGGCCTAGCCAGACTCATCTTTCCAATCCACAGGTCTGTCCTCTCAGGCCACTGAGAAGGAAAAATAAACAATCCAATTATTAAAATCTGATTCAACATTCATCTGTTATCCACATTAATCATCTCTTAGCAAGTTCTACTCTGGAACTGCAGCGTTTACCTTCAACGGAGTCATTCCGGTGTCCTGGATTGTACAACAGATGTGTTAAACGCTCAATTACATAAGAGTGAAAACTTCCATTAAACACTGCACAATCTAAGTCTTTACCCCTACTGCATAAGATATTCCCTTCAAAACAATGTCTTCCATCCTATAGATTATGTGTTTTGACTCACCACCTGACAGTGAAGTCCACTCTCAGGTCCACATTCCTTTTAGACATTGTAAAGGTTTAGGCAGCATGATAATATGTAATCACTTCTTGTTATATAACAAATCTGCAAATCATTTCATCTCATACTATGCTGGTTCACTGTATCACAAACAAAATACTTGTAATTCAAATCAATTAAGACTATGTATACCCTTCAAGACATCACAGAGTCCATTGTCACTGCACAAAAACGTCTACATGCACCTTTGTTCACAAAGTACAACTTCTTAAACTCACCATGTACACATCTCTGTTGTCCTTTTGCACTCCTAGGACCTATGTGAAATATCAAGTCATAAAGTTAAAGTCATGTCATTTACCCACTAGAATTGTTGTTGTCTCATAATTAACCTAGTTCCGGCAGCTCTTAGAAGGAAACAGCTCCTAAACGCTAAACATTTTCAATATGTGATAAACTCATGTGGACTGATTAATTTAACCCAAGTATTTCAATTTGAGTTTAGTTAAGACTGATTAATTTAATCCA
>NC_056510.1:43118820-43124739 GCF_014905685.2 Nematolebias whitei | reverse complement strand
GAAAGTGTGGTCCTGCTGCTCAGAGTGGTGTCTGATTTTAATTTTAAACTGACCACCTCTACTGCATCATCAACAGGAATGCACGTAAAGAGTGATGTGACATCAAAAGAGACCATTGTTTCATCAGTCTCCATGATGACATCCCTCACCTTGTCCACAAAGTCCATGGTGTTCTGTATGTGGTGTTCTGAGCTGCCAACTAAAGGGATGAGTACAGACGCCAGATATTTGGAAACATTGTAAGTGACAGAGTTAATCATACTAACAATTGGTCTTAAAGGTACACCTTGTTTGTGGATTTTAGGTAAACCATACAGACTAGGTGTGGCCTCCCCTGGGTACAGTCTGTGGTACAGAAAACGGTCAATAGCCTTGTCCTGCTCCAAAATTTTCAGGCAATCTATTAACTTTTTCTTGTAACCACTTCCTGGATCTCTTTTCAGAGGTTCATAAGTGTTTAAGTCACTAAGGAGTGTCATAACCTTCTCATGATAGTCTTTCTGGTTCAAAATCACTGTGCACCTTCCTTTGTCTGCTGGGAGAATGATGATGTTTTTGTCCTTGCTAAGAGTGGTGAGTGCATCCCTCTCCTCTCTACTGATGTTGGAAGGTGGTGGTTTGGCATTGCTGAGGCAGGCTGAAACTTTGATTCTGAGCTGTTCTGCTTCAGCCTCTTTAATTTTGTTGTTGCGGATGGCTGACTCAGTAGCTGTGATCATCTCCACCAGAGGAATTCTACTTGGTGCAACCGCTAAGTTCAGTCCCCTGGCAAGAATCTCTGTCTCTGGCTGGGTGAGCTGTCTGTCAGATAAATTTTTCACCCACTTTTCTGTCTCCCTGGCATGTAATTGACTACTGAAGTGTTGTCCTACACTGAATGTGTTGTTATTGGAATAGTGATGGTGTTGATGAGCTATTAGTACGTTAAACTTGTTTTGTTGTCGAGTCTTGGACTTGACGTGCTGTGCTAAGCGTGCCTGATCTGTACAGTCCAACACTTGCTGAAGTGTGGTCTGATCTAGACACGTTGTTAGTTTCTGTTTAATGTGCTCTTCTTTGGCCTTCAAGGCCTCAATAGTAAAATTGGTCTGTCTCACCCGTTCATTCAGCAGCTGGGTCTGTGCCTTCTGTAGGATCTTGCTTGCCCGGTGCCCGCTGACCGAAGATTTTAGTTCCAGGCTCTTGGGAATTATGCCACTTTGTCGACATCTGAGGTTGAATCGCAAATGGTTCCTGGTTGAGCATGCATCAGGATATTTTGAACCACTTTGGCCAGGATTGCCTCAAACTAGTTAGAGAGTTTGAGAAAACAGCAAGGAAGAGGGCAGACTACAGGAACCATTTGCGATTACATCATTTGCGATACCTTTTTACTCGGACTTAAATGGCTTCCCGGTCTGGTGTCACGGTGAGAGGCTTTTTACATCAATATCTGATTTGTACTGAATGTACTGGTACTTTGCTTTGCTGTATCTGTGGCGGTGTAACGAAAATGACACATTATTATTCTAGTAGAAACAGCCTGTGAGTTTTTTTTATTCATTGCTCCGACCGTCCACCCGACCCTGTCTTTTATTTAAGATAATTTCATAGAACAATGTCCACGGCCTTGGGGAAGGGAGGGTTGAGGAAACAGTCAAAGCATCTTTGTTGTTTTCTGAACATTCCAGGAGGAGTTGAGATAAGTCCGGCATCAAGGCCACAGTTTGGGTCAGGCAGAACTCGTGAATTGTTGTTTCTGCCTTTAAAGTCTTGCTGTACATATTCTCTGATGGAAACTCCAAAACGGCCGAATTGATCCTTTACTCCAAAAGTTGAGCTCACAGCTTCTCCAGATTATTCCCACCATTCACGAGTGCTGCCAGGGAGATCACAGTCATGATAACAGCTGCTTCATTTTCCTGTCACAACTTCCCACATTCAGTCCGAGCACTGTCAAGCTTCAACACCTCCACACGAATTTGTAGACAACCAGATTTCACCAACCAAACAGTAGAATCTAGTTGTCATCATGAATCCAATTTGTTTCCGTCAAGGTCAGAGGGTCCTCCTTACCTTGTAAGGTAAGGAGGACTTACTCCTTACTTCCTTACTCCTTACCTAGAGGCTTTTTAAGGGTTCACAGGACAAAAGAGTGCAACAGGGAAGCAGGTGGGGTGGGAGAGAGTGAAAAACACGTCTGGTTCCACCATAGAATAGCAGGAAAAAATATATATAATATATATATATATAAAATACATAAAATGTATTTTTAAGAATGTGATATTATAATGTGTATTTGTATATATAAGAAAATTATTAAACTGTATATATGTATATATGACAGTGATCTAGATAATGTGTGTGTATATATATATATATATGAATCTTCATTAGAAGTTGTAGGGCGTTACGCCCGGGTGAGTTCACACCGAGGCAGCTGTGACTCCGCTGGAATGGACGGACCCTTGGCACATGGTCCAATTCCATACTCCAAAGCTGACTTTCAGTAAGAACTGAAAGTTCCAGTATGACTCGCCATCAGACTGAGACTCCAGTAAGACTGAGTCTTCCAGTAAGGCTGAAAGTTCCAGGAAGACTGAATAGTTCCAAGAAGTGTTGACTTTTAAAGGGTATCCACTTCCTGTCACTTGGTACTTCCTGATTGGTTAGCACAACCAGAAGGGGTGGTGTTTTAGTGATGTCAGAGGGTTATTAGGAGTCAACAGACAGCAGAAATGTTTTTAAGAACGGTTAGTACAGACAGGAAAATATTTTGAAGAAATGACAGACTTTGCAGGTGCCAGTTTCTTATTTACTGTCTGAGAGTTTTAAAAACAAGGCACTTCGTTCTCATAACTTATTCTCTGACATTTGACCGACATTAAATCCACTCCTCACTCAGACAGAAGATTAAAATGCTCACTTACTTCGTAAATAGACATTTAACTTGTATGATCTAAGTCTAATGAGGTTTAAAATCATTAATACTGTTAGTTGATTTAAATGAGTGGTTTACTTCAACATTAGAAATGGTATGAACTAAACATACTTTTGATTATCAAGATATTGTAAAATAGTAATAGTTTTTTTTCTTGCTATTCTACGGTGAAACCAGACGTGTTTTCCCTCTCTTCTCACTTGAGTCTGTCCCTGAGAGCGTTCATTGCCTGCTGTTGGTTATCAGTCCAGACAAATGGGACATCTTTCTTTAAGAGTTCAGTCAGTGGTTTCGCAAGATCTGCATAGTTCTCTATGAATTGGCGTGAGTAGTTACACACGCCCAGAAAACTTTGTACTTCTCTGAGATTGGTGGGGACTTTGAGATTGTCTAGGCCTTGGGTGCGAGTCAATTGTGGTTGTACTCCATCTGGACCTACTAGTAGGCCAACGTAGTCCACCTTGGTCCTGCACCACTGGCATTTTGACAGTGAGATTTTAGCACCAGCAGTAGTCAGTTGATTCAGAGCGTGGTCGATCTCAGCCAAGTGTAAGTCCAGTGTTGGCTGCTTCAAAAGTACATTGTCCACGTAGATCAGTGTCCCATGTTCGTGGGCGTCTGGACATGCTTTGTTCAAAAAGATGTTGAACTCAGCTGGTGAGTTAGCGTAGCCAAAGAGACACCTGGTGAAGGTGTATTGTCGGCTACCAAAAGTGAAAGCTAGTTTGTGTTGGTCCTCGGCGCGCACAGGAATGGTCCAAAAACCAGAGGCGACATCGAGGGTGGAAAAGTAATTACCATCGGTGACCTTGGGCAGTTCCTGTTGGATCTGGGTCATTGGCCACCTGGATAAAGGAACTTGTTTGTTTAGCTTTCTACAGTCTATGGTAAGTTTCCACTTACCATTTGGTTTCAAAACTGTCCATAAAGGAGCAGAGTAGGTGCTATTACAATATCTGATTATGCCTTTATCTAAAAGGTCATCAATGATTTCCTTGACAGGTTGATGTGCTGCCAGGGGAATCTTGTATTGTCTGACAAATGTAGGCGGTGAGTTGGGTGGAGTTGGGATGCTCACTGTGTGGAGCGAAGTCAACCCACAGTCCATTGAGTCAGTCGAGAATGACTTCTCATATTTCAGGAGAACTTGGCGGAGTTTGCCCCTTTTTTCATTAGTCGTCAGAGCGTTGGCTTGGGCGACCACCTGTTCAATCTGTGAAGGGATTGTTAAGGGTTCTTGATGTTTGGGGAGCTCCAGTGAGTCCCTTTCTGTGTCGTTAGACCTGTCTATAGGTAGGACACTAAAGGTTTGAGGTCCTAAATCAACATCATTGGTTGAGAAGAGAGCTTTGGCCTGTGTTGGTTTCAGGAACCAAAGTGGACCAGTCTCTTGACTCGATACCAGGTTGTCTGGGAGTCTTCCAAGAAATGGAATGCCAAATTCAAAATCATGAAAATCTGTGGAGATCAACCCTCCTAACTTTGTGTTTTTCTGGATCAGTACCTCTTCTGTGCCTGTGTTACACACAGCAACAGATGTGGTTCTGGCGTCGAGGTTGTAGATGAACATATGCATGAGATATATTCATAAATTAAACGGATTCTTTCATTTTTCTGGACTGTATATAATGTGCATTGAATTTAGAAATGTAACGTGAGACGTTGATTATCTTTGACCCATCAAAATGAATGCGGTCATTTATTTACAGAATCAAAGTTTAACACATCACACATTTACATTAATTGGCAAAATATGGAAAATAACAACATGGCTTAGTTAGCAAGCTGTACAATTAGAAAATCATACGGCGATGGTTTAGAACTTTACACAGACATTTCTAAAATATCTGGAATGATTTCTACCTGATAGAAGAATTTTAAAGATGGAAAGATGAAGTTTAGAGGGAGAAAAAGGATGGGTGAGGGAGAATGTTTGTGTCAGCATCAGGACGGCACTCTCCGGGTTTTCTCAGCTTCTTCCCCAGTACACTTAGGTGATAGAATCAACTCTTTTACCTGGAGATGTCTCCACCGGTACGAAAGTCCATTCAACGCACCCTTTCAGCATCTCCGTAGGAACAGCTGTGAATCGTCCGAAGTAGTGACGGTGCTTGTTCGACACAAGTTCACCTCACAAGTGGACTTCACATGAGTGGAGTCCGTCAGAGTTCCACTCAGAGGTGGAAGATGTTATAATCCCATAAGACTCGGAAGAGCTCTGTGGTCATGTCAGGATCTTCCTGTTTCCCAGCACGGGAGCTGCAACGACTCCAAACTCGACTCTCGACCCGACTGGAAACTCCACATGACCCTCGACACTCTCCCGACACTGGTTTAAACTAGGAAGTACCGACATTTTAAAGAGCTCTATTTCTGGTTCATTTGGGAGTTTCTGATTGGTCAATATCGACCAGACAGGGTTGTGTTTTGTGACATAAGAGGTCACTAGAAGTCAGAAAAACAGCAAGAATGTTATGGAACAGATTGAAAATGTTTTTAGACAGACGAGAGGGATATTTAGACGAGTTGGCGGAAAAACAGGTGCCAACAGGTGCCAGCTTCTCTATTTACGTCTGAGAGGATGTAAAAACACGACAGCTCGTTCCAACAACTGGTCTGCGTTTGACTCCGACCTTGGACCACTTACACTGCTCATTCAAAGACAGAAAATCAGAAAATGCATAATTACTCTGTAACAGACCTTAACATGAATTCTAACTTTGCATGAGGATTAAAAATCATTATTACTGTTTCACAGTTAATTAAAATGATTAGTTCACTGCAGCATCTAAAATGGTTTGAACTAAAACACTTTGATTATCAACATTTGTAAAATAGTAATGATAATAAAAAAGAGAGTGTTCTTTCACTTGAATTTTCAAGAAAGAAAGTCTCAGGATGGGTCAACCTGTATTTCTGGATTCAAATCAATGAAATGACAGTTTCTGTCCCATATGGTCCTTAAGGTCAAATCCTGACCTTAGGCTTAGTTCACTACA
>NC_056510.1:43117822-43118720 GCF_014905685.2 Nematolebias whitei | reverse complement strand
AAGGAGGAACCCAGACCCAGACCAGTGGTCATTCCATATGTTGAGGGAGTATCAGAGAAACTGAGACGTTTATTTTCTAAACATAACGTCCCAGTGGCTTTTAAACCCCAAAATACATTACGGCAAAGACTGGTTCATCCCAAAGATCCAGTCCCCCGGCACAAACAGAGCAATGTTGTGTATGCTGTTCAGTGTCAGGAGGGCTGTGATCAGTCTTACATCGGGGAAACAAAACAGCCACTGGCCAAAAGGATGGCCCAGCACAGAAGATCAACATCATCAGGCCAGGACTCTGTGGTCTACACTCATCTCCAGGCCAGCGGTCACTCTTTCAGGGATGAAGATGTTCACATCCTGGACAGAGAGGAACGATGGTTTGAGAGAGGAGTAAAGGAGGCCATCTTTGTGAAAAGAAACCGTCCATCATTAAACAGGGGTGGAGGCCTCCGGGTTCAACTGTCCCCCTCTTACAATGCTGTGATTGCTAGTATCACTCAGCCCTCTGTGAGTAGTAAACAGCCATCAGTGTGCTAATGATCTATTGTTATGCTGATGGTCCTTCTTGAGCATGTGATCAGCTGGTTTTGGTTGTCAGCAGCAAAACTGGTTGATCCACCCTGAGACGGTGCTATTTAAGAGACTGAGCTGAATACAGCTCCTCAGACTGAGGAAGTCTCTCGGATGAGAGACGAAACGTTTCTACATTTTTTTGTTGATTTGCTTTGTTTTGTTTTTTTGAATGTCCAGAGGACCAGATTTAACTTTTTTAGATCTTGTCCAATAGTTGTACGATTTTATCAGTGAATATTTCTATATTTGATCTTGGAGATCGATATACACAACTTATCAATATGTTTTTATCATTCTTGTTTATTATTTCTATTGTTATTATTTCCAT
>NC_056510.1:43100152-43117722 GCF_014905685.2 Nematolebias whitei | reverse complement strand
TTATCATTCTTGTTTATTATTTCTATTGTTATAATTTCCATGATATTATCAACAATTATTGACATTTCATTAATTAATTTACATTTTATTTCATTTTTAACAAATAGAGCGACTCCACCACCTCTTTTGTTGCTTCTGTTCACATGATATAATTCATACCTTCCATGTGAACATTAGTTGTGTTTTCATCTTTGAGCCACGTCTCTGACAGTGCTATTATTGTAAAGGTTCTGTTTAACTGTTTTAAATAATCTGTTATTTTTGATATATTTGCATTTATACTTCTACTATTAAAGTGAATAATAGAGAGACCTCCATTTGTTATATTGATGTCATTAAACTGTTCTTCATTGTAATATTCAGTCTTTTATTACAGGAAAAATTTGTATCAATCACATCTTCAACATTGCATACTTCAAATTCTAAGTCTTCGTATTTTGCCATGTTTTAATGTATTTGTTCATTTTATATTTTATTAATTTCTTGTTTGTGAAGTTATGTCAATGATTTATCATCTGTCATCTCCTGAGCTCATTTTAGTTTTTCCAGATCCTTCAGGTCTTTTATTATTTTAGCCTGAGATCCTTCCTGTATTTTGATCCAAATGTTTCCATTTCTTGTCCAAGTTGATGCTATTTTTTTTTTTGTTTTTTCAACAACCTTGCTTCACGTGCAATATTTCCATTTTTTTTTAGATAGATGTTCGTTTATGTAAACATTTGTGCCCTTCAGTTTTTTTGCTTGCATTATTACCTTGTTCCTTGATTTCCTGCTAATGAACTTGATGACTATGGATGGTTTGGATTTATCTGATTTGTTGGGCAGGGTGTGACAGATTGAAATGTCCTCATGTTCGATGTCAATGTCTTTGTTTTGTAAAAAAATTCACTACTTGCTCCTCCAGAGTCTGTAGTTCTTCCTGTGGTGCATCTTCTGTTGTGTTAGTACCAGCAACAACTCTTGCACATGTCCGGTTCCTAACTTCCAGTCCAGTGATCACCAAGTTGTCTATTTTTGTATATTGTTCCATGTCATTTACTTTTTGTTCCATTTCAGTAATTTTTTGGTATTTATTAATCATCATTTCTTTCAATTGTTTCACTTCTTCAAACAGTCCGGTCAGGAATTCACACTTAGATGATAATCTTGTCAGTTCAGCACTCATAAAGTTTAAAGAGTTTTTAACTTCCTCCATATCTTCTGAATTATGTTCCGACTCTCGTTTCCTTGTTTTGTGTTTGCTCGGCATTACTCACGATACTTCTGGATCGTTGGTATTAACTCTCAGAAGCACAAGGTCTAGCCACGAGGTTCACAGGCTTATGGTGTTAGCCGAGGCCTAGCAGCAACAACACCCAGATCCCACGCGGTCTCTCTGTTTACTCGGCCCCAGCAGCTCGCAGGTCCAATAGCTGTAGTTCCAAAAGAAAAAGCATAATGAATATGAAATTTACAGTCTATAGTTACCTGTTCATATAAACACATGGAGGTGTCTCACCTTGTGACTGACAATAAAATATGTAAATTTATGAACATTAATGAACTTATAATGATGCTCCTACTCTTTGAAGGTGAACCGATGATACCACACTATCTCAGTTGGACAGTCTGATCAGTTTGATCAAAATCCTCCAGTTTAAAATCCTCACTGCTCAGATGAATCCTCCTCAAAGATACTTCCACCTCTTCCTCCTTCCACTTCCGGTAAGATGGCGCCCGTGTACATGGCTTGCAATCCACCTCTGCTGATGGTGTTCGGATTATTTTTGTTTTTTGTATTCCTCATCAATGACATCAACTCTCTGCTGGTGTATGACAGACAACAACTTTTGGATCTTCGTTTTTCTGGCACTGATGTTGCTTATCTGGACCATTATCAGCGTACCTCTGGACCCCCCCTCCTCGCCCACTGCTGGCAGACGTGCCAGCTTATCTTCGCTGCGCTCCTCACCTCCCTGCCCGGAGATCTCGCTTCAGACGCCGGGGAAAACGTACTGGTCAGCTGGTGAAGCTGAAAGCTCTGCGTGCTGCATCTTCATCTCCAGCTGGCGGTCATGGTCTCCAGCTTTCCGCGTGCTCGGACCAGGTAACCAGCGGGAGTTGTCAGCCATTGCGCAGCCTGGACTGACCTGGAGGGGATGTTATTGAAAACCTGCGGCCATTAGCGCGCGCTAACTCCACCGCTGCTGGCTCTACTTTGGACAATATCCGGATGTGTTTGGTCAACGCAAGATCTGTTACCAACAAAACTTTTATCCTCAGGGATTACTTTCAACAGCACGATCTGGACTTTTTCTGCATCACAGAGACTTTGATGTCTCCGGGTGAGTCCAGCGCCTTGACGGATTTACTGCCACCGAACTGTCTGTGTTTTAATGCCCCGCGGCCATCAGGCCGGCGCGGTGGTGGATTAATAACAATATTCAAATCAACTTTTGACTGTAAACATCTGCCCATCCCAGTTTCCCACGCCAGCTTTGAGCTGAGGGTCTTTGAACTCGGCCACTTGCCTCCGACGTGATGCGCGCTCGTCTACCGTCCACCTCGATCTAAGGACTTCATAAATGAGTTTTCTGACTTCTTGGATGAAATCACACCAAAATATGAGCATGTTTTCATTATTGGTGACATTAATTTGCTCGTGTGCTGTCCTGAGAAGCCCTTGGTTAAGGACTTTTTAGATTTATTGGACTCATTTAATTTAACTCAGCATGTAAACTGTCCCACCCAAGAGCGCTGACATACACTGGACCTTGTTTTAACTCATGATATGACTGTTAATAATCTTGTTATTGGTGATAACGTTTTTTCAGACCACATGCCAGTCCGGTTTGAGTTCACCCTCCCTCATCTAACTCCTAAGCCGTGCATTCCTGCACGTCGCACTCGGACCATTAACCACTTCACTGCCGCACATTTCACAGATGTTTATAACTCTGAAATTATCATTCAGCCCCCATTGTTTCTCACCACCACTGAGGAGCTGACATCCCTGTTCAACTCTGTCTGCTTAAAGACTATGGATCATGTTGCACCTGTTAAAACCAAAAATTCAAAACTCAGAGCAGAACCTTGGCTGAGTGACGTCACCAAGGCCGCTAGGCAGCAATGTAGGAGGGCGGAACGAAAGTGGAGGAAAGACAGGCTGCAGGTCTCTTTTCAAATACTTAAAGAGAGTTGGCGCTGTTATCAGAAAACAGTAAAAGCTGCTAAATCAAAATTCTTCTCTGATATAATTACCTCAATCTCTCACAACCCACGTGTCCTCTTCTCCACCCTAAACTCTGTTCTCCACCTCACTGAACCATCACCTCTGGAAGCCTCGACTGAGCTGTCGACAACTTCCTACATTTCTTTGTGGAAAAAATTGCGACCACCAGGGCTCTCATTTCCCCTCCAACTCATGATCCATCCATCCCACCTCAATCTGTAGCTCCTTTTGACCATTTTGAACCCATCACTCTATCTTCTCTAGAGCAGGTCATGTGCAGCTTGAAACTTTCTGGTTCCCCCTTTGATGTGGTCCCCCCTCGACTACTAAAGGTGGTTTTTCCTACTCTAGGTCCGTCCATTCTTGCCATAGTAAACAGTAGTTTATCCACTGGCGTGGTGCCAAAAACCTTTAAACATGCTGCCATCCAGCCTCTCCCGAAAAAAACAAACCTTGACCCTTCACTCGTTTCCAACTACCGGCCTGTCTCCAAACTCCCATTTGTTTCTAAAGTACTGGAGAAAATAGTCGAGTCCCAGTTGAAGTACTTCCTGAAGGATCACGCCATCTTAGAGCTTTTCCAATCTGGCTTTAAACCTCTCCACAGCACTGAAACTGTCCTGCTGAAGGTCTTTAACGACATCTTCAGATTCACAGATACCGGTGATTCTGTGCTGCTTGTCCCGTTGGACCTCACAGCCGCCTTTGACACCATCGACCATGAGATCCTCATTGCTAGGTTGGAGCAGTGGGTGGGCGTCACAGGATCAGCCCTCAATTGGTTCAGATCTTACCTCACTGACAGATCCTTTTGTGTCTCCATCAAGGATTTTAGTTCCACAGAGGCAGAGCTTAAATAGGGGGTTCCGCAGGGGTCCATACTGGGTCCTCTCCTATTCTCTTTATACCTGCTGCCGCTTGGTGCTATTTTCCGGAAACACAACATGCCCTTCCACTTCTATGCCGATGACTGTCAAATTTACTTCCCCCAAGACACAATGGTACATGCTCTATTCAACCACTGCTCAACTGCCTGGTTGACATCAGGGACTGGATGGCTTTAAATTTCTTAAGTTTCAATGAAAATAAGTCTGAAGTCATGTTGTTCCCTCCCAACGACACGATCACAAACCACTGCATCGACCTTTCCGCTCTAACCCTGTCAGAAAAACATAGAGTCACTAATCTGGGCGTGATAATGGACCCTTCCCTGAAACTTAACAATCATGTAAACATGATTGTTAAATCATGCTTCTTCCAACTGAGGCGGCTGTCTAAACTGAAGCCCATATTGTTCAAAAAGAACCTGGAGACAGTAATATATGCATTCATTACATCTAGACTTGGTTACTGCAATTCGCTCCTGTTTGGGATCAGTCAGACCTCCATTGCACGACTACAACTGGTCCAGAATGCAGCAGCCCGATTTTTAACCAGTACAGGCAAAAGAGAGCACATTACACCAGTTTTGGCCTCACTGCACTGGTTACCGGTTCACTTTCGAATCCAGTTCAAAATGCTCATGTATGTCTACAAATCACTGAACCGTGTCGCCCCCCCCCATCTCTCTGATTTGCTACAACCGTATGTCCCACCATGCTCCCTGAGGTCAGCGGACCAGTTGCTCCTCACAGTTCCAGGAACTCGTCTTAAGCGCAGAGGTGACAGGGCCTTCTCTGTAGCGGGACCAAGACTCTGGAACGAGTTACCTCTGCTTGTCAGACAGGCCCCCTCCCTCTCGGTTTTCAAGTCCCGTTTAAAAACTCACTACTATTCAATAGCTTTCAACACAAGATGATCTGTGTTTTGATCCTGTATGCTCCACACTGGTTTGTCGTCATTATCTGCATCGGTTTTTGTCTATATTCTGATTTACCTCATTTTGTATTTTGCTTTGTGTGTTACCTGTTGTTTTGTCTGTACAGCACTTTGGTTGGCCTTGTCGCTGTTTTAAGTGCTTTATAAATAAAGTGGTAAAATAAAATAAAGTGGTTCCTCACATCTTGTTCTTTGGGAAACCTTCAAAATGAAAACAGGAGATTTGTGTCTAGACAAAAACATTGTACAAAGGTCAATCTTATTTTCTACTTCCTATATTCTCCCTATTTTATTTTTTTTATATCCTAGAACTTGAACAAAACTCCAGTTTTGATGCATATCTGTTGATAATGAACCAAAGCTACTGAAATAGTGAGTATGCTTGTTAGCAAAATATTCCTGTCATCAGATCTCAGTTAGCTTCATTGCAGCTGAACACCATGTTACACTGAACATCACATCAGCTGGTGGACATAAATACAGTACAGTAATATTATATTCACAAAATACTAACAATAATATGTTCATCTTACTTGTGAAAAGCTATCCACCCAAACCTGAGGTCAACAGCCCATCGATAAGAACAGAAATAAGCTGTGAAATGCTGAGAAATCTTCTGCTTTAACCAAATAAGAAGGACGACCGCTCCAAAACGGCGGCCGAAATTCCTGCACCGCCGCAGCCGATGAGGGATCTAGTGATTATATGATATCTATGCTCGTGCTAAGGTACGTTATTGTACGTCCATCCTCATTGGATGAATCCTGTGGCTGTGGGCGGACCCTGGGCAGAACAAAATTAGCCCCGAGGGGGCGTGGCCAGACGTCTGTCAATCATTCTGAACCATGACAGAACAGTAACAGAACGGGGCTGTCAGAATTTATCCCTTTGGAACGACCCTGGGATTTTCACTAGGCAATTTGACACCAGTTTTGTTGTAAATTTAACCAAATGTGACATTATTTCTAAAATGTATTTATTTTTAAGTTGTTAAGTTGTTTATTTTAACATCTTTATTGTAAATGCCAGGAGGGAGGGCTTAGCCCTCCTAGCCCATTGATACAAGCCATCACTGGCCTTAACACACTTTTTTGTTCCTTAGAATAAATAATAAAGGATATTAATGGAGCAAACTATACAATATGGTAAATAAAAAACCTCAATAGTATTATCTACATCAGTGGTCCCCAAACTACGGCCCGCGGGCCAGATCCGGCCCCCGTCCATATTTGGTCCGGCCCCCTGAACAATACCAGAGAGCATTTAGATTTTTTTTTCATATATGTGTATTTGTATTTGATAATAAAGTTGGACTTTTGCAATAAAATGTTTCTTAGTTATGAACTATTTTCATTATTAAGTAATATAAGTTATAAGTTAGTAACTATTTCATACACGCATATAACGTGACATTCTGTTCCACCCTTCTGTGGTCTGTGCCCCTATCTGGCAACCCCCAGAAAAAAATTCTAAACCTGCCCCTCGCAAAGAGAGAACGGAATAATGGCGAAAACATTAGGTAAGAGAAAAATTGATTCAGAATGCAGGGCATTTAACCTGCAGTGGACAAACGATTATTTTTTTGTTCAATGCAAAGAAAAGGCTGTCTGTCTCATCTGTCAAGAGGCGGTGGCAGTATTCAAAGAATATAATCTGCGGCGACACTATGAATCCCGCCACAAAGACAAGTATGCTAGCTTGCAAGGCCAAATGCAAGCAAACAAACTCTCAAAGCTAAAAAAATGGACTGTTAGCTCAGCAGAATACATTTGTACACCAAGCTCAGCTGAACCAATCTGTTCGGGCCAGCTTTCGGGTTGCTCAACTGATAGCAAGCAGCGGTAAACCTTTCACTGATGGAGAGTTTGTCAAGAAATGCATGAACGCTGTCGTGGAGGAGGTGTGTCCTGAGAAGAAAGATGTCTTTAATGCCGTGAGTCTATCAGCGAGTACAATCACCAGACGCATTGAAGAAATCGGGGGTAATGTATATGCCCAGCTGCAGCAGAAGATGAAAGAATTTGAATTTTTTTCATTAGCACTGGATGAGAGCACGGACGTGCAGGACACCGCGCAACTGCTCATTTTTGTTCGTGGAGTTAGTGCAAACTTTGAGATCTGCGAGGAGCTGGCAGCCCTCCAAAGTCTCAAAGGGACTACGACGGGGGAGGATATTTTCAGCAAAGTGTACCAAACCATGGAAGAGTTGGACCTGGACTGGTCAAAGCTGGCCAGCATCACAACTGACGGGGCTCCTAATATGGTGGGCATGTCTCGGGGTCTAATAGGACGCATGAACCGGGAGATGGAAGAACGAGGTCTCACCACCCTGCTACAAGTCCACTGCCTAATTCACCAGCAAGCACTGTGCTGCAAAGTGTTGGCTTGGGATTCTGTCATGAAGGTTGTGGTGTCATGCATAAACTTCATCAGAGCAAAGGGACTTAAACACAGGCAGTTCCAAGAATTCCTGTCTGAACTGGAATCTGTGCACGGCGATGTGCTGTACTACACAGAGGTCCGATGGTTGAGCCGGGGCAGAGTTTTGAAGCGTTTTTACGAGCTGCTACCTCAAATTAACGCATTTCTTCATTCACAAAACAAAACGGTGCCAGAGTTGATCGACCCAGAATGGAAATGGCGCCTCACATTTTTAACAGACATGACAGAAATGCTGAACAGCTTTAACTTGCAGCTACAAGGCCAGGGGAAACTCATTTGCGAAATGTATTCCCACATAAAAGTATTTGAGGTGAAACTAGAGCTGCTTTTGGGACACGTGAAAAAGCACAGCTTCGTCCATCTCCCTGCTACACAAAACCTCTCTGCAGAGAACCCAGCGGTCCCGTTTCCAGCTGAAAAGTGTGTGGAAGCACTGGAAATGCTGAAGGCGGAGTTCGGTGCGCGATTCCGTGAACTACATGTTTATGCAAAAGAAATCTGTCTTTTCCAGAACCCCTTTGTTGCCGACATTGACGAAGCCCAGCCTTCTTATCAGTTTGAGTTGGCCGAGTTACAGAACTGTGATGTTCTGAAAGACGCGTTCAAGCCCAACGGTCTCATTGACTTCTATGCCGCCCTCCCAAACGACACGTACCCTAACATCAGAAAACACGCAAGGAAGATGTCCACACTTTTTGGCAGCACATATATTTGCGAGCAAACCTTTTCACGCATGAAACTGCTGAAAACTCCAATGAGATCAAGATTGACAGATGAACACCTGCATCAGTGTTTGAGACTGGCAGTGACTAGAATGGAACCTGAGATTCAACTTCTCACCAGCCAGATACAGGCCCACAGTTCACACTGATGAACATAGGTAAGCTCACTTTTCTGACTTGAATGAGTCATTCTGACTATAAAAAATATAATCATAATAACCCTCTCTGTCAATATCCCAGAGAGGGTTATTTTGTTATTATTTATTTCATAAATAGTGTTATTTACTTCCTGAATTTTGTTCTGTGAAGAATCCAGAAAGGGTTATTTGATTGTGCTTTCTGGAAAACAATAAATTTTTACGTTTAGGCACTCCTGCAATCGTCACACTTTTTCTGTTACAAACTGACTCCGGCCCTCCACCAGAGAAGGGAAAAGTTATGTGGCCCTCACAGGAAAAAGTTTGGGGACCCCTGATCTACATTTTTAAAGTTGAGTATAATTTATCATAGGTCTGTTTATTCCTGTTGACATCATGCTTGATTTTCAATGCCCGGGTTATGTAATATACGGATTAAGAATAAACTAAACAAAACAAGGTGATTGCATGACTGAACTCTAGAGAATAAATCATTAGAGATGGACAGAGGCTAATATAAAGGAAATGTTTTCACAGACTGGAGTGGTTTGCACTGTGTATATGATAACACACCAGACTACTGCCATTAAATTCAGTTACTGAAAAAACGTTTTCACTGCACATTAGATATTATTGTAACAGTGTAAATGCTTATTTATTGAATGAATTATTATAGCATCAAACATTTATGGAAATTGAGGTAAATATTTCCTACATACATCTGTGGGGATATGTAGAACTAAACAAATACAGATATTTGTATTTTTCCATTATGTTTATGGTATATGTTTTAATACTCTGCAGTAATTCTATCATTGTATATCTGATCTTGACAAACAAGGGCCTCCATGAACCCATGTACATCTTCATTGCAGCTTTGTTATTTAACTGTGTTCTTTACAGCACCACTGTTTGCCCAAAGCTCCTGATTGACTTTTTATCTCATGACCAGATCATTTCCTTGTCAGCATGTCACTTTCAATTTTTTATATTTCATTCAACAGGTTGTACAGAATTTATGCTGCTGGCAGTGATGTCTTTTGACAGATATGTGTCTATATGTAAACCTCTGAGATATCGAATGATGATGACAAAAAGCAGAGTAAACATTTTTCTGGTTCTAGCTTGGTGTTTTCCTGCTTGTCACATTGCAGTACAAACAATCCTGAGTGCTAAAGCTAAAATATGTAATTTAAGGTTAAAAGGAATCATTTGCAACAATATAATTTACTCAGCTCATTGTGTAAGATCAAGACCAATTGCTTTTTTTGGGATTGTAATTATGCTAAATACTATAATATTACCAATTCTCTTTACAGTTTGTACATATGCAAATATATTTGTAATATGTTATAGAAATTCTAAAACATTGAGAAAAAAAGCTGCTGAGACTTGCATTCCCCACCTGCTGGTTTTAAACGTCATCTTCTGTTTAATGGTATATGATCTAGTTGTAGCTCGAGTGGAGTCTGACTTTCCCTCAGTTGTTAGCTTTATAATGACATTCCAAGGGCTTTTATGTAATCCTTTGTTAAATCCATTCATATATGGACTCAAAATGAAAGAAATTTTTAAACATGTTAAAAGGTTGTTTTGCTTAGGCAAAATATGACAAACCCTCTTATTTTTCCCAGTCAGTTTTATGAAACCAAATTTTTTAATTCCAGTGCATATGTTTTAATTTCCAGAATTTTTATGTTTTTAAATGTAATATTGTTTGCACAGTTTATTATTTAACTATTTTAAATAAAACAAATTGTGTAAACGGTTAAAGTTTTTTCATCTCTTTACTGCCATATTGTTAGGGAAACCCTGACATTTTCCAGTTTTAAAAACATCTCGTGAAGAACCTTTAGTGTTAAATCAAATATCAGCCATATCATATTATGTGATGATGATGCCAAAGTGCACGTTTTTTTTATTTTATGTCATTACAGAACAGTGGTTACTGCTGTCACCTCATGGTAGTTTGATTCTGAGTGAGTCGTGTCTATTTGGACTATGCATGTTTTCCTTGTGCATGCATGGGGTTTTTTCTGGATAACCTGATTTTGCCACATTTCAAAACATGCAAGTTAGCTTAATTAGCAGTTCTAAATTGAAAGTAGGTGAGAGTGTATGGCTGGTTGTTTTGGTTGTGTAGATTATTGGTCAACTAAACCAGCCACTAGGGAGCACAAGCCAGTGTATCTCTTGTGCCAGTTCCAAACCCAGGTAATTGGTGAGGGTTGTGTCAGGAAGGACATCCGACATAAATCATTTTTGCCTAAACCAATGCGTGAGTTCATCTATGCGACAAGATACTGGATTGGACGAGGCCCGGGTTAACAAAGACTGCCACCGGTGCTGTTGACAAACAGGGTGCCAGCAGAAATTGTGTTACCATTAGTTGAAGACCGCGAGGAGGAAAACGTGTCAGGAGAAAGAGGGAGAAGAGGAAAGTCAAGAATGAGAATGTAGGACTGAGGGTGGTAACTCAAAATGTGGGGACAATGACAGACAAAGGTAGAGAGCTGGCTGACATGATGCAGAGAAGGAAGTGTAGGGTTCTACATTATCCGGACAAGTCAGGGTGACTCAGCATTCTGATCAGGCCTCAGAGACACTGAACTGTATGGTAATTAAACCCCTTTTGCTAATCTTCTCTATTTCCTGAGAAGCTAGACTTTAAGACTCCTAAAAAATCTATATCAAAGATAAAGTTCTGGTACTTTCTGCAAGCTTACCAACTCTCTTTCCTGCCAGACAAAGTGTAACCTCAGAGGATCTACATTCAGTGAAAGGACAGAACTTTGTCATACCCCCAGGACACAAGAGGTGTTGGTTTCCATGGTAACAACCTGGTTAGAGGATAGTATGGTAATTCAAACAAAGCCTCTGAAAGACAATGATCTTAACAGTACCATGTGGAAAACCCATCACTGATCAAATTATACAGTTAAAGAAACCAAATGTTACAGGAAAAAAACAAATAAATATTTAACTTTTCCTAATATATACCCCTATGATGAGAAAAATAAATGGACTCGATGTTCCCTCGCCCGGACGTGGATCACCGGGGCCCCAATCTGGAGCCAGGCCTGGAGGTGGGGCACACTGGCGAGCGTCTGGTGGCCGGGCTTTTACCCATGGAGCTTGGCCGGGCACAGCCTGAAGAGGAGACGTGGGTCCCCCTTCCCATGGGCTCACCACCTGTGGGAGGGGACAAAAGGGTCGGGTACAATGTGGGATGGGTGGTGGCCGAGGGCGGGGATCTTGGCGGTCTGATCCTCGGCTACAGAAGCTGGCTATTGGGACGTGGAATGTCATCTCACTGGTGGGGAAGGAGCCTGAGCTGGTGTGTGAGGTTGAGAGGTTCTGGCTAGAAATAGTTGGACTCGCCTCTACGCATAGCTCTGGAACCAGTTTCCAAGAGAGGGGTTAGACACTCTTCCACTCTGGAGTTGCCCCTGGTGAGAGGCGCCGAGCATGAGTGGGCTGTGGCTGAGTGGTTAGAGCAGTCGTCCTCCAATGTGAGAATTGGGGGTTCAAATCCACCATCAGTCACATGCTGAAGTGTCCCTGGGCAAGACACTGAACCCCTCATAGCCTCTGATGTGTATCCCATCAGTGTATGAATGTGATCTAAAGCACTGATTAATCTCATTAGAATGATTTGTTCGATTAGCTTTGTAGAGATCTAGTAGAGTGCTGTATGAATGGGTAAATGAGGACACAGATTGTAATGTAAAGCGCTTTGAGTATCTTGAAATAAGATAGAAAGGCGCTATATAAGTACAGTCCATTTACCATTCCATTTACCCTCATCTTGGTGCATATATGTTGGGGTTCACCCCGGAGAATGAGAGGGTAGCCTTCCTCCGCCAATGTGTGGGGGGACAGACTCTGACTGTCATTTGTGCTTATGGCCCAAATGGCAGTTCAGATTACCCACCCCTTTTGGAGTCCTTAGAGGAGGTACTGGAGAGTACACCTCCTGGGGACTCCCTTGTTCTGCTGGGGGACTTCAATGCTCACGTGGGCAATGACAGTATGTTTTATTTATTCATTTCATTTCATCCAAACATGACAAAAATGACAGTGAGACCTGGAAGGGTGTGGTTGGAAGGAATGGCACCCAGATCTGAACCCGAGTGGTGTTCTGTTGTTGGACCTCTGTGCTCATCGTGGATTGTCCATAACAAACACCATGTTCAAGCATAAGGGTGTCCATATGTGCTCTTGGCACCAGGACACACTAGGCTGCAGTTCGATGATCGACTTTGTTGTCATCTCATCTGATCTGCGGCCACATGTCTTGGATACTCGGGTGAAGAGAGGGGCAGAGCTGTCCACTGATCACTACCTGGTGGTGAGTTGGCTCCGATGGTGGGGGAGGATGCCGGTTAGACATGGCAGGCCCAAACATATGGTGAGGGTTTGCTGGGAACATCTGGCAGAGTCTCCTGTGAGATGGAGCTTTAACTCCCACCTCCGGGAGAACTTCAAACATGTTCCGGGAGAGGTGGGGGACATTGAGTCCGAGTGGGCCATGTTCCATGCCTCTCTTGTCGAGGCAGCTTACCGGAGCTGTGGCTGCAAGGTTGTCGGTGCCTGTCACGGTGGCAATCCTCGAACCTGGTGGTGGACACCAGCAGTGAGGGATGTTGTCAGGCTGAAGAAGGAGTCTTATCAGGCATTTTTGGCCTGTGGGACACCGGAAGCAGCTGATGGGTACCGGCAGTCCAAGTGACATGCAGCTCGGGTGGTCACTAAGGCAAAAACTCGGGCATGGGAGGAGTTTGGAGAGGTCATCAAGAATGATTTCCACACGGCTTCAAGGCTATTCTGGTCCACCATCTGGTGTCTCAAGGGGGAAAAGCAGTATACCACCAACACTGTTTAAAGTGGGGGTGGTTTGCTGCTGACCTCAACTCGGGATGCTATGGGTCAGTGGGCAGAATACTTCAAAGACCTCCTCAGTCCCACTGGCACGTCGTCCACTGAGGAAGCAGAGCCTGGGGACTTTGGGTCGGGACCCCCAATCTCTGGAGCTGAGGTTACCGAGGTGGTTAAAACTCTCCTCAGTGGTGGGGCCCCAGGGGTGGATGAGATTTGTCCAGAGTTCCTTAAGGCTCTGGATGTTGTAAGGTTGTGTTGGCTTACACAACTCTGCAATATTGCGTGGACATTGGGGGAAGTTCACCTGGATTGGCAGACTAGGGTGGCGGTCCCTCTATTCAAAAAGGGGGACCGTAGAGTGTGTTCCAACTAGATGGGGATCACGCGCTTAAGCCTCCCTGGTAAGGTCTATTCGGGGGTTCTGGAGAGGAGGGTCTATCGGATAGTCAAACCTCAGATTCAGGAGGAGCAGTGCAATTTCCATCCTGGTCATGGAACACTGGATCAACTCTACACTCTCAGCAGGGTCCAGGAGGGTACGTGGGAGTTTGCCCAACCAGTCTACATGTGCTTTGTGGACTTGGAGAAGGCGTTCGACCGCATCCCTCGAGGAACCCTGTGTGGGCTACTCTGGGAGTATGGGGTACCAGGCCCTTTGATTTTGGCTGTTAGGTCCCTGCATGACCGTTGTCAGAGCTTGGTCTGTATTGCTGGCAGTAAGTCGGGCTCGCTCCCAGTGAGAGTTGGACTCCGCCAAGGTTGCCTTTTGTCACTGATTCTGTTCATAACTTTTATGGACAGAATTTCTAGGCGCAGCCAAGGTGTTGAGGGATCAGCTTTGGTGGCCTTAGGATCGCGTCTCTGCTTTTTGCAGATGATGTGGTCCTATTGGCTTCATCAGGTTGGGATTTACAGCTTTCGTTGGAGCGGTTCGCAGCCGAGTGCGAGACGGCCGGGATGAGGTTCAGTTCCTCCAAATCCGAGGCCATAGTCTTGAGCCGAAAAGGGTAGAGTGCCCTCTCTGGGTCGGGGAAGAAGTCCTGCCCCAAGTGGAGGAGTTCAAGTATCTTGGGGTCTTGTTCACGAATGAGGGAAAAATGGAATGTGAGATCGATAGACGGATAGGTGTAGCGTCTGCAGTGAAGCGGGCGCTGTACAGGTCTGTCGTGGTGAAGAGAGCGCGGAGTCAAAAGGTGAAGCTCTCAATTTACCGATCGATCTACATTCCTACCCTCATCTATGGTCATGAGCTTTGGGTTGTGACCGAAAGGATGAGATCTCGGATACAAGCAGCCAAAATGAGTTTTCTCCACAGGGTGTCTGGGCTCTCCCTTTGAGATAGGGTGAGAAGCTCTGTCATCCAGGAGAGACTCATAGTAGAGCGGCTGCTTTCCACATCGAGAGGAGCCAGTTGAGGTGGCTCTGGCATCTGGTTAGGAAGCCTCCTGGATGCTTCCCTAGTGAGGTGTTCCGGACACGTCCCACTGGGAGGAGACCCAGAGGAAGACCTAGGACATGCTGGAGAGACTATGTTTCTCGGCTGGCCTGGGAACGCCTCGGGATTCCCCCGGAGGAGCTAGGGAGAGGGAAGTCTGGGCCTCCCTACTTAAGCTGCTACCCCCGTGACCCGACCCCGGATAAGCGGAAGAAAATGGATGGATGGATGGATGCATAATATATGTTATTCGTTAAAAAGGTTAAACAAACTGTTTTCTTATTAGCTAAATTAAAAAAATATATATGTTCCTTTAAAACAATTTGAGTGGTTTCTATTTTCTCTGTTTTAAGATAAATTCCCAGAAAAACATCCGCCAAGTGATTACAAAGTTGTACTGATTTTGAAATGAGTAAATGTTACATCTGCGAGGAACTGTTTTTTTAAAACAAGGTTTAAAACGCATTACTTGGTAAAGAAAGCAGTCTTTGTTTCTCTCTAAACTTTGAAAGGAGGAGTTATCTCATCAAAATTAATTCATGCAACTAAGATAATGCCCCTTTGTTGGCAGGTGTTAGGTCCTGGGGTTGTTAGGAATTATTTTTCCCACTAGATGGAGTCCTGAGTCGGCTGGCAGAGGAGCGTCTTACCTGACGTCTGTTATGATACGGACTACCCAGTGGGAACGAGAACCAGAACGACAAGAGCCTCAAGTAAGCAAAACAGTGTTTATTATTTACAGTGAATGAAAAGACAAGCATATACAAAAGTTGGCCTGGGACTCCTGAAAAAGGGAGAGACAGGGTCAGGACTAGGAGGCAAGTGGAGGCAGCTCAAACGGTGGAATAAATTGTTTTGTCTTTCCTTACAGGTAAATCCTTGTGGGGTGAGGTTGTTGGGGAAAATCCAAAGGCAGGCAAGTGGTTGGAGGGCAAAGGTAACAGAGGCGAGACTCCAACACAGGAAGAACCAAGAGCAGGATCCGAGATGGCCAGGAAACAGTAGACACAAAAATACACGGTAAGATATCCTTTTCATATACTCAATATACTGGCTAGAGGCACAACTACCAGAAAGGAAGTAATGCTCCAGCGACGAGAAGAGCTTGACTGCAGCCTTATGTAGTGGAGGAGCTCGTCAGGTGGAATGGTCGTCAGCTGTGGATGATTGGTGGCCATCTTGGGGCTGCAGCAAGTTCAACTCTTACAACGTCATCAGCACACCGGTGGACAATCAACTCGTTACTGGCAGGTTAAGAGAGGAGGACTGCCAGTACCTCGATGCCAGAGTGTTACCAGTGATAGTATGTCACAGCCCCTCCAAGTCTCCTCAGAGTTTTTTCTTTATTTATCTCCCAGTGATCTGAGAGTAATCTGTTTCCTGTGGATTCTGTTTTTTTTCCCTCAGATGTTTTTTTTTTTTGTGGATCCTGACCTGGTTGTCATTCTCATTGTTTCCTCGTGACGCCATAGGTTCTTACCCCACGGATGCCTGAGCTCCCACACCCACTTGACACAGCCGACACGATCTCTATCACCAAAGACCAACTGGCAGTCTGTCCTCTGATGCCTTCAAGCCTCTGCCTACCAGTCCGCCCTCCAACGCCGCCTTCTCCTTCGAGCTTCCTCCGACATCCAAAAGGAACTCTACAAACCTCTAACCACTCTCAAGGACCTAACTGGAACTAAAAGACCCCGGACCAACAACACCCCCCCCCCCCCCCCCCCGTCCCAGGATTGATCACCGAACAAGTAAGCTCTCATTACACTCCGTTCAGAATTCAAATTTTCCTACAACCTCAAACTCATCATCTCCCTTGTTGTTCTCTCCAGTGTGCTGAGCATTCAACAGCCCCGCTCACAGACCAGACCTTCATCTGATTACGCTTATTTATCACAAAATAAATATTTATTATAGTTCATCTCTCTCCTGTGTGGTGTTCTTACATGTGGGTTAATTGATTAGTTAAACCCAACATGACAGCAGGAGTATCATTGATTGGATACAATTTTACATAGACACTCTCCTTCAAAAGATCTGTTTAAGCAATGACGCTCAGAGGAGGTCTTTTGGGTCTTTGGTTTCTCCCAACTCTTGAGGATGGTCATCTGTGGTTGGACAAGAGAAATCCCCCTCAACACACACACACACACAAAATTTCTCTAACACCCCGGAATGATGCAAGCACGTCTTGGCCGGATGGAACGCGGTCCTGAAGAGGGACGACATGAACCACAGGTTAATTTTTGCATCATGTCTGCCTGGTAATGAGAACAGCAGCTTCGTGGTTGGAAAAGCCATCTTCCTTCTGATGAAAGACCACCTCCATCACAGTGCCAGCTTAGTTTCATAAACTTAGATTTCTTCACAAACCTCAGATAAACTTACCTTAATTTTAAGCATTAGTTCTAAATTTAGATAACAAAGCTAAAGTTATTTTCATATTTTTCACCTTCTTTGACAATTCTATTGGTTATTCATCCACATTCAACACTTTTGCTATAATTTCATATTGTTGTTATTATTCAAATATTCAATAAACATTACAGAAATGGTGATTTTAACATAAACCTGTTTGTGTGTTTAATTCCAGTGAGGGGGATTACAGCATGACAAGAACCCACCATTATTTTAATCAAGGTTGGTCCACATTTATTATTTTAATTGTACAGACCCACACCTATAGGCCCTTTTCACAATGACGTCATACAACTTCTTTTTTGACTCGATGCTGTGGATCATTACTTCCGGGTCTATTCTCCCTCGGGAGACCTGTCTGGAAACTTAATGGAATTTCATTCCTTCAACCTTTATTTATAGAGGTTATATTACAAGATATAGCACAAGGTAATGTTAATAAAAACAGTATTTATGTTAGTTAGCTGTGGTAACGTTATCCATCATTGCAGCAACTTTAGCCACAG
>NC_056510.1:43092752-43100142 GCF_014905685.2 Nematolebias whitei | reverse complement strand
CGTTTAAAGGTTTACTAGCTATATTAACGTTAATAAAAACAGTATTTATGTGTTAGTTAGCTGCTGTAACGTAATCCATCATTATCAATTTACCATTCTGTAACTGTCAGGAAACAGCCTCCAATTGTAAAGTAAGCTAGCTAGCAGCTAACGGGTAGCTAAACTCTACACTGCTGCTGCCTGTCAGTGCTGTAACATTAAAATGTTTAACTTTATCTATTAATGTAAAATCTCTGACATCTTCCAACACTGTTGTTTAGAATAACATTTTAAATATTGAATTAAAAACTATATGTCAAACCATTTCTATATTCTGATTATTAATAATTTCTCTTTTTACTTTCTTCTTGTGTCCATCTTTCTCAGCAGCAGCAACTCAGCAAGGAGGACACCCTGAAGACCCAGAAGACCCAGAAAACCCAGGCTCATCTGAGGATTTTAGCAGAGAGGACCATGTGAAGGGTGAAGGAGTACCAGTCAATCAGGAGGTTCAGTCAATCAGCTGTGGGTCATCTGCTGCTGCTTAATATCAAATTATCAGGGTCGTCATGATGTAAAAGGAGACAAACCAGTGTAGAGCCTCCCTGCTCCTTCAAGTCACACTTCTTGGATGAACATTCATAACTGCAAGCAGCTGTGTTGGAAATCTCTCCGTATATTTATCTTTTTTTTTAATCTACTAATGAATGAATTGATGTTGTGAAGAATTCTGTCAGAACTTGTTTTTAAATAGCTTGTCTTCAGTAATATACATATGTACATCTTTTACATTTAAATTGCATCTGTTTGTATATTTTACACATCTGGTAATGTAGTACATGGAGGAGGGGAGGAATTAAAGCTTCTGTTGTGAAACAATTAAACAAGGTTTGTGGCAGCTTCTTGGAAAAATTCATTTAATAATTTTATTGAACACTGTACATGGAGCAATGTTGGTAAAGAAACATATACATACATACATATATATATATATATATATATATATATATATATATATATATATATACACACACACACACACACACACAGGAGGGCACTTCTTAATTGTCAGCTGCTGGATTTCCATTTCTAGGGACAAAACTTGTCTCTGCAACTCTTGAATTCTCCGTGCGGCATCATCCAGTTGACCTAAGATTAAAGAAAATATAAACATTAATAGACATCACTTATCCACCCATCAATTTCCTGTTCAATTCTCAATTATCTTTTGTATTACAGCAGTTCTCCTATTTCTTACTCATTACTGCCTTGACAGTTCTGAGGTGAAAATATGTAATTTTTTTCAAAGGGGAAAACACAAAATATGCAATATTTTCCATAAAGTATAAAGCTGCTCCTACTCATTCAAATCATTTCATGTATTTACTGACAATCTCTCAACCATTAGCAAGTCCAAAATGTTCTGAATACAACCACAAAATGGTTACAGTGTTATTTGCTGCCATATATTTTTCTACAAGACATTTTCTGCAATACTAACCTAGAGAAGGATGTCAGGCAGTTGTGATTTTTTACCACTGCACCTGCAAGTGATGCCTCCTCTGTACAGTTCCCAGGGTCAGGCACCTCCTGGGAGTCATCCTGGCCAGCAGCACCATAGATATAAACACTAGATCCCGCATTGGCTGCTGCGGCGCAGGATTTTCGGCCGCCATCTTGAAACGGTCGTCCTTATTTGGTTAAAGCAGAAGATGTTTCAGCACTTCGCAGCTTATTTCTGTTCAGATCGACGGACCGTTGACGTCCGGTCTGGGGGGATAACTTTTCACAGTAAGATGAACATATTATTGTTAGTATTTTGTGAATATAATATTCCTGTACTGTATTTATGTCCACCAGCTGATGTGATGTTCAGTGTAACACGGTGTTCAGCTGCAATGAAGCTGACTGAGATCTGATGACAGGAATATTTTGCTAACAAGCATACTCACTATTTCACCAGCTTTGGTTCATTATCAACAGATATGCATCAAAACTGGAGTTTTGTTTAAGTTTTAGGAAATAAAAAAATAAAACTAGGGAGAATATAGGAAATAGAAAATAAGATGGACCTCCTCTGTACAATGTTTTTGTGTAGACACAAATCTCCTGTTTTCATTTTGAAGGTTTCCCAAAGAACAAGATGTGAGGAAGAGGAGGAAGTATCTTTGAGGAGGATTCATCTGAGCAGAGAGGATTTTAAACTGGAGGATTTTGATCAAACTGGTCAGACTGTCCGACTGAGAGATGGTGTGGTACCATCGGTTCACTTCAAAGAGTAGGAGCATCATTATAAGTTCATTAGAGTTTATAAAGTTACATATTTTATTGTCAGTCACAAGGAGAGACACCTCCATGTGTTTCTATGAACAGGTAACTAGAGACTGTAAAGTTCATATTCATGATGCTTTTTCATTTCAGCTTGAAAACTGCAGGACTACAGGAACTGAACAAAAGCTGGAGCTGCTCTGTCTGTGGCCTCTCAGGAACGTGCACGTCTCACACACAACCTCAGGAATGTGCACGTCTCACACACAACCTCAGGAACGTGCACGTCTCACACACAACCTCAGGAAAGTGCACGTCACACACACAACCTTGGCCTCATGATGTGAGTATTTCTATTTTAAACTTTTATTTTTTCATTTACCCTTTATTTATCCAGGTAGACTCATTGAGTCACGAGAACTCATTTTCTAGAGAGACCTGTTTAGGAGCAGATGGTGGGGGTTGAGTGCCTTGCTCAGGGGATCAGGGTGGGGCCAATGAGGGTGGATGCTGTCACGATTCACGCCTGTTCGAGTCAAATCTTTTTCACTCTGTTCACTGCTTGGTGTCTGTAAACCTTCTTTTCTTTACCTTCCTCTTTTTATTTATGTTTGGGGTTGTGATTCTGTTTTCTGCAGCACTCATTGATCTCCTCTCCACTGGCTGCATGTGGGTTTAAGGTTGTCTTCTCTCCAGCACACTCTGCACTGATTACCTCTCATTAAATGCACCTGTCGCTTCACCCTTTATAAACCTGACCTGCACACAGGGTGAGTGCCAGGGCTCGGTGGTGGAAAGGAGCAGGAGACGGAAGTGCTGCAGGACGTGGACGGAGTTTGGCGAGTAAAAAGTTTGAATAAGGCGGTTTTGGCATAATCTGGATTGTGAGTGGACGAGATGGCTAGTAGTAGTGGAGGGTTGACAGAGGATGAAGATATGGATATAGGATGGTCTAGGATAGAGAATAAGAAAAGGGGAGGAGGAAAAGAAAAGGTTAAAAAAGGAACGGCAACTGGAAAACGAGCGTTTGACGACGAGGGAGACAGACCTGAAATAAGAAAGAAAATAATGGTGGAAGATATAAAAATTATACTAAAATTTAAAGCAGGGCAGGATATGTTTGGAGTAAGTCCTATCAGTTTGTCAAACGGAATAAAGAAAGCGATTGGGGATGTAGAACTTGTTAAAGTGTTACGTGATGGAAACCTGCTGATCATTTGTAAAAATGCTGAACAAAAAAACAAGACTCTTAAATTACAAACCGTGTGCAAAAAGGAAGTGCTGGAACGAAAGATTGTTGGGGAAGAAAGAGGAGTAAGAGGAGTAATTACAGGAATTCCTGTTGGTGAAAATCTGGATGAGTTAAAGAAAGTAATAAAAGGAGGAGATATTACAGGCATGAAAAGATCACAGGCCTCCAGGAATGGAGAAAAAGTGGACAGTACGTCAATATTACTAGAGTTCAAAAATAAAGTTCTGCCAGAAAGAGTAATGGTAGGTTATATGAGCTTTAATGTGAGAGTCTATATTCCACCCCCTCTCATGTGCTTCAAATGCCAAAGGTACGGACATATTGCTAGTGTTTGTAAAGGGAAACAGAGGTGTGGTAGATGTGGGGGTGAACATCCGTATGGTGAGTGTGGGAATAGTCCTGTCAAATGTTGTAACTGCGGGGAAAGTCATACTGCAGCATATGCAGGATGTGTGATAAGAAAAAAGGCAGTTGAAGTTCAACAAATCAAAACAGACAAGAACATTACATATGCAGAAGCAGTGAAAGTGGTAAACAGCAAGGAAACCGTTCAGAAAACAAACTATGGAGAAAAGAAAACTACAGATAACAACCAAGAAAATATCACACTAGAAAAACTGATTCCATTCATGGCATACATCATAAACTGCTCAGAACAGGCAAAGACTAAAACGGAAAAAATAAAGATTATTGTAAAGGCAGCAGCAAGGTTTTTTAATGTAAAAGATTTGTCTTGGGAAAAAATCCACAATGAACTCACTGGAGAAGGATCGTCTGAGGCTGAGGCTTCTCAAAACATCACAGTCTCATAGCAAATGGTCAGGAATTTAAAGGCTTCATTAATACCTTAACTACAAAACCGGACATTATATGCATTCAAGAGACATGGCTCAAACCAGCATTACAGTTTAGCATTCATGGATATTCAGTCCTGCGCAAAGATAGGAGTAGAGGAAGTGGAGGAGGTTGTGCTATATTCATAAAACAAAATCTGAAATTTATCCAAATCCATACAACACCGGATCTAGAAGTCATTGCTATAGAAGTTTGGACAAATGAGGGTAATATTAAAATCATAAATTACTACAATCCATGCAAACAATTAGAAAAATCAAAACTCGAATCAATCATAGAACACTGGAGAGGGAAAATAGTTTGGTGTGGGGACTTCAACGCACATAGCACATTATGGGGTAATCAAGATGATTATAACGGCGGGATTCTAGAAGATATAATTGAAGAAAAGGAGCTAGTAATATTAAATAACGGATTAGGCACTCGGGTGGATTTTGTTAGGGGTAAAGAATCTGCTATTGATCTAACGTTGGTTTCCCAACCTCTAGCTGATATTAGCAGTTGGAGAGTAAGCACAGAAAGCACAGTAGGTAGTGATCATTACCCAATTTTTATCAACATAGGAATAGATACAGAGCAAGGCCAAATAGAGATTGAAGGGAGATGGAAATATGAAAAGGCAGACTGGAACAAATTTAACATGATTAGCGAGATCAATATGAAAAATATAGATACAAATAAACCAATAAATGAATTGAACTTGGAAATTAGTAGATCTATAATTGATACAGCCAAAAGCTCTATACCTAAAAGTAAGGGAATCAAAAAGAAGAGGTTAGTACCATGGTGGACATTAGAATGCACAACAGCAATTAAACAGCGAAATAAGACATTTAAAGCTTTGAAAAAGAATATGTGTTTCCAGAATCTGATAACTTATAAAAGGAAACAAGCAGAAGTTAGGAAAATTATAAGAAATGCTAAAAGGGATTATTGGAGAAAATACTGTGAATCACTGGGGAAAAATACTCCATTAAATAGGGTATGGAATACTATTAAAAAAAGGTCTGGGAACTCAAGAGACTATTATTTCCCAATAATTAAGGATAATGGAAATATTATAATAGATAATAAAAGTAAATCTGAAGCATTAGCTAAAGTATTTGCAAAAATACATAGTACGGAGAATCTGAATAATAATGAAAAAAGAGGACGTGAAATAACATTAAGGAGGAATATTGAGTTGCTTGATAATGATGAAGATAATGAGGATGCTATTAATATGAAATTTTCTTTAATAGAACTAAATAAAGCATTGAAGAATTCCAAAAAATCAACTCCGGGCAAAGATCAAATTAATTATTGCATGCTGAATAATCTTAGTGATGTGAGTAAGGAAATATTATTAGAATTATATAATAAGGTGTGGGAGGAAGGAAAACTACCAAACAAATGGAAAGAAGCCATTATTGTCCCTATTTGTAAACCTGGGAAGGATGTAAATTTAGCAGAAAGTTATAGACCAATTGCTCTAACATCATGTGTAGGTAAAGTTATGGAGAAAATGATAAATAACAGTCTAAATTATTTTTTAGAATCTAAGGAGAAAATAAAGGTATATCAATTTGGATTTAGGAAAGGGCGAAGTACGATAGATCCAGCAGTATGTCTGGAACATGAAATTAGACGGGCCCAGGCTAACAGGGAAAGTGTGATTGCAGTTTTTCTGGATGTGGAGAAAGCATATGACATGTTGTGGAGGGAAGGGTTATTGATTAAAATAAAACAAATGGGTTTAAAAGGTAAAATAGTTAGATGGATACAAAATTTTTTAACTGAAAGAAGTATCAGTGTAAAAATAAACGGTGAAATAAGTTCAAATTATCAAATGGAAAATGGTACTCCCCAAGGCAGTATAATTAGTCCAATATTATTTAGTATAATTATTAATGATATTTTTAGGAATGTAGATAAATCTTGTGGCGTCTCATTATATGCAGATGATGGGGTTATTTGGAAAAGGAGCAAGAATAC
Organism: Nematolebias whitei; assembly: GCF_014905685.2. NCBI lineage: Eukaryota > Metazoa > Chordata > Actinopteri > Cyprinodontiformes > Rivulidae > Nematolebias > Nematolebias whitei. Next base: position 43,093,814 of record NC_056510.1, on the reverse strand, counting down.
AGAATTTATTGAAAGGAAAGTACAAGAGGCATTAAATAATGTAGAAAAGTGGGCATTAGAATGGGGATTCAGATTTTCAACATCCAAATCAAAATTTGTTGTTTTTACAAAAAAAAAATTAAATCCTAATATCAGTCTCAAACTGTATGGGGACAACATCGAAAGAATAGATCAATTCAAATATCTAGGCATCTGGTTTGATAAAAAACTTACATGGAAAATACACATAGATAATATTGTAGGAAAGTGCAAAAAAGTTCTAAATATAATTAGATGTTTGAGAGGTAAAGAATGGGGTGCAGATAGGAAAGCATTAAAAACAATATACGTTGGGTTAATAAGGTCAATTTTGGACTATGGAAGTATTTTATATAATTCAGCTTCAAACACATTACTAAAACAAATAGACAGAATACAATATCAAGCTTTAAGGCTTTGTTGTGGAGCTATGAAAACTACCCCAGTCTCAGCTCTGCAGGTTGAAATGGGGGAAATGCCACTAGAATTTAGAAGAACACAAATAGCCGTAACTTACTGGGCCAATATTAAAGGGCATAAAGAAACTCATCCTCCACTAAACACTCTTCAACCGTGTCAAGAAAAAGAAAAGAAACAATTTAACAGTTTTGGATGGAAAATCATAGATAAAACTGAAAATGTCAGAATAAATAATTTTCAAATTAGTCCTGCGGTTGCTCTTCCTACTGTCCCACCATGGATCACTAGACAGATCACCACTGACCTAAGCTTATTGAAACGAGGGAGAGAATTAGATAGTACTACAGTGGAAAGATACATAGACAGGGAATATTCACAATATATTCAAATCTATACAGATGCATCTAAAATGATAAATAATAAAGTTGGTGTAGCTTTTGTAATACCAGATTTAAATATTATGAAAAATAAAAGAATACCTGATAAACTAACAGTATATAAAGGAGAATTAGTGGCAATCTGTATGGCTTTAGAGTGGGTCGAAGACAGTGGAGGAAAAAAGGTCATTATTTGCTCAGATTCAAGTAGCGCAATAATAAGTATTCAGGAGGCACAATCAAACTC
>NC_056510.1:43082024-43092652 GCF_014905685.2 Nematolebias whitei | reverse complement strand
TATATATATATATATACGTATATATATATATATATATATATACGTGTATATATACGTGTATATATATATATAAGATGAAATTATAATGTGTGTGTGTGTGTATATATATATGGTGGCAATATGTGGTTTTATATATAAAACAGACATAATTGTGTGTATGTATGTATATATATATATAATATATAGGTCTTAATAAAAATGTATCAGTGACTGTGAGTTTTGCAAACGTGTCATAAGAATATTTTATTAGTGTTAATGTTAACCTCACCAAGAATATTTAAATACACTGAACCATGTGTTCAGCTTTAATGGCTGTACTCCCAAGATTTACAGAGGAAAAAATTGTGAGAATGAGTTTAGTATTCAGCTCTGACTGATTAAACGCGCAAATACTTCATTGCTCCTGTCAAACAGGTTACACTGAGTGGAGCGGTCGACCGTTTCAAGATGGCGGCCCTACAGCTCGTCAGCGCCAATAGGCGATAGCGGTCAATGCTGTATCTAGTGAATATATGATATCTATGAGCAGCACGAGACACTTTCTTGCTCACAGGTAAACTGACTCACGAGTTTGTGAGCGTCTCCCTAGAGGTGGAAAATCAGACACTTCATGGTCATGACACATTTTTGTTTATTTTTAAAAATGTTCAGCACTGTCCTCCCTCCATTTCCCCCGATCATTCCAGTGAAATCTAGATGGCACTGCTCCTTGTCTGATCCGGGTTCTTCCACTGGCTGATGAATTTAGATCTTCTGGGTCAAAGTGCAGACTGCATGGGTGCTCCCACGAAGGATTTTAAAAGTTGGCCCTTCATCTCTCCTGATCACTCTCACCCAACGGGAACATTTTTCTTTTTCCACGGGGAAATTGTGGAAACTCAAATACGGTGTTTTTTGTTTATTATTGGAACAACATGGCACACTGCAGTAAAGTCTTGATGACTGTCATGCTGGTTAGATGATCTGCTGCTGAGAAAGATGGACACAAGAAGAAAGTAAAAAGAGAAATTATTAATCATCAGAACATGGAAATGGTTTGACATATAGTTTTTAATTCAATATTTAAAATGCTATTCTAAACAACAGTGATGGAAGATGTCAGAGATTTTACATTAATAGATAAAGTTAAACATTTTAATGTTACAGCACTGACAGGCAGCAGCAGTGTAGAGTTTAGCAACCCGTTAGCTGCTAGCTAGCTTACTTTACAATTGGAGGGTGTTTCCTTACACAGTTACAGAATGGTAAATTGATAATGATGGATAATGTTACCACAGCTAACTAACACTTAAATACTGTTTTTATTAAAGTTAATATAACTCCGCACCCTGCCGGCCAGGTGACCCCTCGAGCTGGGGAGTCGACGCACGAAGGTCCGGTGTTTTTTCTCTCTCTCTCTGGACCTCAACGAACTCTTATCTGGACCTTTGTGGTTCTACCTGGTTCCAACAAATATCGCCGGGTGGTATTTCGCTGGTTTTCAGCTGGACTGGCCATCGTGGTGTCTCCATAGGTGTGGGGGAAGTGTACCTGTGACCCTCGAATTGGACCAGAACCGAACCGAGGTGGCTGTGGGGAAATTCGTCTTCTACAGAGCCGGTCTCAGCTTCAGTGAGCAGCCCGTTACTTTTACTGAAGGACGATCCACCTCCGTGGAGTCGTTGTGTTCACCTGGAGGAGACGCTCCGGTGCTTTGAAGCGCCGCCGGACCAGAGCAGAACCGCGCCGCCGGGCTGCCGGACCGGAGCAGAACCGCACCGCCGGGCTGCCGGACCGGAGCAGAACCGCGCTGCCAGACTGGGCCGCCGGACCGGAGCAAAACCGGGCCAGGGATATCTTCAGCCTCTTCGTCTCTCGTGCTTGGAGCGCCGGAGCCAAACTGGAGCAGAACCGGACCGGACCAGTTGCCGACTTCAGCCTCAGCCTCTCCGGTCAGTCTCGTTTTTCACCGGGGGTGCCCCGTGCTGTCGGGTGCTGAGAAGCGGAGGAGGAGCGTGGAGGAGCAGGGCTGCGTGGTGCTCGAGTGAAGTTCGGAGTTTGTATCGGAGTTGCTGTAGGCCTCCATCCAAACTCACCTGGATAATAATTAATTTTATTCCGGATCACGCTGTTGGCCCCTGTTGACCTGAAACGAGCTAGGACCATGCCTTTCACTTCAGGAGGATTTTCTGGCAGCTCGCTCTGCTATTTGCTGCGAATTTTCTGTTTCTGTTTCGGCCTGTTGATTCTGGACCCAGCTTCTGTTTCTCATGGGAGCATCCATCCATCCATCCATCCTTCTTCACAGGGGGGCCGGAGCCCCCCTCAGCCCAACTCAAACTGCAGTTGGCCCAACTCGTCGGGTTTGTTTGCCCATTTGAACTGTGACATTTTATGGTCTGAAACTTTTCTGCATCATTCATATTACTGTCACTATTTTCAGTTCTCAGATTATCTGGAGTCACTGAATCTTGTTAATACACCTGAATCTGTCCATCACTGCAACTTTCACAGTTTTTGGGTTCTGAATGATCACATCTTCATTAATGTTTCTCATGGTTCAATTATGGGGGCTAATTGCCACACTGTTAACTCCTGTAATTACACATCAGTCACAAAAAACTCAAGAAAATGTCTGATAATAATGTTGTTACTGCTCTCAGGGATTCAGCCCAACCCTGGACCCCCCACTAAGTACAGCACACCAAATGACTTTAAAAATGCCTCTGGGCTTCATTTTCTGCATGTAAATGCTCGTAGCCTTCTGAAAAAACTTGATGCTGTGAAAATCCTGGTCAGTTCTTCTGGGGCTGATGTTATCTTTATTTCTGAATCCTGGCTCAACAAATCTGTAATGAATAATGACGTGGCAATCAATGGATTTAACATCTACCGCTGTGATCGTCAAAAAAGGGGGGGTGGAGTCATTATTTACATTAGAGATACTCTGGTTTCAAGTCTTGTGTCTTCCAAAACAATTCCAAATCAGTTTGAAGCCTTATCTGTAAACATCACCTTGAATGGAGGCCAGGTTTTAACTGTAGTCTGCTGCTATCGTCCACCATCAGCATCACCTGAGGCATTAAATGCCATGAAGGAATTCCTTGGTAATTTAAATTTCAAAGAGGTCTTTTTAGCTGGAGATCTTAACATTGATTGGTGTAAGTCGACCCCCTCTGTGACAAATTCAAGGAATGTTGCTTGTCTTTTAATTTAACCCAACTGATCGACTCCCCCACCAGATTAAATAAAAGCCACCCTGACAATTCCTCCATCTTAGACCTGTTTCTAACTAATATGCCTCACAAATTCCCTGGTACAGGTGTATTCGCTGATCTTTTGAGTGATCATTGTGTGACAGCGGCTTTAAAAAATAGTAAACTTCCACCTTCTAAGCCCAGATTAATTCAAAAAAGGGATCTGAAACATTTCTGTGAACAGTCATTCCTCTGGGATCTGTCTCACTTTGACTGGCATCGTATTCTGTTAACTGATGACGTGAACTCTGCTTGGAACTATTTCCATAATAATTTCATTTATTTCCTGAATTTACATGCTCCTTTTCGTCAGTTCAGAATAAAAGGACGAGACAGCCCCTGGTTTACTCCAGAGCTAGCTGACCTCCTGCACAGGAGAGATCATCTTTGGGCCACAGCGAGAAGATCTGGCTCAGACACTGATTGGTTGAGTTTTCGACAGATGAGGAATAAATGCACAACTGCTGTTAAAGCAACAAAACGCAACTATTTCTTATCTCAGACTTCCAAAAATCTAAATGACCCTAACAGATTCTGGAAAACCATCAAATCTCTCTCAGGCACCCCCCAATCATCTGACCTCCCATCACAACTTCTCGTCAACTCTGTTCCTGTGTCAAATAAGCACGAGATCCTGAACTGTTTCAACAAACATTTTGTTGCTTCTGGTTCTTTATTTGACACAGTTACTAACAAAATTCAGCCACTTCACTTAATAACCAAACTTCTACAAATCAAATCCCTCCTACAAGTCAATCCTCAGTTAATCACAGCTTCTCTTTTTCTCCATTCTCAGTCAGTGAGGTTAATAAACTGTTAAAAGATCTTGATCCTAAAAAATCTGCAGGTCCAGATGAACTTCCACCTTATTTCTTAAGGCTGGCTGCTCATATCATCACAGTCCCTGTGACCCACATCTTTAATCTCGCCATAAGACAAAACTCCATCCCAGACACTTGGAAAACAGCCTTTGTTCTTCCTTTGCTGAAGGGAGGAGACCCCACCTCACTGAACAACTATCGACCAATCTCTAAACTCTGCATTTTAGCCAAGGTTCTAGAAAAACTGATAAACTCTCAAATCAAAAATTACCTGGACTCATTTAACATCTTACCTCCACATCAATCTGGTTTCAGGAAACAACACAGCACAACCACTGCTTCACTGAAGGTTCTTAATGACGTTGTTGAAGCACTGGATGCTAAGGATTATTGTGCTGCACTTTTCTTAGACCTGTCTAAAGCTTTTGACACTGTGGATCAGAACATCTTGTGTCATAAACTCTCAGAAAGTGGTTTCTCAGATCACACCATTGGTTGGTTCTCTAACTATCTTTCAGACCGGAGGCAATGTGTTCAACATAATGGTACTTCCTCCAGTTATTTAACATTCAACAATGATGTACCACAAGGCTCAGTCTTAGGACCCACCCTCTTTACAATCTACATACATAATGTAGGCAAAAACATCCCTAATGCATCCATACATTTCTATGCTGACGACACAGTTGTTTATTGTCGAGCTAAAACAGTTGCTAAGGCTTTCCAGCTTTTGAAATCTGCATTTAACTACATCCAGACTGATTTGTTCCGCCTCAAACTTGTCCTAAATGCCGAAAAAACCAAAGGGATGCTTTTTTCAAATAGGAAGTTGGTCCCAGCAGTTCTTCCTCCGATTTTATCCTCAAATGGTGTCCCCATTGAGTTTGTTGATTCCTATAAATATTTGTGTATCTTGGTCGACTCACATCTTTCTTTTAAGCTCCATGTGGAAAACTTGGTAAAGAAACTGAAAGTTAAACTGGGTTTCTTTTTCAGAAACAAATCCTGTCTAACCCTGGATGCTAGAAAACGCCTTGTATCTGTGACTTTCCTTCCCTCAATTGATTTTGGTGACATTATTTACATGAACGCTCCTACAAGAACCCTGCAGATGTTGGATGCTGTCTATCATGGTGCACTAAGATTCATAACTGGCTGGGATTATCGTACCCACCACTGCACCCAGTATTCACTGGTTAACTGGACATCATTAACTTCACGCAGACTCTCTCACTGGTACATTTTCATCTTTAAATCACTTCTTGGTCTGTTGCCTTCATACATCTCCTCCTACATGTCTCTGCGTGAGTGCAGCTACGGAGTGCGCTCTCAGGACATTATTACCTGCAGTGTTCCCTCAGTGAGGACTGAACTAGGCAAAAGGGCCTTCTCCTACTCCGCTCCTGTTTCCTGGAATATCTTACAAAAAGATTTGAAGCTCTCGACCTTGACCTCTCTAAGTGTCTTTAAGAATCTGTTGGACTCCTGGCAGGGACCAATGCAGACATGTTCCTGTTTTTAGTTTTCTACATTTGTCTTGGAATCTAGCTGTTTTTTGTTTTGTTACCTTTTTCCTTTTAGCCATCCTATTTGTTAAAAAAAACAAACAAAAAAAAAAACTGTAGTATGAGTTTTTATAACTGCTTATTGTTGTTGCTGTTGTCCATTGTTGTCATCTTTCTTTGTTGAAATCAGGTCTCTCTTGTAAATGAGTCCTCGAGGCTCAATGGGATTTACCTGTCTAAATAAAGGTTGATTGAATATAGCTAGTAAACCTTTAAACGTTAGAGCACTGACAGCCCGTGTTGTATATTTTAGCTACTGTGGCTAAAGTTGCTGCAATGATCTATAACATTACCACAGCTAACAAACACATAAATACTGTTTTTATTAACATTAATTTGCACTATATCTTGTAATATAACCTCTATAAATAAAGGTTGAAGGAATGAAATTCCGTTAAGTTTCCAGACAGGTCTCCTGAGGGAGAATAAACCCAGAAGTAATGATCCACAGCATCGAGTCAAAAAGGAAGTTGTCTGACGTCATTGTGAAAAGGGTCCATTAATAAGGTGCTCAGGCCTCTACCTTCCCTTATCTCTACAGAAGGTAGATATTTTATGCATCCAAGAGACCAGTTAGGAAGACAGCAAGGCTCACGGTACTGGAGCCGGGTTTAAACTGTTTTAACATGCTGCAGATCTGTCCACAGCATGGTAAAACATGGTAAACAACATGGTAAAACATCCATGTATAAGAGAAATGGAGTAGGGGTGGTCCTGAAGGAGTTGGCAAATAATTTCAATTCAATTCAATTTGGTTTATTTTATAGTGCCAAGTCACAACAGACGTTATCGGAGGGCAATGTTCAAAAACATTCACGTACAAATGCCAATTAGTAAAGATACCTATCAAAGGATGGAAGCCAGCAGATTGCAATCATTTCATTGTATTCGTTCATTCTGAGCGAGCACAAAGGCAACAGTGGAAAGGAAAAACTCACTCATAACAAGAAGAAACCTCCAGCAGAACCAGGCTCAGGACAAGCGGCCATCTGCTTCAATTCAATTCAACCGGCTGGATTTGAGAGGACAGGAAGGAGAAACAACACCGAATGGTAGGTCCATGGCGAGCAGGTCCCTCACTAGGAGGAGAGATTAAAAAAAAATGTTAAGATAGAAATAATTACAAATACAAATTATTCATTTGTATTCATTTGTAACTATTCATCTGATGAAATTAGGTAAATTTGTCCTCCAGCAGTCTAAGACTATAGCAGCATAACTAAAGGCTCCAGTATACTGCCGCGTACGTCCGTAAACGTGTATGTACGCGTGTACCGTATGCAGAGGGTTCAGACATGATACTCCAGTGTACACTCCGAGCATGACCGACCTGGTAGCCTCAGCCTATTTTAGATCTTTTTATTAGCAACATATAAACACAGAACACCGCTGTGGCTGTGGCTGCCAGCGCTCACTTTTTTTTCTTTTTTCCGACCTGTCAATCAATCCAGTAGGCGTCTCAGCAAATGACCAATCGGCGACATCAATTTGTCCCGAAGGTAAACGCCCCATGTCTGTGAAGCTGCTCTGCAGCTGCTCGGGGTGTACGCTGGAGTATCATGTCTGAACCTTCTGCGTACCGTACACGCGTACATACGCGTGAACAGACATACGTGGCAGTATACTGGGGGCTTTAGAGATAAGTCAGAAAACCCAACCCAACACTAACTATAGAATTTATCACAAAGGAAACAGTTCAGCCTAATTCTAGAAGTAGACAATGTGTCAGCCTCATGGACATAAATTGAAAATGTGTTCCACGAGAGAGGAGCCTGATAACTGAAAGCTCTGCCTCCCATTCTGCTTCTGGAAACTCTAGGAACCACAAGTAAACCTGCAGTCTGAGAGCCAAGTGCTCTGTTAGGAAAATATGGAACAATAAAATCTGTAACATAAGATGGAGCTAGGTTGTTGAGAGATTTGTAGGTTAAAAGTAGGATTTTGAATTCTATTCTGGATTTGACAGGGAGCCAATGGAGAGAAGCTAAAACTGGAGAGATATGATCTCTCCTATCAACTCTCATTAATACTCTGGCAGTAGCATTTTGTACCAGCTGAAAAGTTGTTAAAGAAGTTTTTGGACATCCAGATAATAAACAATTACAATAGTCCAGCCTAGATGTGATAAATGCACGAACAGGTTTTCTGCATCACAAGATGTTTCTAATTTTAGAGATATTACGCAGGTGGAGGAAAGTGGTTCAGGTAACGTTTTTAAACAAAGTAAATAAATGTGTAGTAAAAAAGGTTTAAACTAAACAGTAAGAATATTTAAACCTCACATCCTAAATCTTTAGATCTGATGACAGGCATAAACAGTTTAATGAGATCCATGGAGAGTAAATCAGAAGGATAAACATTTATAACACACTCGGTTTACTTGGAGGCAAACATGATTCAAGTACTTGTCTACTGCATTCAAGTACAGTACAATTACATTTGCTCTTTTTTGTGACACACTGAGATTCTTGTTTTCAGCCTGTTTAAAGTGTTTTTCTTATTTATAAAATGACTGATGAATTTAATGTAACATGGATAACTTTTGGAGGACATGTAGAATTACAAAAATACCGATTTCTGTATTTTGTGATCATGTTTATTATATACATTTTAATTATTTGCAGTAATTTGACCATCTTTTGTCTCATCTGGATTCAGAAAAGTCTTCATGAGCCTATGTATGTTCTCATTGCAGCTTTGCTCTTTAATTCACTTCTTTTCAGCACCAACATCTACCCAAAACTGTTGATTGACTTTTTATCTGACAAGCAGATTATATCCATTTCCCTGTGTCATTTTCAGAGTTTTGTTTATTACACGCTATGTGGTTCTGAATTCTTGTTGCTGTCAGCCATGGCCTATGACAGATATGTGTCTATATGTAAACCACTGCAATATCAAACTATAATGAGCAAAACCACAGTGACTGTTCTGCTGGTTTTATCTTGGCTGCTGCCTGCCTGTCAGCTTGTGCCGTCACTGTTTATCAGCCACAGTTCAAACGTCTGTAATCTTACTTTAAATGGAATCTTCTGCAACAATGCAGTTTCACAACTTTACTGTTTAAGTTCAAAAACTTCATATATTACCTATGGTGTGTTTATTGCACTTAACACTGTTTTCTTCCCCATACTTTTTATTATTTTTACCTATACAAAAATATTAATAATAACCTTTAAGAGCTCCATAAATGTAAGAAGAAAAGCCGCCCAAACTTGTTCACCTCACCTGTTGGTTCTAATCAGCTTTTCATGTTTGTGTTCATATGATATCGTAATAGCTCGAATGAATGTTGATTTCCACAAAACAGCTCGTTTTATTATGACTTTACAAGTGGTTCTATATCACCCTCTCTTTAATCCTATTATATATGGACTAAAGATGAAAACAATCTCTCAACATCTTAAAACACTTTTTTTTCATGGAAAATTCAGAAATCATGTTTGATGTTTCATGAGAAGTTGTTTTATTTGTGTTATTTTTGCTGGGTCTGTTTTCTTTACAGTTTAATAATTTAAAAATAACTTGCCTTATTTTTTTTTCTCTTTTTTAAGAGTTCGATACAATCACTAGTACAGGAACACTGTATTTGCTTTTAGTTTTACAATGTTTGTCACTGGTTATATTGTTCTAAATGTTCTTTTTTTTAAGTACATAATATATTTTTTAAATGTTTCTTTATGCTGTTTGTTTTGTATTTTGATGCTTTTATCATTGTAGTGTGATGTGTACTTGTGCTACTGCCTCTTGGCCTGGTTGAAGAACTGGTTCTCAATTGACCTACCTGGTAAAATAAAGATTATTATTAGTAGTATTATTAGTATTAGTAATAATAAATTAATAAAATAACCTTTAATATATCAACTGTCAAATTCTGTCATATAAATCGTCATTTTCTTTTTCCCAAATATACAAAACAATATATGGTGATTTGTTTAAGATGTTTTTGGTACAAATACTAAAGTGGGTAGGAGTTACAGTGTATAAATACAGATATAATTAGTTATGGTTATTTTTCTTTTTGTTTCTTTGCTTGTCTAAGGCAGTGTGTAGTGACAGATCCTGGCAAGTGGAGGGAGCAACATGATGGGATTCATCATTCAAGGGGGCAGCCTAGATCAGTGGTTCCCAACCTATTGTCCTCACAGACAACCCTCGTTACTTCATAGCCAATCTGAGACCCCCAATCCCTCGCTACTGCCCTCTCCCAAAATATTCAATCAGATTAATCTCTTCATCAAGGTGATAAAAGAATAAAATAAATGTTATTATTATTATTATTATTATTATTATTATTATTATTAAAGGTCCTTCTCAAAAAATGAGCATATTGTGATAAAGGTCATTATTTTCCATAATGTAATGATAAAAATGAAACTTTCATATATTTCAGATTCATTGCACACCAACTGAAATATTTCAGGTCTTTAATTGTTTTAATACTGATGATTATGGCATACAGCTCATGAAAACCCAAAATGCCTGTCCCAAAAAATTAGCATATTTCATCCCACCAATGAAAGACAAGTGTTTTTAATACAAAAAACGCCAACCTTCAAATAATCATGTTCAGTTATGCACTCAATACTTGGTCGGGAATCCTTTTGCATGAATGACTGCTTCAATGCGGCGTGGCATGGAGGCAATCAGCCTGTGGCACTGCTGAGGTGTTATGGAGGCCCAGGATTCTTCGATAGCGGCCTTAAGCTCATCCAGAGTGTTGGGTCTTGCGTCTCTCAACTTTCTCTTCACAATATCCCACAGGTTCTCTGTGGGGTTCAGGTCAGGAGAGTTGGCAGGCCAATTGAGCACAGTAATACCATGGTCAGTAAACCATTTACCAGTGGTTTTGGCACTGTGAGCAGGTGCCAGGTCGTGCTGAAAAATGAAATCTTCATCTCCATAAAGCTTTTCAGCTGATGGAAGCATGAAGTGCTCCAAAATCTCCTGATAGCTAGCTGCATTGACCCTGCCCTTGATAAAACACAGTGGACCAACACCAGCAG
>NC_056510.1:43080413-43081924 GCF_014905685.2 Nematolebias whitei | reverse complement strand
CGTTTACCAAATGGGTAGAATGTCTACCAGCCCCTAATGACACAGCACAAACCACTGCTATGTTGTTAATGAATCATGTATTTTCAAGGTTTGGACTTCCCCTTAGGGTGAACTCAGACCAAGGTACACACTTCACAGGTGAAGTAATGAAGGAACTGTGGAAGACGCTAGGCGTCAAAGCCAACTTCCATATTGGCTACCACCCACAGGCTTCAGGCCAGGTTGAGAGAGCAAACAGGACTGTGGTGAGTATTTTGAAAAAATACGTAGCCGCAAACCACAAGGACTGGGACGTGAAACTCCCTCTGGTCCTCATGGCCATAAGGGCCACTCCACACACGTCGACTGGCATCGCTCCTTTCGAGATGATGACGGGTCGACAAATGACTCTCCCTCTGCACCTGTTGTACCAACCAGGCGATGCTGCCATGGCAACAGCCTACACCACACAACAATACATGAAAGACTTGGAAAGACACCTTAAGAACACTTTTGCTTTCGCACAGAAAAACCTGGAAAAATCAGCTGAAGGACGCAAAGCGTACTACGACCAAAAGGCCTCTCACGAGGAACTCCAAGTGGGAGACAGGGTCTGGTACTACACGTTTGCCCCCAAAACTGGGAGAAGAGAGTCCGGGACCGGAACTCTCGCCCGTAAGCTGATGCCCAGATGGACTGGACCCCATCTGATAATCGACAAAGTGTCTCCAGTTGTCTACCAGATAAAAATCAGTAAAGGCCAAAAAGAGCCAACTGTTAAATGGGTACATCGTAACCAGATTAAACAACACAAGGCGTGCAATAACTCCTCAGGAGACAAAGATCTCACAAAATCTGACCTTGTGGGAATAAGGGTCATCCAAGCAGAAGATAACTAATGGATAATAAACTTAACCATAGTTTAAACTCACAGGACCTACCCTTGATAAAACGGGACAGCGTGACTGAATCTGGCAACCAGGGTGAGGAGAAGCAGTGAAACGATGTTTCTAGATGCTTAGTCACTACTCTTGTCGGTGTTGAAACGTTGTTTAGTTGATTTTGGTTGTTTCTGAGGTAAGAATGAATTCTGTTGTGTAGTAAGTTAGAGACTAAGAGGCCTTTGACCATGCCAACATGCAGTTCATTCGTTAAATTGCAATCTTTGCGGAGTCAATGTATATTATTGCTACTTTAAGTACCATAATCTACATTGATCTCACAACGCTTAAGCCGAACCTACTCGAACAATTCTATTCGGGGGGATAGCTAATTCTTTTTGATAAGTCTCGCCATAGACTTCCAAAACATTTATGGGAAAACCAAACACCCAATCTCAAGTCGTTCGTCTAAAAGACAACAGACAATTACACCAAACTATATTTTACCATGTAAAGCTAACTTAAACCAAGTTAGAAATGGAAAAATAGTTTGGAACCCTTTTCTATAGGCATAAACCCCTGTAGTTACCCTTTTCAGCATGAACCACCCCTTAACTGGTAGTTGTAGCTGTTCCCAACCATAATAGCTTA
>NC_056510.1:43077360-43080313 GCF_014905685.2 Nematolebias whitei | reverse complement strand
GGAGACAACCTTCGCTGGAGGCGACCTGCAATCCTGACGTTGGTCTCCACTCTTCATCCAGTGGCCGCTTCTTCAGTTCAATCCAAGGGTACCCCTCTGTATGCTGATTAATCAACACTTCCAATCGTTGTGGATTTACCTGGAGAAGTGACGCTTTTGATGCTTGTACACCCGTTCCGATGCTTGAAAGCTAACATTCATATTTTGACAACTCTCCGGTCCTCGCTCAGCCCAGTAAGCCTGCATGGACTCGTCAATTTCCCCCCAATGCGCAGGATCGGTACTGTACGGATCCACAGTCGTCTTTCCATCTGCCGAAGAAGATCCCGCTTCCACCGACTCTGACTCCACAGACGCCAGTCCAGCCACCGACTCAGTCACAGTTAAAGGTTCTGGCGGGATCGTAGTGCCGGTGTTAGCAAAGCTGAGGGTTTGAGGAGCGGGGGGTAAAGATGTTTCTGCTCCATCTCCGCTAACAGGTTTAAAAAAGCCTGTCAGTTTAGGCATTTTGTTTGTCGCCTCTTTGTCGCGATGCTCTTTTTCTTTTCTCTTCCTTCTTCTCTGCGCTCCGCTGTCATATTTTCTGTTGTCCGCCATTGTAAAATAATATTCCCTGATGCTAATCCCCAATGCGTAAGATGCGTCAAAAGTGGACCAATAACAAGCAAGCATTCAAGATGGACGTTTGCCAGAACAAATTGGAACATTTTTCATCGGTGCTGTCAAAATCATCGTAGTCATTGATTAAATTCTGACACTATCCATTCACAAAAACACAAAACATCCTTCGGGGCCCCCGAAATGCCGGGGCCCCGGGCTGCAGCCCCGGTAAGCCCCTGCTAAAATCCAGCCCAGGTGATGTCACTGTTTAAAGGAAACAATTGTTCAATAAATTAGTAAAATGCAACTTGTTATGTTTGGGTTCTTTCATCGAAGGTAGACATGGTGTGATCCGTGTACTTGTTTTGATTTTAGTTTTTATTGTAACTGACCTTCAAAAGAGCCAGAAACAGGGACTCAGCAGCTGATTCTCTGTAGAAAAATTATAGGGACTACAGACCATGGATTTGTTTTGTGCCCTTTAGTGAAGGTTTTTATTTGGATGAAGACAATAAATGCCTCTCTGTTTCACCACAGATGAACTGTTTCTGTTGCCATATCTTTTGAAATAAAACTGCAGAACACAAAGTAATTTAAACTGGAATGGGTAGAAGATCAAATCAAATTCAATGTATTTCCTCAAATTAAATGTAAAACAGGAACAGGACAGGAGTGGGAGTGATTCTGAACAGGAGCAGGACAGGAGCAGACGTCATGCTACCAGGAGTGGAAAAGGACAGGATTTTTTTCTGTGGGACCAGGACAGGACAGGAGTGAAAATCCACTCCCGTGTCATCCTCTAATATGCTCCCATCTGGGACAACTACATTTTTTAATAACCTCTTTTCAAACATACCAAATATGTCAACACATAACCTTATAATTGGTGGTGACACAAATTGTGTGCTTTCATCTCTTGACCGTTGTTTGATGGGAGAATCTACCCTGACTAAGTACGTTCAATCAATCAATCCATTCCTTGAATCTTATGGTGTGGCTGATGTGTGGCAGTTTCATAATCCTACTTCAAGATCATACTAATTTTTCTCCCCAGTTCATAAAACGTACTCCCGAATTTACTTATTTTTTTCTTAATAAACTAACTCTGCCTTTGGTGAAAGAATGTGACTATGGGGCCATGGTCATCTCAGACCATGGTCCACTTATTATGAAACTGCTTATCCCGGTCACAAAATCTGTATATCATCCTTAGAGATTCAATCCTTTACTCTTATCAGAGAAAGACTTTATCAAATTTCTTACATCTGAAATTGATTTTTTTTTTCTTGAAGTCAACGGAACACCAACAATACCACTTTGTACTGTCTGGGAGGCATTAAAGGCCTACCTGAGGGGTCAAATAATTTCTTATTGTACAAATAAAAAAGAAAGGTTTGTTACAGCTAGGACTGTTAACGGACTGTCAAGTTAGGTGGATGAAAAGTAGTGTGGAGGTCAGACTGCCCATGTCTGGTGGAGGTGTACATTTGGAAAAAAAATCTTAATGAATGAATGATCAATAAAATAAGTTTTGTGTGGATGTGTTGATTAAAATAATGATTTTATGTCTGTCTGTCAAGGTGTTGAAACAATTAAATGTTATTATGATTTTTATTGTAATCAAAAAGATTTTATATAATCTATTTTGTGATCAAATAAGTATTCATCAAGTGATTGTTAAAATTAGATCTGGCTTTCAATTTTAATTGGCAAGTCAAGTGATTTTAGAAGTTATATTCACCTCTTTAAGGGATTTTGTGAGTATATCTCCATTAGTAAGTTTTTTTATGTTTAAGATTAAACTTTGAGAAATAATGAAAGTGGCTGCCAGATAGGAGAAAGTGAACAAAAGTTGCAAAACTCCAAGAGCCAGTTAAAGTTCAAAATACTCATGTATGTCTACAAATCACTGAACAGTTTAGCCCCCCATCTCTCTGATCTGCTACAACCGTATGTCCCACCACGTTCCTTGAGGTCAGCGGACCAGTTGCTCCTCACAGTTCTAGGAACTCATCTTAAGCGCAGAGGTGACAGGGCCTTCTCTATAGCAGGATCAAGACTCTGGAACGAGTTACCTCTGCTTGTCAGACAGGCCCCCTCCCTCTCGGTTTTCAAGTCCCGCTTAAAAACTCACTACTATTCAGTAGCTTTCAACACCAGATGATCTGTGTCTTGATCCTGTATGATCCACACCGGTTTGTCGTCATTATCTGCTTCGTTTTTATGTCTATATTCTTATTTACCTCATTTTGTATTTTGCGCAATCTCCTCTGTGGTCCACACTGCACTCAACCACCTGGAGCAGAAAAAACTCTTACGTCCGTATGCTCTTTGTGGACTTCACATCCGCCTT
>NC_056510.1:43075737-43077260 GCF_014905685.2 Nematolebias whitei | reverse complement strand
TGTAGTTTTGTCAAGCTATCTTCCTGATCCAATCATGCAGCTGATTTTTGCAATTTTCAGCTATTTTATGTATTATATCCTTGACAATATGACAATAAATAAATGACAATAAATAATACAAACAAATTAAAGTCACAAGCAGTATTGGAGGCCCTCGCAGCAAAGCGCCGCTCCAGCCTTACGGCGACCGTGGGAGCTCCAGCAACACCTCCCAGTCACCATCGTGAACACTCTCATGTCATTCCCACATGCGTCCACTAAGGAGCGCATATGCCAATTCTTTGAAATCGCCTTCCGCCCATATCAGTATGCAAGCCTTACAAGTTTGGCTAAAATCTGACCTTCCAGACAGGAGTTATTGTCACTTCCTGTTTTGTAGTGAATGTAAAGGATTTCCTTCAAGCTTTTCAACATGTCATTGTGGTAATCAACAGTTAGTGAATGCAGTTTTAGTCTTATATCTTACACAGTGCCAAGCTGGAAGAGACACCCAATAATCATCAGTTTCTTCTCTGAGTGAGCCGGGCCTAAGTCAAGACATGAATCAACAATACCAATGTGTGTACAAGTGCTCCCTGATCATGCTCATTAAATTTTGTGCAGATCAGACAATGTATCACTGAGATATAAGAGTTTGAATAATGTAGGGGGCACACTGGAGTGAAAAGTTAAACAATGTCAACATGTGTAGAAGTGTTCACCGATGACGTACAATAAATCTGGTGCAGATCAGATGATGTGTCACTGAGATCTAACTGAGGCGGCTGTGGCTGAGTGGTTAGAGCACTCGTCCTCCAATGCAAGGGTTGGGGGTTTGAATCCACCAGCAGTCACATGCCGAAGTGTCCCTGGGCAAGACACTGAACCCCTTGTTGCCTCTGATGTGTGTCCCATCAGTGTATGAATGTGATAAAGCTCTGATTAGTCTCTTTAGAATGATTTGTTCAATTAGATTTGTAGAGATATAACAGAGTGATGTATGAATGGGTAAATGAGGACACAGATTGTTGTGTAAAGCACTAAGTCAAAATGTAACCCAGTTCACTTTCACCTTCAAGTAATTGACAGATAAATGGATCCACTTTAATTATGGACCGTTTTAAATGGCAATGCAAGCCGACATTAACTATGGGATTTAGCAGAATGTCTTGAAAGAGTCACGATGAGAGCTGGAATTATCTTACAGGGATTGCCCTACAGGTTGGAGACAGTGTTAAATTTAAGAAATGCAGATTAAATTTGGAAATTTTATGCTTTCAACAGATAAATTTTCACTTCACCGGTGCCTGTCCTTTAAAAATTATTGGGTAAACAAAGACAATTTTTGAGGATTCTTTAAATGATGTGATTTGTATATCTTGAACAACATTAACCCTTCACGTCTCTGGAGTGGTGCTGAACTGAAATAATTACTGTGAATGCTTTTTAGAACTGTTAACTATAACACCATTAGTACTACAGCAGGGATAGATGTCTACACACACACACACACACACACACACACACACACACACACACACACA
>NC_056510.1:43056841-43075727 GCF_014905685.2 Nematolebias whitei | reverse complement strand
ACACACACACACACACACACACACACACACACACACACACACACACACACACACGAGTGTCGACCTGAACTCTTCTCAGCTGAACTCAGTCCTGTGTGTTCTGCTCCAGTCTCAATTGCCACTGCCTCTGTTGTCCATCCATCCATTTATTGTAGATAAATTGTCTTTTCGACCTTTTGGTCGCTGTTATTTTGACTAATTAGTGCCGTTGTTTTGATGTGTGATGTAATACACATCAAACATTTCACTCTGGTTTTTTTTTTTTTTTTTTTACTGTAAGCTATTTATCATGTCTGAAATGTTATGCACTGTAATGTATGCAGGAGTTCCGACACAGCAGTTGTGCGCGCGTCCTGCAGAGCTGTGTGGAGACACTGTGCGTGAAACATCTGTCTCAGGGCGCACAGCTGGAGGAGGATGAAGACGCTCCCCGCGGGACATGCAGTCCGTGTCTCTGCTGGCAGGAGCGTGGTGCGGCCGGAACATCCACTCGTTGTACTTTTAATAAATAATCAAAATAAAAATGCTCAATGACTTTGGACTTTTAGGGGCGGAGTTGGCGAATCTGAGCGGTCAAAATGAAAGAGTTCCAGGATCTTGTTCTGACAGGATCCGACTCAAATGAACCACTGTCTGAATATCAAAAAACAAGAGCTGTTCATAACATATATGTGTAGAACGGGGATGTGAACCGGGGCTTGAGCCATCTTAAATACACTGAATCGCGCCAAATGTTTGAAACTCCGCCTGTCAACTCGAAGCAGTCAGCTGACTCTGAATGAAGCAGTGAAGTGGTTCACACGTCATCGGTGACGTCACATGAAGCGAGCTCCGGCCCAGTGCTTCACCATAACTACCCTGTCGAGTTTGAAGCGTGCTTTGAAGCTTCGGTGTTAGAGGTAACTTCACTTGTTTCTGCTGCTGTAAAGGTAAATGTTTTTGATTAGCCACCTATGGCTGGTTGGGTGCTACGTCAGTGCTGCTCTGCATATTGTTGCTGTTGTGTTGCTGTTTAAAGTGACTTGAATTTGTTTTTTTAGGATGTGTGCCAGTGGGTAGCACATTGAAACTGCAAATGTTTGAATTAACCCGTTAGTGGGGTTGTGACTTATTAAAGTACATGCCAGTATTATTTGATATTAATGTTATGTGCAGGCACCTTACTAATTGTCATTCAGTGCACAGCAGATTGCTGCTGTTGCTATATTATGCTCCCAACTTTGTGTGCATTTCTTTGGTCAAATGGTGTCCCCATTGAGTTTGTTGATTCCTATAAATATTTGGGTATCTTGGTCGACTCACATCTCTCTTTTAAGCTCCATGTGGAAAACTTGGTAAAGAAACTGAAAGTTAAACTGGGTTTCTTTTTTCAGAAACAGATCCTGTCTAACTCTGAATGTTAGGAAACACCTTGTATCTGTGACTTTCCTTCCCTCCATTGATTACGGTGACATTATTTACATGAACGCTCCTACAAGAACCCTGCAGATGTTGGATGCTGCAGATGTTGGATGCTGCAGATGTTGGATGCTGTCTATCATGGTGCACTAAGATTCATAACTGGCTGTGATTATCGTACCCACCACTGCACCCAGTATTCACTGGTTAACTGGACATCATTAACTTCATGCAGACTCTCTCACTGGTACATTTTCATCTTTAAATCACTTCTTGGTCTGTTGCCTTCATACATCTCCTCCTACATGTCTCTGCGTGAGTGCAGCTACAGCGTGCGCTCTCAGGACATTATTACCTGCAGTGTTCCCTCAATGAGGACTGAACTAGGCAAAAGGGCCTTCTCCTAATCCGCTCCTGTTTCCTGGAATATCTTACAAAAAGATTTGAAGCTCTCGATCTTGACCTACTTTAAGAATCTGTTGGACTCCTGGCAGGGACCAATGCAGACATGTTCCTGTTTTTAGTTTTCTACAGTCACCTTAGAATCTAGCTGTTTTTTTGTTACCTTTTCCTTTTAGCCATCCTATTTGTAAAAAAAAAAACCCCAAAAAAAACCTGCAGTATGACTTTTTATAACTGTTTATTGTTGTTGCTGTTGTCCATTGTTGTCATCTTTCTTTGTTGAAATCAGGTCTCTCTTGTAAATGAGTCCTCGAGGCTCAATGGGATTTACCTGTTTAAATAAAGGTTGAATGATTAAACTTCATGTGCTCTCATGTAGCTGGCGTTGTGTTCACCTGGTGCTAGGTGATTTGGAGTTGTGGCAGATTTGTTGTAGCACTTTAAAACTAACACTTTAGAGCCAGCACAGTAAAATTTTTGCGTTGCCACCTAACCATAACTATTCTTTTTATAGTGGTTTTTGTTTTGTTCAATTTTGTCTTTGGTTGTGATTATTAGGTTTTCAATATATATAGTAAAGGGCTGTTTTTAATGTTGTTGAAAATAATAAATAAAACATTTGTATTGAACACCACTTCTGTTTTTGTCATTTGAAGCCAGGCATGCCTGGTATTTGTAATGGGGAAATTCTAGACTATCTAGCATTATTTGAAGTCTACCAATTGGCTTTAGGGTCACGCACTCCGAGTCACTATCCGGGCGGGCCTTTCCCCCGTGTTACATATAACAAGAAAATATGATTGATGAGCTAATGGCTGGTTTGAAAGCAGCTAACACCAAAGTGGATTGCTTCTGTTTTAAAACAGTTTTTAGTTTTACAAACTTTATAGCAGTTTATGCTAAAGCTACTTTATAAACTGTTAGCCTACAATCTTTTCATCAATATGTGGTTGTTTACATAGAAATCAATGATTATTTGAAAGTTCAAGTTTTTTTTTCTTTTTTTTTTAGATGGCCTCCCTTCTCCCCTTACAGCCATCCTCTCCACACCATTATTATGAAATATTTATTCTAGTGACTATCTAGTGTAGTTTTTTTTTTTTTTTAATAGGATAGAAAGAGAGAAAAGACTCCAAAAGACAAAGTAAGACACCAAAATATAAGAAATATACACAAAGAGAGCACACGGCAAAACACCCGGCCACTGTCTGTTCACCTGCAAAGAACATGACAAAACACAGCAACAAAATACATATGTATAAAGAACTTAAAATATTCATGGCTTTGCAGTAAGTTTCCATAAATATATATATCCATACCTACGCCTATATACATACATACATACATACACATGAATATACACTCACATACATATCTATATATCTACATATAAAGCCTACATAAGCATCCCTGCTTCTATTTGTGTGTGGTTGTGAGCATGCATAAGTGTATAAGGCTTCTCTAATAGAACATTTAATAGTAACTGTGAAGCAGCAGAGACCCGACCCCCAAGACCAGAGGCAGACGAAAAAGGGGGGACCAGAGCCCAAGACCCCAGGAGGGACCCCGACCGCGGAGGCCCCAGGGCCACCCACACAGGACGAACCACTCACCCACCCCCCAGATCGGACCACAGAGGAGAACCGGAAGATCCCCACCAGCGACCACATACAGTGACCCCCCGGGGCCAACAGCGACAAACTCATAGGCCTCCGTCGGAACCCGCCGCACCAATGTAGGTCCAGGCCCGGGCACCGAGGCCCGGGCACCGAGGACTCACACCACCCAGGCCAAGGCCCGACAGGGCCAGAGGACCCGAGCCCCACCAGGCAGACACCAGGCCGAGCCGACACACGCCCAAGCGCCCAGCCCCCGATACCAAGGGCCCCAAGCGAGCCGGCAGGCAAGGGCACACCCCACCAGGGGGCCGCGCGATAGGGGCGCGATGCCAAGCACCCCCAGTTGTATCAAAGAGGGGGCAGTCAGAGTCTCGGCCTAACAAATACCCATTCATACACAGACACAATCACACAATCCCAACCTCATTCTCACATTCACTCACTCAAAGACATACGATAACGATACATTTCATTCTTATTCCCGATACGCACTCTATACCCCCCAGGTCCAAGACATGTACCCGCCCTCTACAGGGGGCAGCCCATGCCCAAACCCAGGAGGTAAACCCATTCATTCTCGAGTGGAGAGGAGCCAATATCCCAGACCTGCCCAGGCCACGCCCAGCCAACAGGACACCCCCCCCACCATGAAGAGGACACGCCACCGACCACCCCCACTCACCGCCAACAACCAAGCACGCGCCCCAGCCGACCGCCCGCCAGGCCCCGGCAGCCACCCTGGCCAGCGGGCCAACCATGGCACCCAAGCGCCAAGCTCAGGGGGTCCAAACAACCCCAGGGAGAGCACAGCGCCAGCACCGCCCACGGCAACCCCCTAGACCCCGAACCCCCACATAGTCCTGGTCAACACCCGACGGCCTGCCCTTCTCCCGGACCCCACCCCCGGAATGGCAGTTAGGGAACTAGGGGGGGAGAAAAAAAAAATAAAAAAATAAAAAAATAAGACCCCGACACATACACCCCCGCCCCTAGATGTGCTGTTGATGTGTGTTGTTGTAGAGTGCCATTAAAAAGGAAAGAAGAAGGAGCAAAGGCTGGCATGATGCCAGTTTCTCCTCCACCCCAACTCTATCCAAACCCTAGTGTCTAAATGAAAGTTCAAGTATTAGCAGCAGTGACATGTAACACTTCCTGTGCTCCCTGGGATCAGTTCATGCAGGAAGTAATGATATTGATGCCGGAATAGTTTTGCAATCTAAAAATAATGACAAAGTGAAGTATTCAATGACTGAGATTGCGTAAACCCCTACCAAATTTAAGATTTTTTATTTTTATTTATGTTAATATAATCACAAATACAAAGTACATCAACTGTAAACACATTTTGACCTTAAATAAATTAGGAGGAGGAGGAGGTGACGAGAAGAAGAATAACAAGAAGAAGAACAATTGGGAATATTATTTTAAAAGCATTTTACAAAGCCAAATTGTAACCTTAACTGAACTGAAAAGTTGTGTTCCAACATTTTTTAAATTATTTTTTACTTCTAAATAAAAAAAAAAAAAACTGATAGGTACATTTCTGTGATAATGTTTTATTTCATTTAGGAATCTAGTGGTAAAGTTTATATACTTATATTATTATGTCCTTCATTTAAACTTAGACACTATGGAGTCATTGATCCCACAAACAAACCTGGTCAAACAAAAAGTGAAACACTGGTCCACAGAATCAAATGTATCAGTTTCAGGATAAAAATAAATAATTGACAAGGTTTCTACCATTGTTTCAATGTTTAAAACTCATATCACAATGATGTTATAACTGTTAGATGCTGAATGTTTAAAAACATTTTAGAAACAAGTACACGTGATATATTATATTTATGATATAACAGTGATGTGAGATTATTGTAGCTGTCAAACTCTCTCTCTCCCCGTGTGTGCAGGTGCATGTGTGTGTGCTCAAGCAATGAACTTGTCCTTCCACTGGTGTGATGTAACTGTCTTTCTACAGTGCATCAGGTTAGAAAATGATAAAATGACAAATCTACTCTTTTTTTTCCTAATCAGACATTTTCAAAACAATAACAAACAAACTTGTGAAAAATACTTTTCACATTGTAAACATAAGAGCATCTTCAATATCCATTAGGTACAATAAGCATTGGAATTAGGGATGTAACTCGCTATCAAATGATTACACATATTCTAATTCCTACATTACAAAAACCAAATACATGTTTCTTATGTTCGTTGCTGTATTACTTTAGTTTTTCTTGGCAGGATATCCTCTTCAAGTGTTTAGTAATTTCTTTCATTTTTAGCCCATAAATGATGGGATTAAAAAGTGGATGACAAATGATAACTTGCAGAGTCATTGTTAAACGCACCGAGTTTGGAAGATCAGATTCTAGTTTTACTATGATGACATCAAATGTAACCAGGTAGGTAAAGTTGAGCAAAACCAGCAGGTGGGGTAAACAGGTTTGTGCAGCTTTTTTCTTCACCTCTCTACCACTCCGGTAGGTTATTACAAATATCTTTGCGTATGTAAACAGAACAAAAAGAACAGGGAGCACAGTAACATTTATCAGGACTATCAAACCATATATGGACAGCGCTGCTGAACTTACACAGTGAAGTTTGTAAATTAAATTGTTGCACAAGATTCCTTTTAGAATAAAGTTACAGAGTTTTGCATTAACACTCAGAGCAACAGGCACTGCTATCTGACAGGCAGATATGAGCCAAGAACAGCTCAGAAAAATAGCAACAGTAGTTTTGGTCATGACTGAGTGATACTGCAGAGGTCTACAGATAGAGACATACCTGTCGTAGGCCATCACTGACAAAAGGAGGAACTCTGCACCATTTAAAGAGTAATATAGAAAACTCTGAATCAGACACTTTGGATAAGTTGTTGTTTGTTTCTCAGATAAAAAGTCGATCAAAAGTTTGGGGTAGATGGATGTACTGTAAAGAATAGCATTTGTTAACAAAGCTGCAATAAAAATGTACATGGGTTCATGGAGGTTTTTGTGAATGCAAATAAGGCAGATAATTGTCATATTACTACAAAGTATTAGAATGTACACAGCTAACATGATCACAAAATAAAGAAATCTGTATGTTTGCAATTCTAAGTGTCCACCAAAGGTAAGAAATGTTGTGTTGAATTCAGAATCCATCAGATATGTGATGAAATAATATAACATACAGAACAAGCAGATTGCACACCTAACATACAGAGAAAAACATTTAAATAAAACATGTACTTTTGGATAAACACACACAGCCTCTCTCAATTACCTCCCAACAGAAAGTGTTTACCGCAGACCATGAGACAAGAGAGGGATTCTAAGATGCGTTTTATTTGGTGGCGTCACTCTTCAATGTCTTAATGAAACTCCACCAGGACCTTTAAGTGACAAACAAACAAGTTTTTTAAACCAGCATAAGCATGTGTAAGTGTATGTGTGTGTGTGTGTGTGTGTGTGTGGGGGGGGGGGGTATGTGTCTGTGTGTGTGTGTTTGTTTCAGGTTACATTGTTGAAACTAATTTTACAAAAAATCCTACATTGTGAGGACCAAAGCCGGGTCCTCATGAGGAGAAGTCTCGTTGGGGGGTTAGGGGTTAGGTTTACGAGTAGTTGCCTAGTACTAGTTTACCATTACTTGCACTAGGCATGTACTAGTATTGGTTAGGTTTAGGGAAAGTGTCAGGGTTAGGCTATAGAAAATGAATAGAAGTAAATGCAATGCCCCAAAAAGTATGCTTACAAGAACATGCGTGTGTGTGTGTGTGTCCTTGTTTATGCTACTTTGTGAGGCCCATTTTTCCAACTTATACTGTATTGTGAGGACCAACTGCTCCTTATGGGGCCCAAAGCCCGGGCCCCATAAGAAGAAGTCCCGTTGGTGGGTTAGGGGCTAGGTTTAGGACTAAGGTGTGAATTGAGGATGTGTTAGGTTTAGGGTTAGGTATGTACTGGTAATGGTTAGGTTATGGATAAAGGTCATGGTTAGGCTATAGACATGAATGAAAAATGAATGGAAGTCAATGCAAAGGCCCCATAAAGATAGCAAAACAAACCTGTGTGTGTGTGTGTGTGTGTGTGTGTGTGTGTGCGCGTGTGTGTGAAGGGAGGGGGGTGGAAACCAGTGTTCAGTTGTTGTGCACTTTAATCTGTATTTCTTGTTTGAAGTGCAATAGTATAGTGAAAAGAAATGTCTGGGCCTCCCTGCTCAAGCTACTGCCCTCGCGACCCGACTTCGGAAAAAGCAGAAGATAATCAGAATCAGAATAAGCTTTATTATCATTGTACTGAAATACAGTGAAATTATGTTCGTACAATCATCTGAAAGATGGGCTGAGGGCTGAGTGCACGTTGCTGCTGCTACTGGAGCATGGCTCCTTATTCTTTATCAGAATACTTTGTAGATAGAAAAGGAGAAAAGGATAGTGGTATTACAAAAAATATCTCTTAACACCTTGTCCTTATCAGGACACGATTTAAGACGTCAAAAAACTCTAAAAGCAAACGCATTTATAACACATTACTTGTGCATTTGACACCAACATGGTGAGATTTTTCCATGAAGCACTTCCAGATAGTCCATTGTCCTGATAAGATGTTGATGTCAGCCAGTACATCTCTGATGAGCATTCACAGAAGTTCTGGGGGGAATAGACATAGCTTTTCCCTAGTTTACACATATCCCAGGAGAAATTTGATGTCTGCCTGCTTCAAGGCCAGCTGGGGGAGTCAGAATCAGTTAAGCCACAATTGTTGATTTTTTTTTACGCAGACTGTTTTTTTTTCTTGTCAGCCTCGAGTCCTGCTGGTACTTTCAATCTCAAAATGGACAGATTTGTAGGCATTCCACTGCTCCGGGCTTATAGGCCCCTTCCAAGGTTGTCCCTAACATGATAGCGACCATAATGGATGGATGTTTCTGTCTGTTTATGATGCTTCTGATTGTGAAAATGGGTTTGTCATGTTATTTTCCTCTTCTGGTTTGCCTTCATTTCTGTTAAAGTCTCTGTTATTGGCTGTAGACTGACACCATGAGTCAGAGACTTTTTGCGGCAGACATGTGGGGGGGGGGGGGGGGCACTGCAAGGGTGGTGGTGTCACTGAGTGGAGTTTAGCTTTACTTAGCTCTGCATAGCATAGCTCTGTGTAATTCCCCATTGTCCTGTATGATTTTACTGCAGAAAACTGTCAAAAAATAGCAGACTTGAGTTTACCAGATTTAAATTTAGCAGGAGTTAGTTCAGCTAAAAGTTTTCAAAGTTGGCAAAAATGCTAATCTGATACATGGAAAGTTAGCTCTCATATTAGTGGAGTAGCGGAACCATGCCCACTACTGTATGTACCCCAAACAGTGAGATGAATAGTGATGGGTGTGGGATTCCTGGGTTTTTTGCCTGTCACTCACTCTTCCTTCCACAGCCAATTACTTCAACTCACTCTACCTGCTGCTGTTCTGAGGAGGACTGCCTGATGGGGTATTTAAACACCTGCCAGACACCTCTTCAGTGCTGGGACATCTTCTACCAAATGGACCCTCCACAGCCTGCCTCTTCAGATCCTTCTTAGGATCTCATCTCTCCACTGGACTCCATCTGTGGATCAACGGTGTCCTTCAACATTCACCATTAAGGCATTCTCAACTGGGTCAACCTGCTCCTCTCTCGTCCGCCAAATAACTCAGGACTGGATCTCCTATAAAAACCCAGGACCTCTCCTCTCCTTCTTGGCCTCCACCTACAACACAAACAGTAAGGAGTCAGCTTTCTATCTCAAAGAATTAAAACATTCAAAGAGACACCAGAACCCATACTCACCTATTCCTCTTCTCCCTTACAGCTGCGACGACAAGATTCACCTGTAAATAAAGTTCACTTACCTTTTGTAGTCCTGACTCTGTCTTTATTGAATCGGTCTGCTCAAGTGGGGGTCGACGTTGTTAAAACCTGATAATGGGTGTACAGTTTTCCCACAGATCCCAGAGAAGGTGTCAAAACTAGATTGCCAAAAAGTCCGCAGTTTGGGACAGTACCAGAATGTATGCAGGCATGTAGCTGGAGTTTGTTTATAATGATTACATGCGGGGTCCAGGTTGGCTTTGATCTTGGACAAATTGTCTTTGGACCAGTGCAGCCGGTGTACCACCTTGAACTGACTAACAGCATGACTCAGACAGACTGAGGATGAGTAAATGTTCTTGATGATTTTTCTCCAGATTGAGTCAGATATGGATTCCGCCAAGTCCATTTCCTATTTCAGATTAAGGTAGGGATGGGGCTGATCCGATATCTGTATCCGATACCAGTATAATTTACACATCTGATTTTTCCGATCCAACCTGCAGAGATTCCTGATCCATGATACATGTTGGCTTGAAACTATGAAATGGATTTCCTGAACAGAGGCATGTCTTATTAACCCAGAGTAATAAGACCCACCTCACATTCAGGAAATCAATTTCATAGTTTGTAACCAGCTACAACATGCAGCAGCACTGTGGCTAAAAGCTAACCAACTTTTCATTGAAACATGTCCACTTTGTGGAAGTATTTTACACTAGAAACACCACAAAACAAGACAGCAACGTGCAATGTCTGCAAAGCCATATCACTGCATTAAACCGCAGTAAAGTTAGTTTTACGTTGGACATTCGAGCTCTGTGGCTTCAGCGGGGCGCTACTCTTTGCTCAACCTGAAACAGGCAACTCGACTCCAGCCAGCCGCACTCAATCTGCCCGTCTCTGAGGAGGAGCAGACTGAGCGCGACTGACCAAAATCAGGCTGCTTGCTTCGGACTGAACAAGAAGAAGACATCGCTGAAGCCCCGGAGCTCGAATGTTTACTGAGAAGTTGCTAAACTTCATCGTAATTAATGACCAACCGCTATCAGTTGTAGAAAACAAAGGATTTCACAGCTTGATACTTGCAGCCAAGATATAGTTTACCCTCCAGGAGATATTTATCAGTACAACAGTAGACAATCATAACAAAACATATGAATTCAAAATTACATACATACATATACATATTTATGTAAAATACTAAAAACAGGAACATGTCTGTGTTGGTTTATGCCATGAATTTAACAGATGCTTTGTTACGACTCGAGTAATCCAGAGTTGTATGAGACCCGGAACGAGACAGACACAGGCAAGTACAAAAGTGACAGTGTTTATAATTCACAATAAAATTATACTGTTGTCTCTCTGCAGCTCCTGGAAGAAGAGGGAGGAGGTCAGAGGAGGTTGGCAGGCGATCAGGCAGCATTAATGAGAATGTTTTCTCTCTTACAGATTGGAAGATCTCCTTTTAGTCCACTCCGAATCCTAGGAGAGCTCCAGAGAGGGACAAGGCCAGCGGTCCAACTGAACGAGGAAGGCCGGCAACTGGTGGTTGGCTAGACACGAGAAGAACCAAGGCAAGGCACAAGGAGAACCAAGGTAAGGCACAAGGAGAACCAGGATGAGGTGCTGGGAGAACTAGGACTGAAGAGGCAGGAACACTGGAGACAAAAAAGAGACTGGTAAGTAACTTTACTAGATACTAATTTACCGGCTGGAGACAACACTACCATTAGATGGTCAATGCTCCAGCGAAGAGTAACACTGGACTGCAGCCTTATGTAGTGGATGATCCTCATCAGGTTGATGGCCGACAGCTGGTGCTAATTAGCGGCCATCTTGGACGAGGAGCTGCAGATAGTGATACTCTTACATGTTTAAAGCCATTAATTTTTTTAATTTAATTCATTCATTTAAAAGAAACAAAAATAAACCACATATTCATCAAAAAGAAAACGTTGAATGAAAAGAGTACAGAAAGAAGAAAAATATTCTTATATCTGCCCCTTATTTAAAAAAATAATCTTTAAACAAACAATCACTTAAATTAATCTCTTTAATATCCGCTTTAAAGCAAGGAATTAAAAAAAAAACATATTTTGTGTTAGAAGAATTTAATTCTAACTTTGAAATGTATCCAACATTAATAAAACATATCTCAAGTTTCCTTTTTGGACATGCATGCATATATTTGTACAAATTGTACCTGAGAGGAGATTATTACAGCCTCATATAAAATCATTGATGATGATATCGGAACGGGATCGGCCGATATCCAGATTTAGGTATCAGGATCAGATTAAAAAAAAAAGAAAAAAGTGTGTCGGTGCATCTCTAGTTTAAGGGAGTCCAAACTGGTCTCATGGTATGAACTGAGCAGTCTATAGATCTTGCTGAGGGCCCCCTTAGTATCAGACCTGCATTCCAAAATTTTAACCACAAAATTTTTTTAGGGGTACAAAGGAAAACAATCAGAGTTAGACCTTACAAAATGTCTCAGCTACAAATATCTGAACAACTGTGACTGTGGACATTAAATTTCTGTACCAGCTTTTCAAAGGAGGCAAATCTACCATCAACACAGCAATCACACTGTGAATGCACTCCCCTCAAGACCCATGTGTCAAAAGCTACATCAGTTACTGAGGGAATAAACATGATTATTTGACACATGCACCAGAAACGGTAACTCTATAGAGTTAAAGGCCCTCCTAAACTTAGTCCAAATCTTAACCATCTGGATCACAGTTGGGTTAGAAGTGTAGATTGATATTGACTTTTTAAAAGGCAGCTGAGAGCAGATGAATGCAGAGGGTGAGCTGGATCTAATTGAGGTCCTCTCCAAAGCCACCCAACTGGGAGAAAGGGTATCCTTACCCAATCAGAATAGAAGAGCTCTGATATTAGTGGCCCAGTAATAGTGCATGACATTAGGAAGTGGCATGCCTCCAAGCATGTGTGTGGGGCAGCTGCAAAACCCTCTTGGCAATCTGTGGATGCTTTTTATGCCAAATAAACGATGATAGCTGGATGTTCAGATTGGTGAAGAATAATTTAGTAAGGAAGATTGGCAGATTCTGAAACAGGTATAGAAGTTTTGGAAGGATATTTCTTTTTTTACAGTTTATTCTACCCCCCAGAGTGTGAGGTAGGGATTAACATCTAACCATGTCCTGCTTAAGGTTTGCCATGGGAGGTAGATAATTAGTTTTATAGAGGTTCTTATGATCGTTTTTTTTTTTTTTTTGTGAGCTCAGTTTAAGTGTAGAAACATTGTGAAGTGTTTCAATGAACTTATCATCATCGCTCAATTTTTTATTTTTTTTTTAAAGAAAGAGAAGAAAGAAGAATAAATAAATAATAAAAGAGAAGAAGATAGGACGAGAGACCACCATGACAAAACAACATGCACAGCACAATGCCACCCACAATATCACCATGAAACATTCGACATCGCACAAGGAATCATCTAGCTTCCACCACTACCCAACCTAGCGTGCATCTGTCAAAGCACCTGAATCCAAACACCCGCGCAAGCACGCCCGCCACCACCAGATTTCTCCAAAAGAATGCCCAATAGTGGACGCGGGAGCCCACAGACCCGCCCCCCCAGGACACAATGGCAACATAGGGAGGACCGGAGCCACAGACACACAGCGGCCCACAGGCCCGGAGCCCCAAGAGTCACCCAACAGGGAGAACCGCACCCCCCCAGAGAGGAGCAGAGGAAAGAACCGGGTGACCCCAGCCACCACAATGCAGAGCCTCCAGGAAGCTGCAGCGACGAGCCCACAGGCCCGGCCAGCGACCCATGCCCCCCCCAAGTAGATCCGGCCATGGACACCGAGCCCCAAGCCCCGAGGCCATACCATCCCCCAGCAGAGCCCCGACAGAGCCAGGGCACCCAGGCCCCGCCAGGCAGCAACCAGGGCGGACCGACGTGCACCCCACCACCCAGCCCAGACACCGAGAGCCACCAATGCACCGGCGGCAAGGGGTTCCCCCGCCAAAGGGGGGCACGACCGGGGGGAGTGGGCCCCACACCAAACGTGGGACCCAAATTGATCCAAGAGAGGGGGGACCACCAAAAATCCAACCTGAGCAACCAACAGGCACACACAGATAGCCCGACAGAATCTCTGTCGGGCCGACCGCATGCACCATCTACCTGACAGCGACCACAGGCCGGCCCCAGCCCAAGGGGCAGAGCATCAGGGAGCCGCAGCTGAGGAGGGCCGGCTCTCACATCAAGAGCTCCGCACCATAGGCCCGGAGATGCCCCAGCACGCCACCCATGCACCCCCCCACACACACAGCACCCCCACTGCAAATGCCACACAGGAAGACCAGCCAGTGCCCGGATGAGGCGAAGCCACGCCCCCAACCGCCGCCCTACACCACCAATGACCACACGTACACTACCATAGCCGACCCCCCGCCGAAAGCCGGCAGCCACCCCGGTCAAAGTGCCGGCCATCGCAACCAGGAACCTAGATTAAAAGAATCGGAACAGCCCAGGAGGAACCGAAGCACCGGCCCCAACACTGACCGCCCCCAAGGCCCAAAGCCCCCACAATTGCTCCCCCCCCCCCCTCCATCCCCGACCCCTAGTGTCACACGGAGAAAGGAGGTGTTTGTGAAAGGGGAAGAAAAATAAATAAATAAATAAATAAATAAATATATATATGCATAAATAAATTATGAACAGACCCACTTCCTCCTCCTCCCACTCGAATATGGTGTTGATGCATGTTGTTATACAGTGCGTTTAAAATGGGGGGATGAGGTGGCGACCGGCACAGACCCACCTCTTGCCCAGAGAGCAGGCGGCGCCCGTTCACCCCTCATCTCCACCCAGAACCCTAAATGTCTACATGCTACATATGAGAGTGGGCACAGGTCCGGGGAGGTGGAAATGGTAGTACATCCCACCACCTAAGTGCGATCATGTGCCCACTCCAGATCCTATATATGCATGTGTCGTGAGAGTGTTATAAGTGAGTGTCTAGGTTGTATATTAAAATTAGGGCCCAGGACCCCACCAGCCACAGAGATGGATGATTCTCCCCGTAGCTCAGTAGTGCACCTGAACCCCAAAACCCTGTTTGAGTGGTGGTGTGGTGGAGTGGGCGGAGGAGGACGTTGGGATGGGGAGGTGAACTGAGGTGGCAATGCCCCCCCAGGGGACCAGCTCCCCCACTGACCCCAATAGGCACCCCCACTCTCCAAGATCCACCAGGGGACAGAGGCTCTAACAGAGATACCTAGGAGGAGGTGGCAGCCGCACCACCAGGGATCAAGGCCACAGACCGGCACATAGCCCCCGAGGACCAACCAGAACCAGGGCCAGCAACCCAGACCCATCCCGAAACTGTCCAGACGCCCCAACCCGATTCCCAGCCCAACACCCAGCCCCCCAACCAGAGAGGCCACCAAACCCCAACTGGGACAATCAGCCAGGATGATCTTGAGTTACCAAAACGCCAAGGTATTTAAATTATATTAAACTAAATTTTAAAGGTACAGTGTCCAAGATTTTTTTTCCTATAGAGATCACAGGCATCAGCTCGCTCTTTTTTGAAGATTAACCTTAACTTTAAGCCAGATATTTTCCTGAAATTTTGAAGTAAAGTAAGTAATTCTGGTAAGAGAGTCTGATAATACAAAAGCATGGTAAATGGACTGTACTTATATAGCGCCTTTCTATCTTATAGAGATACTCAAAGCACTTTACACTACAATCTGTGTCCTCATTAACCCATTCATACAGCACTCTACTAGATCTCTACAAAGATAATTGAACAAATCATTCTAAAGAGACTAATCAGAGATTTAGATCACATTCATACACCAATGGGACACACATCAGAGGCAACGAGGGTTTCAATGTCTTGCCCAGGGAAACTTAGGTATGTAACTGCTAATGAATTAAACCCCCAACTCCTGCATTGGAGGACGACTGCTCTAACCACTCAGCCACAGCTGCCGTGTCATTCGCATGTAAAGAAACTTTGTGCTCTGTACCTAACCGAGTCATCCCCTTAATGATGGAGCATTGGCGTAAAGCTACAGCTAGTGGCTCTATCACTAATACAAATAGAAGTGATGAGAGCGGGCACCCCTGTCTCGTACCTTGTTGGAGTTCTGAAGGAAGTTTAAGATCTTTAAAAAAGTTCTCTAAGTCCGGTAGGGTAGCTGATAACTCAGTTATATGGAATGACTGGTAAAATTTACTGAAACACATTAATTCCAGCATTGTAGTGACATGCAGCTCCCTGGTCGTTGTTTATTACTGGAATAGTTTGGTTGGCTGACTGTCGCCTTAGCTGATGCGCGAGCAGATGCACAACGATGTCCATAGTAACCTTGTCTAGATTTAGAAATTAAATATTCTGCCTGCTGAGTAGACAAAGTATTAAATTCAGTTTGAAGTAACAAATGTTTTTCATTTGATCCTGAGAGGGGGAGTGACTATGTTCTCTGTCTAATTGTAATATATCATCCTACTTTTGTCTCAGGGTTGAGCACCCCTCCAGCCCTTGCCTAACCAGTAATTGAACGCCCCCAGACTCCTGAGTATTACCCAAACAATACTACAGTTGGGCCCTCTTAGGCTGGGTTCGAGAAAGATTCGACCAGGCACTAACAACCTTCATCTGCAGGACGCAACCCTATTTTACCTCACAGCTCTTAGAGTCAAGTAGCAGTGACCCCAAAGTTTACCTGCATTAATGGCTGCTCTTCCTCTATTTGATGTTTCACAATTGGTACAAGACCTGGTAATTTTCCTAGACCAGGACAAGTTGGCCATATAGGGATGCTGTTCAAAAATCTAAGTAACCGTTAAAAACCTCCCAAAATTTTAGAACCAAGTACATTTCTTGAGTAACTTTAGCAATGAGCGTGTATCATTCAGATGTCATCAGGTAAATGAGTCCAACACTCTTATGATTTTCATGCATTGCATTTTTAATAATAAATTTGCATAAGGTCACATTCATATCTTCCAAAAATCCAGCAGCAGTGCAAGCGAAGGCATTTAAAATAATGCAGTTATAATGAATGAACTGAAAATCAGAAAATGGGTGACAATCCAAATTCTTCTAGGCATGGATTAGAGCTGTCATTTCTAACCCGAGCCCTAAGCCCGGCCCCACTCGACCCAAATTTGGGGCGGGCTGGGCCATGATAATGTGCTGGATGGGCGGGCCGGGTCGGTGTCAGGTTTTTAATTGGGTCAGGATCGGCCGTGATCCAGTTATATAATAACATGGCCTGCCATACAATCACCAGCCGCACACTGCCATTTCACTGTGATCTGGCCGGCCTTGAAACAGGTAAAAAATTCAGTTACGCTTCAGATGGGACTATACTGCCAGGAGGTGATCCATCACCCAAATGGACGTTCATTCAGCTGCTGCACTCGGCGGACGCACACGGCCGACAACCCAAACAGGTGAGATCATAAAGCAGATGTTGTTAGAGCTGGGTCTGTGAATAAATCAGAATGCAGGCAGAAACAGGGTTTAAATGCTCTTTTACGGCCATGAAAGGACAAACACCCCCTCAGCTCTGATCTTCTGCTTTCGTTCAGCCGTGTGCATGCGACCGTCTACCCAAACAGGTGATATCCTGCAGATGTGTTAGAGCATGGTCCGTGTTTGAATACATCAGAATGCAGGCAGACGCAGAGATTAAATGCTCTTTTACGGCCATTAAAGGACAAACGCCACCTCAGTTCTGATTTTATGCACCTTTTATTCAGCTGCACGTACCCAACGACAGGTGTATCCCGAAGCAGACGTGTCAGAGCTGCCTGCATGGCTGAGTAATATAGAAGAATGCAGGAAGAAACCGGGTTTAAATGCTCTTTTACAGAAAAGACAAACACTCCCCTTAACTTCAATTTTCTGATTTCATTCAGCCACTCGCGCGGCCGACTACCGAAACAGGTGTCAGAGCAGTCCGTGTCTGAATAAATCAGAATGGAGGCAGAAGCAGGGATTAAATGCTCTTTTATGGGCATGAAAGGACAAACACCACCTCAGCTCCTATCTTATGCACCTTTTATTCAATTACGCTTCCCCAACAACAGGTGTATCCCAAAGCAGACGTGTGTCAGAGCTGTCTGCGTGTCTGAGTAATTCAGAAGAATGTAGGCAGAAACAAGTTTTAAATGCTCTCTTATGGCCATGAAAAGACAAACACTACCTCAGCTCCGATCTTCTGCCCTTTAATTCAGCCACGCATCTCCGACCGTTAATAACTAATTAAACATGTCAGTTTTTTTTTCCAGGTTCAGACCTGTAATTACTGTTAATTCATCAGGTTGAGTGAGGTTCGGAAATGATGACTGCGGGCTGGGGCCGGATCAGATCTGATTTTTTGGGCCCGAATGCAACTCTAGTGTGGATGCACCGATCTCTTATAATAATCTCTTGTAATCGGCCTATGCCCTAACAGTGCTGTCCCTAAGAGAAACCACATAATGCAACCTGTAATTTTTAAATCATGTAACATGGTTCAAAAAGGCTGGTTCCTACCACATATCCCATGACTGGATCGGTTTTCCAGGAAAAAGGAGAATAATTCCTACAGCCTTAGTTGAAAATGATCATAAAATGTGATTAATTCCAATCAAAGACTTGTTCAGAGTTATCTAGGGTCAGTCCTCTTGAAGGGCGATCATGTGCTGCTGAGCGGTTCTTCTTTGCTTTAAGTTTTCATTTTCTGTCCTTTCTTCAGCTCTTCTGCAGTCAAAATATTCTCTCTTCAATCTTCAGATCTGATCCAAGTCTTCAGGGCTTGACGACCATGTTCCTCTTCTACCCGAAATGACTGACCAACTTTCCTCTGCTATCTTGTCTTTTTAAACTCATCTCTTGTCTCTAATTGGCTTATTTCTAACCTAATCATCCATTCCCTGATTGGCTCATCTATGATCTAACATCCATTTTGAAGACTTTTCAACAGTTAGCACAGTTTGTGCCCTTTTTTCAATTTGTGGTTTTTATGCAACAGTTTGTCTAGACAGTGTACTTCCTTTCTGTTGTAAGCTTGTGATAGGTGCTCTGCCTAACCATACCATGCCATACCACTTTATTTATAAAGCAATTAAAACAGCTACAAGGCCAACCAAAGTGCTGTACAGACAAAACTACAGAGTCAGAGTCAGAGTTTCTTTATTGTCATTCGCACCTCATGTGGTACATGTGGTGGAGCGAAATTATGTACACGGGGTCCCAGTTACATCCAACAATAAAATGTCTAAGAAAAACAGTAATAACATCTAAGATATGAACTAAGAAAAACATCAACTAAATATACACTAAGCACTCATAACATAAAACATTGAACATCAGCACAAACATGAACATGAGTATGTGAGCAGATGTGCACGCATGAACACATCAACATTGAAACAGATCAGCAGCAACATGAAACAGATCAGCAGCAACATGATATGGTTTTTCACAGTGATTATTCTAGTTAGATATTCATGAGTCTAACAGCCTCAGGGTATAAGCTGTTCCTCAGTCTAGTGGTTCTACACTTAATGCTCCTTAACCTCCTTCCTGAGGGGAGTGGGGCAAAAAGTGTGTGTGCTGGGTGGGTGGGGTCCTTCATG
>NC_056510.1:43028067-43046841 GCF_014905685.2 Nematolebias whitei | reverse complement strand
TTGTGGTGTCTTGGTTGCTAGCAACCTGGCAGGCCTCTGGAATGGTCTGCCCAGCCTTAAGGTTTGCTGTGTCTAGCACAGGAGGATCCTTTGTGGCTGGTTTCAGGGACCACAGCACCTTGTTGATGGTGTCCACGCGGACGCCCAACCTTACCAACATGTCAGAGCCTATGTAGGATGCATGTGGTAAGTTTTGGATAACGAGAAATGGGTGAACCAGTTCTCGTTGGTTCCAGTTCAGCTTTAGGTTAATGACTCCTTCTGCGGTCATTACCTGTGAACTATTGGGAACTAATGGAAAGCGGAAAGCTTTTTTAATTAGTTCCAGACCAACGTGTTTGTGAACCAAGGTTTCGTAGAAAGCTCGGTTAATTGCTGATTTATCTGTCCATAGAGACAGTACAGCATCGTTGGTGTGGGACCCTTGGATCTCTACACCCTTAACTACCAGTGGTAGGTAGTGTTTGGTGGACTCTGACTGCTCCAGCTCACAGAGGAGGCTGTCTTGTTGAGTCAGAGTTTGGACCTCTTGGGTTTCTTTGGTTTCACATGGTGTCAGAGGAGTACTCACCGGGCTCGTGTCCTCGGCTGAGGAGTCCTGTGCGCCTTCCGCGGTACCTGCTGTTGGGCAGTCTGTGTCACACTCCGGAGGCGTATCTATTGGCAGTGGTTTGCTCACTTTTGTCCACATTATTTGATCACCATAATCTATAATCGCGTCGAAGCGATTTATAAAATCCTGGCCAACCAAAAATGGGAATGAGTCAACACGAGACACGTGTACTGGGTGGTACAGTGTCATATTGCCAATTTGCATGTGAACCATTGCTATAGATGTCAGGGTTGTTTTCATCTCTGATAGACCCTGCATTTCTATAGCAAATTCAGAGAGAGGTATTATCCTGTTAACACTGGCAGCGGCCGTCCTCAGCTCCTCGAACAGTTTAGCTGACATAATTGTTATGTCTGCCCCACCGTCCAAGAGTGCTTCGTGTGTGAGGACACCTTCGAGTGTTACTGACAGGTACGCCTTTTTGGCGACCCCCTTTCTGATAAAGTTACACAGAAACCTTTTGGTTTTTTTCTGACGCTTCTTCACGCGTTCAGTCTTATCTGTGTAATCTTGGTTTGTCTGAATCGTCAGCACAGCAGAAGCTGTTTCTGAGTGTTCAGCCTGCGATGACTCGTCATCGTTTGTGTGTGTGTTTACCCCCCCTTCTTCTGATGAGGGGTTGTTTGAGGCAACAACCGTTATGTCTTGGTGTGTTCCACCGACATCTGTTATGTTGTCGTTCGCGCCCTCAGATGTAATAGGAATTACATTACTGCATAGTGCTCCTGGATGGGTTCCCGTGTCAGTGTGTCTCAAAGTTTCTAACAACCTGCGTATTTTCTCTGTCTCTTCCGAGCTCAGAGGTGTAGGGCCTTGTTTCTGGAACTTTTGTGATTTTTTCGCCTCGGTTCGTTTCGTCCGAGGTGGGGGACGGTCAGGTACGTCTTTCGGGGGTTCCTTTACGTACTGCCCCTGATGATATGGTTTCCCATATCGTTGCGTCCTACGCTCACCCCTTTTCCGATAATCACTGTCATCCTCTGAAAGAGGAGCTTTTTTGTCCCAGCATGCACCTTCAGGACGCGGTTTGTTATTTTGAACAGACTGTTTTCTCTCTTTCTTAGGAGGAGGCGGCGAGCACCTTCCTTCCATTTCTAGGGAGTGAGGTTTAACCTTTACACTAGGAAACACTTCTATGGGCGTCTTATCATGAGAACGTGCCTCGAACACATTCACAGCACACTCTTTAATCTCATTTATGGATTTTTCTCTGAAATTTGCCATAATTTGTACTGATTGTTTAAAATCAGTGTGGAGATTTTTGCTGAAAACAAATTTAAAATTTTCATCTTCTTCCATTCCGGTATAATTTCTGTTACCAAAATAAGCTTGGAAGATTCTTTTGTAATAGACCTTTGGATGTTCAGTTTTACCCTGCGTGACCTTGTCTGCAGCTGGGAAACCAGCAGGTCCCGTGCAGGAGTCGTATTCTCTGATCAAAGCTTCACACAGAAGGTTGTAATCCTTTCTCGTTGCATCTGGTAGACGCTCGATGAAGGTGAACACCTCTCTGTCCGAAGTGAGCCATATCAGACTGATCTTATCCTCTACCGTAGCATTAGGATAAGATCTCAATCTGAACTCCAGATCTTTGAGATACGCTTTTGTTCCAGATGAGCCCATCGGTCCAGGAACAAAGCGTTGTACATATTTTGAGATTTTCTGCAAATCATCCATTGAAGGAGACAGTATCAACGGTCTCACATGCGTGATTGGTGCAGATTGGTCAAGGACTGCCCCTACCGCCCAAGGTGGGGGTGGGGGTAGCTGATAAGGAGGAAGAGGTGCATATCGGTGCAGGTCTGTTCCTACCACCCGTGATGGGGGTGGAGGTGGCTGCATGGTGTCAGGAGGAAGAGGTACATATTGGTGCAGGTCTGTCCCTACCGCCCATAATGGGGGTGGGGGTAACGGCATGGTGTCAGGAGGAAGAGGTGCATATCGGTGCAGGTCTGTCTGGGGTGGTTGTGGCTGACCCGGGCCCTGATACTGTTCGTCTCTGAGTCTCAGACCAGCTCGCCCCATTTCAGAAATCTGGTTTGTAGCTGTAGCTAGTTTCTCCTCACAAGCTGTCAGGCGCTCCTTTACTGTCTGACATTCACTTTGTAAATTCAGCCATTGTCGGAGTATCATCGCCTTTTCTGCCTTGCAAGTGTCCAGCTCCTTTACTGCCATCTGCAACTGTTGTTGTAGCACACCGTTGTCTGAACACACGGATTGGTACACATGGTCTTTATCCCTGGCTTTGGATAGTGACGCCTCAAGTACTTGTATTTTGCTGTTCAGCGAATCAATTTCTGCACTTGTATTTTGCTGTAATTGAGACATCTGTTCATGATGTTTCCTTATGCAGGCCTCGTGTTCACTTTTAAATTGAAGGACGTATTCTTCAATTTTCTGAGCAAACACTATTTCACTGTCTAACCTTAGTTTGAGGTTATCAGCTTTCTCAACAGCTGCATAGAATGATTCTTTCAGCAAAATTGCAATTTTAGCCAGCTTTTCATAACTTGACTTTGTGATTTCTGTAGAGGTCACACTTTCTGCAACCTCCTTCAGATTGTCCAATAACTCTTTTGGGTTCATGCGCTCTGTCTGTTTCAAATATGGATGTAAGGACGCTGTCAGAAGCGCTAACGCATTCTCCAAGCAGTCCGTCATCCCTTTTGGATCAAAGTCTTTTTCTAACACACCTGTCATGTTTTTCACTGTGTAGCACTTTATCTGTTTAAAACAGTTGCAAGCTTCAGATATTTTACAGGTAAATATTTGTATTCAAGTCAATGAGTTTTCACACTATTTTAGCTTTGGGTTTACACAGAAGTACTGTTATAAGTCAACTTATTCAAATGTGGGTACCTTTCTGTAGGTTTTACCCCAATTCATGAATATTTAAGTAAATGCTCTCGGCAGTGTTACTTGTATGTGCTTATTTTTCAACAGATACTAGATTACCAAGCTGTTTTTAGTGTATTTTACTCTAAAGCACTGAATTTTTAATAAACCTGCAATTTTTTTTCTTTAGTCTCACAGCAACATTAGTTTAAAATGTTTTTTAAACCGTTTACTTCCAGAAATTTGCTATTTTAACAGTTACTCATAGAACCAAGTTGTGAAAAGAAAAAGAAAATTGATGATGAGGAATAATCAGTCTTTCTTCAGAAAAACTGTACTCCTTTCTCCTGCCAATCTTCTATTTAAAGTTAAATAGGAAGATGTATTTGTTTAGGTGGCAACTTAAACAGAAAAGTTTCTTTTTCCTGGTAAGTTTACTCTTATTTAGTGATCTAGCAATTAAACGTGTATTATCTCTCCAGCAAATGAGTAAACTGTTCAA
Source organism: Nematolebias whitei (assembly GCF_014905685.2). Taxonomy (NCBI): domain Eukaryota; kingdom Metazoa; phylum Chordata; class Actinopteri; order Cyprinodontiformes; family Rivulidae; genus Nematolebias; species Nematolebias whitei. The sequence continues at coordinate 43,042,891 of NC_056510.1, read as the reverse complement.
CTCTGTGAATATTTGAACCGTATCTTTTAAAAAGTTTCTAATTTTATTTTGTACCTTTTTCTTAAGGAATTATCAGTGAATAAAATCTTTTTGGTAAATGCTTCTTTGCATAAATACCTCTTACTTTTTAAAATGCAAGATAACAGTGATTATTCAGCTAGAGGAAGTTTTTAACTCAAAAATGCCTTACAGAAATAAAAAGAACGTTTAATTTCACTCTTTACCTAAAACTGAAGTGAAACTGTGATTTAAAGTTTCTCCAGGAGGGTGCAGTGTTTAGCTTTTTACCAGCAGGAGTCTATGACGACTTCCTGTGACGTTCGGTTGACATCCTGTTTTTAGCCGCTTAGCTTAAAGTTAGCTTCGGCTAAACTCGGTCAAAATCAACATTTCTGAACGAATTTAAGCGTAAACGTGGCGTTGTTTCAACAAGCACGACTTCTTAGCATGAACATGAGTTTTCTGGGACAAATTGCAGCTTTATTTAGTGATTTTAAGCACGGCAAAGCTCATTTCCGACATGGAGGAAGTGACGTGACACGTCACTCATCCGGTCGTTAGCTGTTAGCTAAAAATTAGCATCGCTAGCGTTGTTCAAAAACATCATTTAATGACGGATTTTAAACTCTAACGTGGCAAAATTTCAGCGAGTATGCTTCGAAGAACTTAACCAGCGTGTCAAAATACACTTTAAAGCGCTTTTCAGCTTTAAAAAGCAGATTTTATTTCCCTATGAAAACGAATTTTCATTTCCGGGTCACGTGACTGAAATCACCAATTACAGAGCAGCGCAGGGGTGAGAGGAAATGACGTAGCCACGTCAGTCAATCTCTCAGCGAATCAGAGCGCTCCACAACAGCAATATTCAACCAATCACGAAGCGTTTCAACAACTAGCATGATAGATTAGCGTGAAATAAGTTCGTCAACTTTTTCGTCTTGTAAACTGTCAAAATGCACTTTTTCTGTTAATAATTGTAACGTTTAACTCTCTGAGCTGCACGGAGTCGGCGCTCCGTGGCACAACGTCTTTTAAACCGTTTAAAAACAACTCGTTCGAACTTTTTCAGAACCGAGCCGGACCACAACCGGACCTCCGTCCGTTTGGACCAGTTTAAACAGAAAACAGCGTTTCCACAGCTCATAACCAGCTTAGTTACCATAACAGGCGTACAATATCAGCTTTCACAAGACATATGACACTATTTCAGCTTCCTGTGAGCTTCCTGAGCTTCACAGCCCAACACGCTCAAAACATGCAGCGTTTTGACTTCAAAGCGGCGCAGCTTCAGCACAGCTGATAAACTGTTATTTTTCCATGCCAACATGTAAAAATCAATCTTTACACGAATATACAGTCATTTATGAGCACGTAACGAGCCACCAAATGTAGTATGACATATGCCTAATATATATTCATACATTTTCACGAGTTCTTCATTTTTCTGACTGTGTAAATGTCGTGCATTGAGTTTAACAGAAATGCGAACGAGAGACGTTATTATCTTTGACCCATCAAATGAATGCGGTCATTTATTTCCAGAATCAAAGTTTAACATCAAACATTTACATTAATTTGGCAAAATATGAAAACAATAACAGACAAGTTTCACAGATAATGGACATCAATCACACGGCGGTGATTGAGGACTTTGCTTCAGATATTTCTAAGATATCTGTACTGATTTTAGGAGAAAGGAGAGTTTAAGATGAAAATGGAGATTTATCTTACAGAGAGATGTGTGAGGGAATTTATCTGTAGTACCAGAACAACACGCTCTTTGGGGAATCAGCATGGCCCACGGTACACTTGGTCGAAATAGAACCTTTACCTGGTTGATGATAAAATCAGCATCGGCGTAGGGTTCCTTTCTGACTCTTTCAGCGTCTCCGTGAGGACTGCCAAACCTTTAGGAGTCGTGCGAGGTTATCCAAACAGAAGTTATAATTCCCAAAATCGTCTCTGGACTCTTTAACTCTCTTCAGAGAGTTAAACTCTGGAACTCTTCTCCATGAGCTGCATCAGAGAGTTTTTCAACTCTCTTCTCCAACACACACTCCAACAACTCTTAACTCTGTTACTCCTAGAGCTCTGTAACCCTCTTTAGCTCCATCACTCTGTTGAACTCCATCACTCTTACGCCTTGCAAGAACCGGGAAGTTGCCACATTTAAATGGGTCGACTTCCGGGTCATTTGAGAGCTTTTTGATTGGTCGATGGACCAGAAAGAGGTGTGGTTTGTGATGTAAGGTGTTATGAAAAGTCAAGGGCAGAGAATGAGATTGTTTAAAAACAGACAGAGAGATTATTGCAGAAAACCATACTTCGTGGAGTCAAACTCTGCTGTATCTTCTCAAATAGTTAAACATGACATTTCTTCTCAGTAAACATTTTAGTTGACCGAAGCCTGAACTTTAACATACTTACAAAACTTGCTCATTGCAGACAGAAAAATCAAGAAATGCATATTAACCTGATTTCTTCTTTGAATGAGGAATAAAAATCATTACTTACTGTTTATGTAAAATAAAAATGAGTAGTTCTCTTCAAACTGTAAGCATTGAGTGAACTAACACAATTTGATTATCAAACATTTGTAAAATAGTAATGATCATAGAGGATTGTCTTTTCTACTTGATTAATTCAAGAAAGAAAGTCTCCAGATGGCTCAAACTGTATTTCTGGATGCAGATCAATGAAATAACAGTTGCTGTCCATCTGATCAGATTTGACTTGAGATTAGGTTCACTACAGCATGCACATGTACATCAGTGCAATGGGTAAGCATGTAACCCAGTTGAGTTTTGTCTCGTCACAGATTTTTGTCAGTTTGTTTTTTAATGTCCCATTTTCTCTTTCCACTGTGCCTCAGCTCTGTGGGTGGTACGCACAGTGTTTGGTCAGGTCAAAGTTCAGTGTGGTTGATACTTCTTCAAGTATTTGATTTACAAAATGTGGTCCATTATCACTGGAGATTCGTTGTACAATACCCCATCTTGAGATCACCTCTTGTAGGAGGAGTTTTGCCACCGTACTGGCAGTGGCATGCTTGGTTGGAAAAGCTTCAACCCATTTAGAGAACATGTCCACTATTACCAGACAGTATTTTTTGTTTTGGACTGGTGTTAGTTCAATGAAATCAATCATCAGATGTTGAAATGGTGCTGTAACAGTTCTGTGAGCACCTGGTGCTGATGTTTTTGCTGTTTTGGAGACATTATGAGTTACACACACAAGACAGGAGTCACAGTGGGAAGCAGCTGTTTTTGAAAAATTTACAGTAAACCAATCAGCATTTATCTGTCTCAACATCCCTCCCTTTGACACATGATCCAAAGCATGTGTCAACACTGCAAAAGAGGGAAAAAATGCTTAGGCAGACATGGGTTTTGGTTAGGGCCAATCCATATGTTTTCAGAAAAAACGCAGCCGCGTTTCTTCCATTCAGCCTTCTCACTGGTGGTGGCGAATTTTTGCATGTCAGTGACAGAAAAAGGTAAAGAGGAAGTCAGAGGCAGAGTGAGAGTGGGTCGTGGTTGAGCACAGGCAGCTGATTTTGCAGCTTCGTCAGCCAGTGTGTTTCCCCTAGACACAAAATCTGTGTTGGAGGTGTGAGCTGCACATTTAATAACAGCCACCTTTGTGGGAAGAGTGATGGAAGAGAGAAGGACAGCTACAAGCTTGTGGTTCAGTATGGGTTGTCCATCAGAGCGTAGGAACCGTCTGTGTTTCCACAGTGCTCCAAAATCGTGAACAACACCAAATGCATACCTGCTGTCAGTGTAAATATTTACATTTTTCCCTTCAGACAAAACACAAGTACGTGTGAGGGCAATCAGCTCACAGGCCTGTGTAGAACATGATGACAAAGGACCAGCTTCAATTGTGTGGGTGTGTGTTACAACAGCATAACCACTTCTAATCTGGCCCGTAACTGGGTCACGTGATACAAAGACATCAACAAACAGGTCCCAGTCTGAACTGTCCAGAGGGTGTTGTTTTAAGTCAGGCCTAGGGGTACAAACAATTTCCAACTCAGCCATAGAGTCATGTGGGGTGCCTTCTTCAACTGTTGGCAGGAGTGTGGCTGGGTTTAAAACATTACAATGTTGTATAGTAATGTTAGGCATGTCCAATAGTGTGGTATCTCAGCCATCGTGTTGTTGAGAGGTGTGCAGTTTTTTGTTCATTTAAAATTTGTGTGACAGAGTGGGGAACGAGGATGGTGAGATCAGAATAACCCACAATGTCTCTGCTAGCTAGGACTGCTTTGTCAGCAGCTGCCACAGTGCGCAAACAGAGGGGCAGGCCTGCTGCTACAGAGTCCAATTTGGCAGAAAAATAGGCGACCGGTTTCAATCTGTCGTTATGTTTTTGGAGCAATACAGAAGTCATACAGCCACCGCGCTCATACACAGCCTGAATAAAAGGTCTTGTGGGATCTGGAATGCCAAGAGTGGTGGCTTGCTAATTGTGTAATTTGAATGGGTTCCTGGCCTTTTATGAGTCCTACATCATATTTAGTCTGTGCCCATAGATGTGTTGGGACTGCTGCCAATTCTGGGTCGTCCTGAGACAAGGTGGACATTGTTAGTCATTTGTTATTGTCAATCACTTCTTTTGTGGGGTGTACAGTCAGCAGATGACAAAAATCTTGTCTGTACATCCAAAAAAGTTCAATCTGGTCCTCTGGACATTCAAAAAAAACAAAAACAAAACAAAGCAAAAAAATCTAGAAACGTTTGTCTGTACATGTTGAGAGAGGGTGAATAGAAAAAGCTGTCATGGGATTCCCAGTCTGAAGATTGGTGGGCTTTTAGTGCTAGGGAACCCAAAGAACGCCACTGTTGGTCAGGTGGTTTTGCCAGAGAAATGTGAGGGAAAGAGTCTGCTGTAGTAAAATACGACATCTGAGGAGTCATGTTGTCTTTGAGTGTAATTAAGACAAAACAAGAGTCTGAGGTCCAACAGAGGGACGAAGTGGTCAGTTGTGTCTCAGAGGTCATCAAAAATGAGTCTCCTAGTTGGTCAGCAGGATCTGAAGTCACATGAGCAGTGCAGTGTAGACATTGTTCAGACATGAAACAAGTTGTGGGTGGGAGTCTGTCTCTGGCCATTTGAAGGAGAGACTGCTTTTGAGTAGGATCCAGCAGGAGCCATTCAAAAACATACAATAAATCTGGTGTAAGGGAGACAAGAGTCTCTGGGTTGTCTGCTTGTTTTGAGATGAGCAGACCTTCAGTGCCACAGCTGAGAGTTAATCTGAATTTCAGTATCAAGTCCCTGGCCAGCAAATTAATTGGGCAGGAGGCTGACAGCAGAAATTGATGGTCATGTGTAATGTGATCAAAAGGATCAGTAGTTTTTAGAGGGGCTGTAACAGCTTCAGGAACAGCCTGACCGGACGCTCCTGTAGAATGTACTATTTTGCATGAGAGAGGATCGTCAGGAAAACATTTTTTCATAATCAGTGATTGTGTCGCTCCTGAGTCAACAAGAAATTTAATTGGTTTGTCTTGAACTAACACTGTCAACATAGGTAACTTCAGATACGCTGACTGAGTGTATTTGTAATATGTTGGAATGATATCGCCTGTGTCTGATGGAAAAACAGGTGTGTGTGTGCTGATACTTACAGTTTGGAGTCCTGGGTCCTGGTCTCCCGGCACTAGTCAGGTGGAGTAACCTCCTCTCCGGCCTCTGCCCCCAGGATGCCCCAAACCACGTCCACCACGTCGGTGTGGGCTTGGGTAAAAAGTCTGTTCGTTTTGTGGGTGTGTTTGGTTTGGCCCGAACTGTTGGTACCTCTGGTCTTGTGGTCTTGATTGGAACGGTGGGCGTCCTCTTCCACGCCACTGATTTCTTTTGTGTGGGCAGTTTCTGACCCAATGGTCGAGACTTCCACACAGGATACAAGGACGAGGTCCAGCTGGGTCGTTCTGGTGTTGATAAGGCTGGACAGGTTGCTGCTGGGGTGTTGGTGGTGAGGTAATTTAGCGGCAGCTGTATTAAGTGTCATCTGTGTCGCTGCTTGTAGCAGTGTGAGCTGAGCCTCTTCAGTTTATCTCTGTTTTTTCTTCTGGGTGGAGGTTTGGTCAGCTGTGTGCTGATCCCAGGTGTGTCTGGCATGTCTGATAAGCTCATTCAGCCAGACACCAGTTTTCCACCCAATGTAGGTGGATTGAACAGCTTTGTGGATAGGTGGGAGAAGTCCAGTCATCAGAGATTGGCAGAAAATAATCTCAAAAGACATTGCTTGAGGGGCTTCTCGCCAGTCATCATTATCGATGGGAATACCAGAGTGGGTTCTAAAGATGGGCAGCAGTCTGTTAGCATAGTCTTGTGGGGCTTCATCTGGTCTCTGAACAGTGTCTGTGATGGTGGTGAAGCTTGGGGTCTGAGGATATGCTGCAGTGATGTGTTCTGTGATCCTTCCCACGTGTGTGAAGAACTGTTGGTTGTCCTTGTGATCTGCCTGGACGTTGGCAATTCGGTGTCCATCACGTACATCAAATAGTTGGGCTCCAATGGTGCTGATGAACGCAATCCCATATACAGAAGCCAGTATCATTTTGAGCTCAGCTAGTGTGGGCCGGACCACTTCTATCATATTTATGATAGCAGAAGCTACAGCAGCTCCTCCTTGTGCCAGGTCAGGCAAGTGCTGGCTCGCCATCTCGATCAGGGTCGCCTTTAGCCATGTACGGTACACCAGTTGAAGGCCAACCTCCAGCATCGGGTTGGTGAACAGGTCTTCAGGATCATCCACTCCATCTGCAGCTTGGGGAAGGTCAGATAATGATGATCTGCATTTTTTTTTTCTTTAGGCCTTGCTGTTTAATGTCGTCAATTTCCTTTTTTATAGCTTCAGCCTTTTCTTCCAGGGCCTTAATTTTTCCCATTTGTCTTGTGACGACTTTATGTAAGGATTGTACCATTTCCTGTTTCGGTTTGTGTTTGTGTTCCCCACTCTGCTTTTTGTGCTCTTGTTGTTCTGCTCTTTGTGTGGTTTCTGTTCCTGTGTATCTGGTCCTGTTTTCCACTCACTCCTCAGTCTGCCTCTCCACTCCTCAGTCTTTATCATTCACACCTGTCCCTCATCAGCCACCTGCCCAGGTGCTCTCATTACTCACTCTCCCTCTGTCTTATAAAAAGCCTTTCTCTCCTCCACTCCTGGTCCGGTCATTGTTCTGTATTCACAGACATCTCAGTCCTCCTCTGTCCTGTCTGTTTTTTGTCCACCTGATGATCTGCTCTGCCTGTGAACTCTGATGTCCTGTTCAGCCTTGTTTTTGATCCTGTTTTTGCCAAAGTAAGTTTTGCTGCACCGACAACCTTTTGTTTTGTTGTTTAAATAAATTATTTTTATTTAAACTCCTGCCTCGCTCGCCTCCCTGCAAATGGGTTCCAACTGTGAGGATTGTGACACTTTAGTACTGGTTCCAGCGACAGGACCTTTAAAATCAGCTGGGGTCTTCAGCGAGGACACTGGTGGGGTTTCATCATCTTCTTCCTCTAAATCAGATGCTGGTACATATCCTTGGAAATCATAATCAGAGTCGAGGGCCCAAGTGGGTTTTGGTGGTGGGAGAAGCTGAGCTTGACCTTTAATGGGTAATTTTTATGATTTTTCCTTCTTTTTCTTTGCCGTTAAAGGTGGGGCGTACGATGGTCAGTCAGTGAAACCAGTCAGAGAGGGGTACAGCTGTGCCATGGAAGACAGAGGTCCACAGGACTCCGGTTTATGTTGACAGAGAGAAGAAGAAGAGAAAGGGACATTCAATTTGTCCTTAAGCGATTACTCTTTATTTTCTGCCTGAGTGTCTGATGTTTTTTGTGAATTTGTCATTTTCTCATTTTTTAGAGCCAATTTGGTTGCCTTTTCAACTTTTTGAGTCATTTGGTACATTTTAGACGCTGTTTTTTGTGTTAGGGATTTGGACTGGTTTTTCCATAATTTAAATGCTTGCGCATGATTGTACATTACAAAAAACATGTCCTGTGGTATTTTTTTCATATTACACATTTTTTGTTTTTGTTTTATCAATTGTTCTTCTAATTTTTTAACTTCTTCGGGGTCAAAAGAACCATTTTTTGGAAAATTAAATTTAGAATGCCACTATGAAATAAAACTGAGACACGAATCTCCATGTAATCTACGCATACGCTCTGCTTCTGGACCACAAGGTACATAATCCTCTTCTTTGCTTTTCCCTGCACCCATTTTTGTTTAATTTTCTTGGTGCTTCCTTGTTTAATTATCCACTATTTATTTCTCAGTCCTTTATTAGAACCTATCTCGATTTGTTTTATACAAATCTACCTCGGTTTTATTTTTAAAACTTACTTCGTCTCAATTTTTTTTTTTTTTTTTTGAGCGATGATGATAAGTTCATTGAAACACTTCACAATGTTTCTACACTTAAACTGAGCTAAAAAAAAAAAAAAAAAACTACTTTGTCACTATTTTATTTTTCAGTCCTTTAGAGGAACCTACCTCAATTTGTTTTATACAAATCTACCTCGGTTTTATTTTTAAAACCTACTCCGTTATATATAAAAAAAAAATTCAGTTTACCTTAAGTAGTTGTTTTGTTGTCTCAGTCTGGTTCAGATTCTGTCGAGGTCGAATCCTCCCGATGGAAAACCAGAACGTCCCCTCGCTCTCAAAGACTAGCATAGGTTTAGAGGAAGAGTCCTGCGATTCCTAGTGATCAGCCCCCGTCCTGGGTCCACCGAGTGGACGGACCAGCGAAGAATCCTGTTTGTGATGCTGTAGTGAACTAAGCCTCAGGTCAAATCCTGACCTTGAGGGCCTTCCTGGGACAAGAACTGTATTTCATTGATTTGAGTCTAGAAACACAAAATCAAGTCCATCCAGAGACTTTCTAAGTGTCCTGCACTGATCAATTGAAAGAACACTCTCTTTTTTATTATCATTACTATTTTACAAACGTCTTGATAATCAAAGTGTGTTTAGTTCAAACCATTTTAAATGTTGAAGTGAACTACTCATTTTAAATCAACTGTGAAACAGTATTAATGATTTTTAATCCTCATTCAAAGTAGAAATCAAGTTAAGGTCTGTTACAGAGTAATTATTCATTTTCTTGATCTTCTGTCTGAAATGAGCAAGTGTAAGTCGGTCAAAGGTCAAGTTTCGGTCAACTACATGTTTACTGGAAAGAAATGTCATGTTTAACTTTTTCAGACAGATATGTGACAGAGATCAGTGACGTGAGACGTTAATTTTAACATGACATTTCTTTCCAGTAAACGTAGTTGACCGAAACTTGACCTTTGACCGTCGGAAGTGGTGCTGCACGGATGGGACCGAGCAGTCGAGCTCTAGACTGGGAAAGAGAGGGGGAAGGTGGCCAAGGGAGGCCTCGCAGGGGGACATACCAGTAGCAGAGGAACGGTGGGAGTTGTGGGTGTATTCCACCCAAACCAAATGTTGGCTCCAAGATGAAGGATTGGACTCGACCAGGCAACGCAGGGTGGACTCCAACTCCTGATTGCAGCGCTCAGCTTGCCCGTTAGCCTGAGGATGGTAGCCGGAGGTAAGGCTAACGGACGCCCCGAGCGACATGCAGAAGGAGTGCCAGACCTGGGAGATAAAACTGCGGGCCTCGGTCGGAGACGATGTCCGAAGAGATACCATGGAGCCTGAAAACATGAAGGGTGAGAAGGTGAGCAGTCTCGAGGGCAGAAGGGAGCTTAGGAAGGGGAACAAAGTGAGCAGCCTTAGAGAAACGGTCAACAACAGTGAGGATGGTGGTGTTGCCGTCAGACGGGGAAGGCCGGTCACGAAATCAAGGGCAATGTGGGACCAGGGGCGACTAGGGGTTGGGAGGGGAAGCAGGGGGCCAGCCGGAGGTTGGGTACCAGACTTTTTTCTGGCACAGACGGGACAGGCCGAAACAAAGTCTTTAATGTCCTTGGACATGGAGGGCCACCAGAAGTGAGTCTTAGTGAGGGCAAGCATGCGGTTGACTCCAGGGTGGCAAGAGAGTTTGTTCGAGTGGAGCCACTGGAGCACGTCGGACCGCACGCTGGAAGGAACAAAGAGGGTACCGGGGGAACCACCACCAGGATCGGGTTCGGAGAGGAGGGCCTCCTGAACGGTAGCGGTGATGGGCCAGGAGAGGGAGCCGACAACACAGGTGGGGGGGAACAATGGTATTGGAGCCCTCAGGTGAGTCGGGAGGAGCAAACTGTCTGGACAGGGCGTCGGGTTTGACGTTCTTAGAGCCCGGACAGAAAGTAAGGACAAAATTAAATCTATTTAAAAAAAGCGACCAACGGGCCTGACGGGGGGTCAGACGCTTGGCGTTCCTAAGATAAGTAAGGTTTTTGTGGTCGGTCCAAATCAAAAAAGGGATCTCTGTGCCTTCCAACCAGTGCCGCCCTTCCTCTAACGCGAGCTTGACCGCCAACAGCTCGCGATTGCCCACGTCATAGTTGCGCTCCGATTGAGAGAGACGTCGGGAAAAGAAGGCACAGGGATGAACTTTGTTGTCTGGGGGTGCTCGCTGAGAAAGAACCGCCCCTACTCCAGTGTCAGAGGCGTCCACCTCCAGAATGAACTGGTGCGTAGGGTCTGGATGGCAGAGGATGGGTGTGGAGGAAAAGAGGGACTTGAGCTTCTTGAAGGCGGCCTCAGCCTCTGGGGTCCAGTGAAAGGCACGGGCAGTGGAAGTGAGCTGAGACAGGGGGGTGGCAACACGACTATAATCCTTAATAAACCGCCTGTAAAAATTCAAGAAGCCCAGGAAACGTTGTAACTGTTTCCTAGACTCAGGGGTCGGCCAGTTGACTACAGCCCTGGTTTTCTCGGGGTCGATTCGACAACGTCCGCCCTCGAAAATAAAACCTAGGAAGGAGACGGTGGAGGTATTAAACTCACATTTCTCCGCCTTAACGAACAACTGATTCTCCAGCAGCTGCTGAAGAACCGTGCGGACGTGAGTAGTGTGCTGAGAGGGGTCACGAGAAAAAATAAGAATATCGTCGAGGTAGACAAAAACAAAATTACCAATAAAGTCACGCAGGACATCGTTGACGAGTGCCTGAAAAACCGCGGTGGCGTTGGTCAACCCAAAGGGCATAACCAAATATTCAAAATGACCCAAAGGAATGCGAAAAGCGGATTTCCACTCATCACCTTTCTTAATACGCACGAGATGGTAAGCGTTTCTTAAATCAAGTTTTGTAAAGCAAGAAGCCGACTGTATTTGGTCCTGCAGCGAGTCAATGAGGGGGAGCGGATACTTATTTTTTATAGTTATGTTGTTTAATCCGCGGTAATCAATGCATGGCCTGAGAGTTTATCTTTTTTAGAAACAAAAAAGGAACCGGCTCCCAAAGGGGAGGTCGAGGGTCTAATAATACCTGAGGCAAGGGATTCATTAATATAATTAGACATGGATTCCCTTTCGGGACCAGAAAGATTATAAAGTCTACTTGACGGCAAGGGGGCGCCAGGTAATAAGTCAATCGAGCAGTCATAGGGACGATGAGGAGGAAGAGACAAGGCGCGTTGCTTGCTAAAGACTGCCGCTAGGTCGCGGTATTCTGCAGGAACAGAGGTGAGGTCGATCTCCTCTAGAGGAGGCGTGTCCCGAGGGAACTCGTTAATGGCGGAGCGAAGACAGTTACTGAGACACTTGTCGCTCCATTTGTCAACGCAGCCGCGCTCCCAATTAATAACAGGGTTATAGTTTCGAAGCCAGGGGAAACCTAAAATTATCTGGGGCGTACGAGAGTTGAACACAAAGAAATCAGTCATCTCATGATGATTACCTGAGATGATGACATGCAAATCGGTAGTCTTCAGATTTATGTATACGGGTCAATGTGTCTCCGGTTAGGCCGGCGATAGAAATCGGAGGAATCTTACGAGTAGGCAAGGAATGTTCTCTTTTTTTTTTCTTTTTTTTTTTACAAATTATAATAATGTCAATAAGCTCAATTGTAGGAGAACACCACCTCAGAAAAGAACACCTCTTCTCAGCTCAAACAGAAAAAGAGTTCACCTCATCTCAAACAAACATCATTCATGTGTTTTTGTGTTTGAAACTGTTTAAAATAAGATGCATCTATTCCCTTGGGAACAAACAGACTTTGTTTTACAGGTGTTCAACTCAGCTTACAAACTTCTTAGTTGACACTCATGTGAATGTATTTTTTTTTAACTCTCACTGTGTTAACCTCTGCCAATATGAACTCATTTCACATGAAACGGACAGATCGTTTTAATGAGTTTTGGTTCAACTGACCTCAAAGTTTGAAACATCTGCTGAGACTTTACCTTTATCAAAAAAGAATATTACTCCCAGGATGGGTTCCCATGCAGATAACACATTTTAAAGAACCCTTTGTTAATGACATTCTCTTTTCAGGAGATGGACAGCGACACCTTTTGATGAACATTGCATGTTATTTCAAAATATGTCATACCTGAATATTTATTCATGAAAATGTGTGTTTAAATAATCTCTCTTTAAGATAATCATTTGTCTTATTTTTTCTCTTTTAAAAGAAGAGTAACTTTTAAAGGCAGAAAGAAAATTGACTTTAGATTTTATAAAACATGACACAGAGTTAGGACCATCCCTCTTCCGAGAGGTGGACCTTCACATCTGTAACATACAGACAGTTAAGTAACTTCAACTACTACTACAAGTACATCTACTTATCAACTTCTGCTACACACTGACTGAGGCTTCGTCTCATGAAGACTTCACTTGAGCTCGGAATTGGGAGAGAAAAACTCAGTTTCTGCATGGAAGAGAAGCATCCTTTCTGCACAGAGACGGGACAAAAGAGACAGAAGAAACCCTGCAGAACCAGAAGCAGAACCTGGCATTAACCTGAGATTTGTTACCAGAACCATCACACCGCAGAGGAGTGGAAAAATCCTAGCTGTCTCCCATATGGACCCTCATCCCTCTAAGATGACAAGTGAACTTTGAGGAAAAGTCAGCCTCTCAGTCACCAGAACATCTGGGCTGGTACCATTTTTAATCAGCTGTTGGACCATTCCTGACCATCTCATTCTGGTAGGAAAGAGACTGTTAATGCCTTTCTGGTGATCATACATTACAATAATCTTATCAGACAAACTACAGCTCACTTTAGATACAATTTTAAATACTTCACGAACAGAACCAGTCCAAAATCTGTCTTTTTAAGTTTCATTGATTTGAATAATCAAGTAGACCTTTGATACAATGCTATTTGTTATTCATTTGTTTATGTATAATTTTTCATCACATATATCACAGATTATTATTTTTATAATAAAATACATAAAATCAACTGAATTTGTGATTATTTTGGCATATCTGTGTGTATTAACTGATTTGATGCCCTTTAAACACGAGAAAGAACTCACATTTCAGTTTACATTTAATTTGGGATTAGAGACTGATTTTTTCCTCTAAAAAGAGGTGGTGCCCAAACAACGAGGTTATTTGCATAATAAATGCATATCTTATGAGCTTAACTCATAACTGATAATTTACAATATATAATGAGGAGCTCGGCAGGTTGCTGGGAGGAGTGGCCATCGCTCTGGGAGGAGTTCTGCCCGGCATTCAGGTGGACCTACAGCCTGGGGGAACCAAGAGGCCAGCTGAGTCTGGGTGGACGGATCAGACGGCATCTGCAGCCAGTTTCTTAGGATCCACTGTGGGATGGACCTTTACAAGAGATCCTTCCTGCCTACAGCCATGAGTATCTATAACATCTCTTAATGAAATGATAACGAGTTACAACAACAAATAATTTCCCTTTGGGATTAATAAAGTATTTTTGAATTTGAATTTGAATATCCAGCCCCATATCACCCTACACAATAATTGAAACAATCTTGCTAATCGTATTTTATTTTGTGGTTTTACAGGTGCACTCCCAGTTGTCCTCATTCTGCTCAGTCCTGCATTGGTTGCCCCTCAAGCCTGCTTGAGTTACCATAATTAGGCAGTGTCTTACCTGAGAGAAGATTGACTGGCAAAAGCTGGAGCCACTTTACACTATTTTTATCTGTGAATGTGAGGCCCATGCTTGTTTGTTTGTTTTGCAATTCTTAAATATTTTTCATATTTATGTTTACTTAATTTCATATTTATATTCCAGGTTCAAGGTGGCAGTCCAGTTTCGTGTTGGTTCTGTTCCACTTGTGTCTCGTGCATCACAGCTTGTGGGTGAATTTCTGCTCATGTTACCTTGAACCATCCTTTTTGTCTTTTAGTTGACTGAACACTGGAAAGCCTCGACCTTGGCTCAATATTTCAGAATCATTATTGCCTCCATTAGAATAGGTTTTTAACTTAGTGTTAAGAAAATTTATATTGTATCTCGGAACAGACATCGGGGGAAGTTCCCCAGGATTGGCAGACCGGGGTGGTGGTCCCCCTAACTTAGAGATAGGGTGAGAAGCTCGATCATCCGGGAGGGACTCAGAGCAGAGCCGCTGCTTCTCCACGTCGAGAGGAGCTAGTTGAGGTGGCTCGGGCATCTGTTTAGGATGCCTCCTGGCCCTGGTGAGGTGTTCCGGACACGTCCCACCAGGAGGAGACCCAGAGGAAGACCCAGGACACGCTGGAGGGACTATGTTTCTCGGCTGGCCTGGGAACGCCTCGGGATTCCCCCGGAAGAGCTGGCCCAAGTGGCTGGGGAGAGGGAAGTCTGGGCCTCCCTACTTAGGCTGCTACCCCCGCGACCCGACCCCGGATAAACGGCAGAAAATGGATGGATGGATGGATGGATGGATGGATGGATGGATGGATGGATGGATGGATGGATGGATGGATGGATG
>NC_056510.1:43014034-43027967 GCF_014905685.2 Nematolebias whitei | reverse complement strand
ATGGATGGATGGATGGATGGATGGATGGATGGATGGATGGATGGAACAGTCTCCTGCTTACTTGTAGACAAACCCAAGTGTCTTTTCTGTATAAATTATGTCCTTGGATGAAAGTTCTAAGGTCGTGTTGCAGTAAGTTTATAAAATAAAAATAACATCCATAACCAAGCTTGTTACATATTGATCTAGTGTTATGTAATTAGCTATTTAAAGGTTTTGCATTATTTTAAACATTCTTCAATTAAAACACACTTGAGCAGCATGCTGTACTATTTTTTTATTTAATTTGTGGATTGATTCAGTTGTATTGAAAGGAAAAGTGTAATTTACAATATCTAGTAAAAAAAAACTAACTATTTAACATTTTATAACTGTACACTATAAATTCAAGTCAAGTCAAGTCATATTTATTTATTTAGCACATTTAAAACAGTAACTGTTATCAAAGTGCTTACCAAAAAAGATCACAGCATCAAATATTAATAACAACATATTACAGCAACATGAATAAAAGCATAAAAACATGAAATATAATGAGAAACAATGAAATACTAAATCAAATCACCCAGCGTTAAATGTCAGGGAGTAAAAGCAAAATAGATGAACACAATCATCAACAATGAAATACCAAATGAGATCCCACTGTGTTAATACCAATGAGTACAGATGTGTCTGTGAGAACAGATGTGTCAATGAGTACAGATGTGTCTGTGAGAACAGATGTGTCAATGAGTACAGATGTGTTTTGAGGAGAGATTTAAAAGCAGAGACTGAGGTGGCCTGTCGAATGTTGATGGGCAGATTGATAATTGATAGTGGATTATAGATATTTTTCCCAAATTATGCAATTTCATTTTAAAGAAATTGGCACATTTATGTATTTTTCATGAGTAACAACTATTTACAGTATTTACAGTGATTCACAGCTTGAGACTTAATATTAAACACATGAAGGAACAAAAGTGTGATTTGTACATTTTATGATTCTTACTGCATTGATATAAACACATGGATGAAGGTGTTGAAGTAAAACATGTCAGCAGACTCCACACTTCTTCTGTAACATGGAAACAGCAGTAAGCTTGGTTGTAGAAGCTGTACCCCTGCAGAACATCTGGACTGCTCCCTGGTTCTGGCCTCTGAAAAGACGTTTCCAGTGACACTTGCAGAGACTGAAGATGTGAAGTGTGGACAAAACACACGGGAAGACTGCAGCTTCAGAGGAAGAGCAGGGAAGTGTGGTGCAGAATGATGCTACTGAAGGACTTCTCAGGTGGGCACTGGTAAGACATTGGTGAGCCCCGTGGCAAAGGACCAAATTTGGATGGTACCAGCTCCAAAGTTGAGACCATCTAGGACGAGCGATAAGTGGTTGGCTCTCAGTAGTACAGACGTTGTCCATCTTACGTCAAAGTTCTTCAGCTGTCATAAATGAACAGGAACTCTAATGAACATGAGCCAATCGGTTTTCTGACTGTTTCAAACCTGCAGTCTGTGGTTCCTCATTTTTCTTCATGACCCTGAAGCATCTAGCTCTGACAACTACCTGTCCCTCGACAATATTTGACCTGTAGTTGTGCAGAAGTAAAGCACAATTTGAACATCAAGCATCATAGCATCTCATAACTAACATCTAGTATGTTTTCTTTCACAAATTGTAATAACAAACACATATCAGAATGTTAAAGTATCATTTAAAAGTTTATACCACATCTGTCTCAAATATTCCAAATAATTTAGCTCACTAAATTAGGCTTTATTACGATGTTTATGTACTTCATATGTTGTAGCTAACGGTTAGCTCGCTAGGCTACGTCTTTTCTTACCTTGATAGCTGTTGATATATTCTTCATGGAAGAACTTTTCTGATAGGTATTTCTGTACCTATAATATAAAGAACCACACAGGACAACAAAATTAGTTTTCAACCAGGCTTTTTGCAAAAAGGGGAGGACGCAGCAAACAACCTCTAGAGTTGAGTACTGTGAACTCCGAAGTATTTCTGCATCAGCTCGTCTTTTTATTGTCACACAGAAAGAAGTGAAAACTGGACATCTTGATTATGCAGGCAGTTTAGATTACACAACAAGGGCAAGGCGATCTTAGAACATTTTGATTAAACGCTTACAGTAATGAGTTTCTGATACCATTTGTATCTGTTAAATTCTGCTTCGTACGCACAATTAAGGTTGTTTTCCCACCTGATAGTCCGGTAGACTCGGTTCGGTTCAGGACCAATATTCATGAGCTTTTGTTTACATTTGAGCTGGTGCGTTTGCATTCACACTGCACTGTGCAGTCGAGTCAACCTGTTGAACCAAACTGTTTCACTCGCCTGTGGGGGTGCTGCACCAAGAAACGACACAAAAACCTCTGAAGACACGTCTTCTTCTTCAGTAAATAAAAACAAAAACGAAGTGGCATCAATTTTTGCCGTTTTAGGAGTTATATTTTGTCATTTTTCAAAAATGGACTCAGCATGAGCAGAAGATGAGACAGAAGACCATGGAGAATATTGTTTTTCACACAAGTCAGCTGACGGCTCCATATGAGGTCAGAGAAATGTGTTTGTTTGTCCTGTGGAGCGGGGCTCGGTCTGTTTACATTCACACTGCACTCGAACCGCGCTGGAGTTCGCTTCTACCGGACCGAGACCTAGGTTTTAGCCCGGGCCAGAGTTCGCCTTTTTGTTCCGTGACAGAGTTCGATGGCTTGTTCACACCTCCCCTAACGAACCGGACTTTCTAGGAAAACGAGCTAGAGTTCGATTAAAGCGGACTAAATAGGGCTGGTGTGAATGCACCCTAAGAGAAACAGTGACAGTGTGAGATTGATGATGTGAGATTGATAAAATATAAGTTGATATGTATAAACCCTGACATTCCTGATTTTACAAAACAAAAAACAGTTCTCAGAAAAACAGCTTGTGTAAGTACAAAGAGTTCCTGATAGCTGTTTGCCAGAATCTTCTTTGCTTCGCATGCACAGAAAACAGAAGTGCAGAAAACATGAAACAGTTTAAAATGATAAGTAACATAATAAAGACCCTTACATTTCCCTCCTGTTTATCAGTTTAAACTCATTTAAAACATAAATCATAAAAAGAAAATCTTTAACACACATTCCTAAAAAACTTTAAATCATAAAAGTAAAACTTAAAGAATAACAAATAATCAAGGATGATTAAAAATGATTTGCTTGAAATGATTGAGATTGATTAAATGTTCTGTTAAACTTGTAAGAATAAAACATTAATAAACTTTGAAACTTAAAGAGTAAAACTTTATGAACAGCAAAGATTTAAAAACTTGAAGAGTAGGAAAGTAAAAACCTTAAAAGTAACAACAATACCAAACTTTAAAACTTCATTGTGTACAGAGCACAACTGATACAAGAGCAGACATCATCATTGTACCTTTTGCTTACCACAGTGTCAGTACAAGAATCACAGGCTAATGTATAGTTAGTTTTTATTTTAAATGTATTTTAAATGGCATCACCATACTGTAGTGAACTAGGCCTCCGACCTCAACCTGTCTCTGAAGACCTTCAGAGGACAGGAACTGTTATTTCATTGATTTGAATCCAGAAATACAAATTATCTCATCAAGAGACTATTTAATTGTATCCTGAATTAATCAATTGAAAGAACACTCTTCTTTTTACATTATCATTACTATTTTAAAATATCTTGATAATCAAATGTGTTTAATTCATACCATTTCTAAATGTTGAAGTGAACCACTCATTTAAATCAACTGTGAAACAGTATTAATGATTTTTAAACCTCATTAGACTTTGATAATACAGTTAAATGTCTATTTACGAAGTAAGTGTGCATTTTAGTCTTCTGTCTGAATGAGGAGTAGTGATGTCGGTCGAAAGTCAGAGACAAACAGAGACGAGTTATTAGAACGAAGTGTCTTGTTTTTAAAACCTTGCAGACAGTAAATAACTTCAACTGGCACCTGCGTTTGTCTCACTTCGTCATAACATTTCTCTGTCTGTACTAACCGTTCGTAAACATTCCAGCTGTCTCTTGACTTCTAGTGACCCTCTTGACATCACTAGAACCACCCCCCTGCTGGTTGTTTCAACCAATCAGGAAGTACCACGTAACAGGAAGTGTATACCCCTTTAAAAGGAACACTTTGTGGAACTGTTCAGTTCGGTCCTGGAGTTCGGTCCTAGAACTCAGTTCAGTCCTGAAGTGCAGTCCTGGAGTTCAGTGCTAGAACTCAGTCGGAGTCTTAAGTCTTAGGGCTAAGTCTTCAGATCTTGGAGCGGATGGATGGGACCGTGTGCCAAGGGGTCCCTCCATTTAGCGGAGTCACGGCTCGCATCGCTGTGCACTCAACCCGAGCAGTAAATGCTCCACTTCTAAGGAAGCTTATTCGGTGGAACTGAGTACTTCGCATTTATTATAAAGATTCCCAGCTACTTTAACCAGAGATGCTGTAAAGGGATCGTACTAATGGACTTCTGTTCCGGAGTGGAGGTATCCCTTTCTAAGGTAACAAAGTCGCTGCACGTCCTGAAGTGTACCGGGAAGCTGAGCGGAATGTCGGAGGAAGGGTGCAAAGTTCTGGTTTCACACATAGCTTCCATCTAAACCTCCTTTTAAATCTTCAAACTTCTATTCTCCTTCTCTTTAAACTTCTATTCGCCAGTAAATCAAACTAGATGCCTTCAGAGATGAATCAGTCTCAATCAGTAATGCTCTGTTGTCTTGTTAGTAAAGCTTGCCAAGTTTATTAATCAGATCAACAAATCAATGTGTACATGTTTTGATGTTAAATTTTGATTCTGTTAAATAAATGAACGCATTTATTCTGATTGGTCAAAGATAAAATGGCGTCTCATGTCACTGATTAAACAATCCACTCACAGTTATCTCGGTCACATGGCAGGAATTTAACTCGAAAAAGAAAATAATCCTTTGTAATTAAACAATTAATATTCTTTGTGCTTGAACTAGCTTTAAGAATAATTAATTAGTAGTGTGTCTACAGCAAAGCTGTCCTGACATACTTCAATACTGCTCAAGTTGAGCATAGTCATCTGGATCCACCTGTTGAAGTGGAACATATTTGTCATCTTCAGTTGATTTTGTCAGATGGAGGTTTACCAGCACTCCAGTGAAAGTCTTCATCATCATGTTTATCAGGCATGGGAGAACACAGGATATGAACAGGCAGAAGAGGATGAGCACCGTCAAGATGGGGGTGCAGATCTTTAGTAGCAGGTGCCACCAGGGTCCAGAAGTGAGCCATGAAAGAAGGTCAAAGGGTTGGGCTCCTGATGTTGCACTGTCCACATACCGTTTCAGTTGTTTTAGGTCATTTAGAGCATCATGGATGTCTCCACCAGTTCCAGTTTCATCTGGGATGTAGGTGCAGCATGTGGTTCCTATAATCTTACATACCCCTCCTTGTGAGGCGGTGAGCAGGTCCAAGATGATGTGGTTCTGGATAATCATGTCTCTCATTGCAGTCAATTCCTTTGTTGTTCCATTTGCCAGTATGTAGGTGTCGTTGATGAGGTGTAGGAGAGCATAACGGTTGATCTCGACGTGGTCTCAGATTTCTCCAACTCCTACCCATGGGAATAGGCCTTGAAAGATTTTTTCACCTCCATTCCAGATCCTGTATTCCCATGGGATGTCAGTGCTGGTGGTGAGGCCTCCCCATTGGTGCACCTCGGGCATTGGTGAACGTTTCTTCCTGGTCAATGGTTTAGAGCCTTTTCTGAGGAGCATCACAGGGCTAGATAGGGGGACCAAAGCACAACCCCCCCCCCCCCCCCCCCCCCCCCCCCCCACCCCAGTGTGGTGGTAGTGCATTGTAGGCTCTGTGGCCACACAGGAAGTACCAGTCAGCCAGAGTTTTGGAGCCTCTGTCTCGTAGCACGGTGGCACTGCAACCAGTGGTGTTTTGACGTCCTTTTTTTTTTGACGTAGGCTGATGTTGAATATGTGGCGTTGGAGATAGCGTCCGCATTTCGGGTCCTGGTATGCGGTACAGTCGCCAGTGGTGTTTTTGCTTGCCACACAAGAAAAACATTTTTAAAACTTGGGTGTGTAGTCAGAAAGTGAGCATCTTTTCACACAGATTCCATGGAACGGAGCCCATGGTCGTGGTCCCGTTGTTGAACACACAGTGGCCAAGGGAGCCAGGCCTTTCCCTGGCCAGGGTAATCAGTTCAGGTAGTTGTATTGTCATTTGTGGCAATGGCAAGAGGTCTGTCATTTGCCTGCAGTCTTGATCAGTTATGGGCTTGTGGGTTTTTGTTGCAACTTGCAGGGGTGTGAAGTAGTTCCTCTGCTCCCACTCGATGGTTTGTTGTGATGTGGTGTTGTAGCCGGGGTGTGTGCTCAGACCATACAGGCACTTCTCTTGCTCTATTGTGATGTTTCCTCGTCTCAGGCCTGAGTTGTGAGTAGCGTAGGGCATGTGAGCACACACATAGCAGTTGACTTTGTTCCCTTCGTGTGCAGTTTTGTTCATCAGCTGGAACCACAGATTGGTGCTGTAGTCATGTGGGTGTGTCATCTGTCTTTTGCCTCTTTGGAGAGCTTCTTCGCCCATGCACAAAATTACACAGCATGCTACAACTACAACGCAGCAGAGGATCCACCTTTACGTGCATTCCTGTTGATGATGCAGTAGAGGTGGTCAGTTTAAGACTAAAATCAGACACCGCTCTGAGCAGAAGAATCACGCTTTCCACAGAACAACTGTGTCAACTCTTGAAACTGTGCCTGCAGTCAACCTACTTCACATATGGGGAGCAATATTATAGGCAGAAACATGGGTGTGCTATGGGGTCTCCAGTTTCTCCTATTGTGGCCAACCTGTACATGGAGGAGGTAGAAAAGAGAGCCTTGACGTCCTTTTCAGGGACACCACCAAGTCATTGGTTCAGGTATGTTGGTGACACCTGGGTTAAAATTAAATCTCAGGAAGTCCAACATTTTACTGACCACATCAACTCTGTGGATAAATACATCAAGTTCACACGAGAAGATGTATTTACAGTTTGACTCCCATCACCCTTTGGAGCACAAGCTATGAGTCATCAGAACTCTGTACCACAGAGCAGACAGCGTCCCCAGTAACTCAGGAGCGAGGCAGAAGGAGAAATCCCACACAAGACAGGCTACAGAGCAATGTGGATATCCTAACTGGGCCTTCCTAAAAGCAGAGAAGAAACCCAAACAGGACTCCAGTCAGCCATCGGGTGAAAAGGAGGAACCCAGACCCAGACCAGTGGTCATTCCGCATGTTGAGGGAGTATCAGAGAAACTGAGACGTTTATTTTCTAAACATAACGTCCCAGTGGCTTTTAAACCCCAAAATACATTACGGCAAAGACTGGTTCATCCCAAAGATCCAGTCCCCCGGCACAAACGGAGTAATGTTGTGTATGCTGTTCAGTGTCAGGAGGGTGATCAGTCTTACATCGGGGAAACTAAACAGCCACTGGCCAAAAGGATGGCCCAGCACAGAAGATCAACAACATCAGGCCAGGACTCTGAGGTCTACACTAATCTCCAGGCCAGCGGTCACTCTTTCAGGGATGAAGATGTTCACATCCTGGACAGAGAGGAACGATGGTTTGAGAGAGGAGTAAAGGAGGCCATCTTTGTGAAAAGAAATCGTCCATCATTAAACAGGGGCGGAGGCCTCCGGGTTCAACTGTCCCCCTCTTACAATGCTGTGATTGCTAGTATCACTCAGCCCCCTGTGAATAGTAAACAGCCATCAGTGTGCTAATGATCCATTGTTAGGCTGATGGTCCTTCTTGAGCATGTGATCAGCTGGTTCTGGTTGTCAGCAGCAAACTGGTTGATCCACTCTGAGAAGGTGCTATTTAAGAGACTGAGCTGAATACAGCACCTCAGACTGAGGAAGTCTTTCGGAAGAAAGACGAAACGTTTCTACTTTTTTTTTTTTTTTTTGAATGTCCAGAGGACCAGATTTAACTTTTTTAGACTCTTCGTTCCTCCTTTGTCTGTGCATTGGCCTGTGAAGGATGTCATGTTCTATGTCTACTCCTCTTGTCATGTCCTCCCTTAACATAAGTTTTTGCTTCCCTGCCAGGATTATGTTTTGTTTTGTAAAATAAATGTCATTATTTATTTTACATCCGAGTCTCCTGCCTCTGCCTGCATGTGGGTTCAATAACTTAACAGAAGAACATGTCAGAATGCACGGACCATAATGAACCCAGCAGGATGATTACCCTTTTAAAGTTCCTGGCCTGTGAAGCAAACAAGACTGCCCAGTGGGACAAGGAGAAAAGTGAGAGATAGGAGGTGAAGTTCATCATCTGGTGGTGTGGTTTCCAGATGGAATAAGCTAGACCTGCCCAAATATAAAGACGCTGCAGCCGGGAGGTTGAGATTCTCCCATCCCCTCTTTTTGGAAGGAGGAGATGAGGAGATCTCAGTTCAGGGGAACACACCTGGCTTTCAAGCCCATTCACTCCTCTCCACCACCTCATTCCTTTCCAGCACCCCGTTACCCTCAGCCCCTCCACTCATCTCCTGAGTTTACTGAGTGGGAGGAAGGCAACCCACTCAGCACAACAACAAAAAAACGTCCAGATGACCTGACTGAATATTGTTGGATTGTATACGTAGATTACTGAACATGGACTTTGGTGTTTTTAACCAGTTTGACATGACTGTCGACAAGACAGAGTGCAGGCACCGGAGGAGGGGGCATGCCACAGAGGCCATCATAGCACCAACATAACTGTTTTTTTCCACTTTGGAGTAAGGTGTTGGGGGAGAATCAGTTTTGTTTGGTTTCCTCACACTGATGAAGCCTTCCAGATGGAGGGTGAAACATCTCAGCACGAAAAAGAAACTGTCCAGATGACCTGACTGAACATTATTGGATTTTATACCTGGATTATTGAGCATGGACTTTGGTGCAAATGGAGTCATATTTCAATTTATTTCAGTGAGTTTCAGTACTTTGTAGGGTGATACTGTTTATTTAAAACATGTATATGGTGATATGCACATTCTTGTTGCTGATAATAATTTGAATATATTTATGCACACTTTCATGCAACATTCATTTTCATGCACCCTGACATGTGCATGGATCATGATGTATGCAACTTTTAGGTGAGTATGCACTGTTCATACACAAGGCCCCAGAGCTTGAAATCTTTACAAGATGCTTTTGTCAAGCAGATTAATGAAGTCCTCAGAGGTTGAAGCACTTCTATAAACATAGTCAGTAGATCTCAAATCATTCATTTTATTTCTAGAGTTGAACATTGCTATGTGCTTTTTGGAAATAGAGAAGTATACATTACTGTGATGCAGTTCATTCTAAAGATATAAATTTTATTTTGTTTGTTCTGTCATTGTGACCATCTTTGACATAAATGATGGATATTAAATTTAATATTACATATATCACCCTGGATGGGTACATACAGGTACACAAATACAGATTTCTTTATTTTGTGATCATGTTTACAGTATATATTCTGATACTGTGCTGTAATTTCATTGTTGTATCGCTCATTGTGACACAAAAGAGCCTTCATGAGCCAATGTATGTTTTTATTGCAGCTTTGTTACTGAACTCTGTTTTGTTCAGCACTGTAGTTTACCCAAAGCTTTTGATTGATATTTTATCTGAGAGGCAGATCATATCCTATTCGAGTTGTTTCTTGCAACATTTTCTGTACTACTCTTTAGGCAGTTCTGAATTTTTACTGTTGACAGCCATGGCCTATGACCGGTATGTATCTATATGTAAGCCATTACAATATCCAACTATAATGGAAAGAAGAACAATAAGTATTCTGTTGGTTTTTGCTTGGATAACACCTGCCTTTCATCTCTTTGTGTCATTATTGGCTGTACGAATGTTAAATGAAAATCCATGTAGTTATTCTCTGAATGGTATCTTTTGTAACAGTCCACTTTACCATCTGCTGTGTGTGCGCTTAGAAGCACTTGTTATACTGGATATGATGACCCTTGTGAATGTTGCGCTCCTCCCTCTGCTTTGCATCCTTTTTTCATACATCAGGATTTTGATCATATCCTATCGAAGTTCTACAGAAGTCAAGAAAAAAGCTTCACGGACCTGTATACCTCATCTGTTAGTTCTAATCAGTTTTTCATGTTTCGGTGCATATGATGTCATTACAGTTGTGGTTGAATCGGATATTTCAAAGATTGTGCATTTAGCAGTAACTTTACAGATGGTTGTATTCCAGCCTCTATTCAATCCAATTATTTATGGTCTGAAAATGAAAGAAATTTATAAACATCTCAAGAGGCTGGCTGGCCTGTAGAATCAAAATGAACTAACATTTTAAGTTGTTTCCTTTGAAGCAATGGAGATTATATCTGGTCCTGCATTGTAATACCACTGTTTATTTTTGTTCTTATTTTTTAAGATTTATTTTAAATAGAGCTATGCATCAAATCTCTACATCAAATTTCCCATTAACACAATACACTGGCTGCCCATGTATTTTACAGTTCATTTATATTTTTTTAAAAGGTTTTAAACACCCCCCCCCCCCCCCCCCCCCCCCTTATTTAACAGAGTTTCTCCACCACTACACTCCCCCTCAGTCACTCAGGTCCTCTGACCAGCTGCTTCTGGTCATTCCCAAGAGTAAGTGAAAGCTTAGAGACAGGACCTTCTCTGTTAGTGCCCCGAGTTATGGAACGCTCTGCCTTTGCACGTTCGACAGGCCCCTCACTGTCCAGGTTTAAAACTCGTCTGAAAACTCATCTCTACTCATCGGCCTTCAACCAACTGAGACTTGATTTTACTTCATTTTTATTGGTATTGATTTTATCTGTTTAACTCGTCGTGTTATTGTGTTTTAAATTGAGTTTTTAGTTCATTGAGTGCTTGGCTTTGTAGCTTTATTTTTATGCCTTGTTTTATCTTGTTTTTAACTGATGTTCTGCTCTTTGTTTCAGCTGTGGCTCTGTTAACGCGCTTTATAAATAAATTTAATGATGATTGAAGCGTGATTTTTCATAAATAAGTAAAGTTGTAACTGGTAACAGGTAAACGTTTTTTGTGAAGTGCTGAATGATCTGCTCTTTTGTTGTATATTAATGTTTACTTGCATGATCTAAAAACAGCTTTGCAAAATGTTTCCCAGTTTAACATTTCACTAACCATCAAGCTGTGCTTTTAACTTAATAAAAAATAAAACGAGTAACACTAGTCGTGACGGAAAGCCCTGATAAACATAAATTTGGAATGATTAAAGAGGTCAGGTCACACCAGTTTCTGTAAAGATGACACACCCATTTTTTGATTGTGCTTATGAAAATGTTAACCTTCAGTCTACTTGTTGATAAATGATAAGTTTATGTGATTGCAGAATATCTGCTTAAGCCAGTAGCTGATTCATCTGTGACTGTTGGAGACTAGCCAGTGAATGAAAATTGTGGGAAAATAATGAGAAATAGATCTTTTGAGATGCAGTCTCACTGAAAATAAATAAATATTTGTCACCAAGTCACCTGTAAGTCTTGCAGCTACTTTTTGAGCAGAAATCCCAGCTCACGTGTTTGTGTGCACAACTTGCAAAACTGTATTGTACTTTGTAGGTTGTGTACCTTATGCAGTATTGTTGCCCACCTCAGTCTACTGCATGCAATTCAAAACACTTTCTTTAAGTCAATGTCTTGTGCCTATTCATGCACCGGCTGAAGGAGATGGAGAAAAGAAACAGAACAGTGGCCATTATTTATTGGGATGTGGGTGCTCTTCCTGATACACATGACATGGTTGGTTACCACTATTATTATCTGGGGCACAAAGTTACAAAAAAAAAAAAACAAGCACACAAAAAGTTAAATAAAAGACAACATTTCAAAACTGTCATTATGTTACTTAAACCATGGTTGAAATAATTTTACAGTGTATACAGGGCACGTTGCTCTTTAAAAAAAAGGCCAGCTACAGACTCAAAGAGCTCAAAGTAAAATAAAACTATTTAAATAAATGAAAACAAAGGGCTGACGAGGCAGCAAATCTTTCAAAAAATCAGGAGGAGAAACATGGAGGAGTCACAAGGAAGCACCAGAAGGACCAAGACATCTGTTCAAGTTCAAGAATCTTTTTGATCTCCGACTGACAAAAATCAGTTTTAGGATTTGAGAACTCGGCCGGACAACAAGAAAGGTTAAATGATTTATTGATTTGCAGCTGCTGGTGGGTGTCTGGGTCCAGATGCAGGAACAAATCTGCAGAGATATGACAGTTAGTGGTCTGTAGGTTTTCAGGAGATTGTTTATCAACAATGAACAGCCACTAACCTTCTCAGGCAGTTATGGTGGTATAAACCTGTCGGAGTTCAGGTAGAGGATGTCACCATAGTTGGTGGGAACACAGCAGTAGAAGAGCGTGGCGAAAGCTAAGAGTAAGGGGATTATTCAGAGTCGGGGTCCATTAGGAGAAGCAGGGGTCATGCACAAGAAGTCAGAGGTCTTTAAACAGATCCAAGGGATAATCCAAAATTTAGAGTCCATGGGCCAGAAAGAGTTGTCATCAGGATCAGAAGGGCAGAACATGAACAGACGAGTAGCAGGCAACAAGGCAAATCCAAAAAGCATACATGGGGTCAAGACAAAAGTTTCAGATGAGAGCTCTGGGAGTTGTTCTGCCCAGCATTTGGGTGGTCCTGCAGCCCGGGGGAACCAAGAGGCCTGCTGAGTCTGGGTGGATGGATCGGACGGCATCTGCAGCCAGTTTCTTAGGATCCATTGTGGGATGGACCTTTACAAGAGATCCTTCCTGTCTACAGCCTCAGTATCCATAACATCTCTTAATGAAATTAGGATAACGAGTTACAACAACAAATAATTTCCCTTTGGGATTAATAAAGTATTTTTGAATTGAAGTGAATTTGAATTGAATTGAACAAAGCGCTGGACATCTACAACCAAGAGGATTCGATAATCTGGCAAGGAGAAGTGAAACAAGAGTGCTTAAATAGAGCAAGCAGCAGGTACAGGGCATGAGGCTGATTGAGTGGTGAGTGAAGTGGGTGTGGCTGAGAGGCAGAGCTTGAGAGTAGAGCATGACAGGGTAGAAATGAGACATGAAGGGGGCAGAAACATAACACCAACAGGCAATTTGTTTCACAGTCAGTAGACACACAAAACCTCCATACTAGACAACACATTGAGATGTTAAAAAACAGTACAGAAGTCATCACTGTTCATTGAGAAGCCTGATCACTACAGGGATGAATGAGTTTTTCAGTCTGTTCATCCTACATATGCATTGCTACAATTGAATTACCAACAACATAATGGAATTACCAACAACATAATGGAATTACCAACAACATTATGGAATTACCAACAACATTGTGGAATTACCTAAACCGTTGTGGGATTACCTTCTTTGACTTTTGTTTTCCTCTTGCTGGATTACATCAAGCTCAAGGACATTCGGAGGCGTAAGTTCATGTTCATCCCCATGGACAGGCGATGATTTCCAAAGGGGGCCTGTAGTGAACTCAGCCTCCGACCAAAACCTGCCTCTGAGGACCTTCATGGGACAGGAACAATTATTTCATTGATTTGAATCCAGAAATACAAATTAGCTCATCCAGAGACTGTCTAATTGTATCCTGAAGTAATCAATTGAAAGAACACTCTTCATTTTATATTATCATTTGTCATAGCTCTGCTCTCTGTCAGCTCCTCTTTCATGCTGCACACTCAGTAATCACTCAACTCATGTCACCTGTCACCGCTCATTATCCCACAGCTCCACCACCTGGTCCAGTCAGTACTTAAGCTCACTCATTCCTCTCTGTCTGGGCCAGATTCTCTATCCTGTCTCATCAACAGTAGACTTTCCAGCATCCCATTGATTGACTCATCACGTTCATGACCCTTGCCTTGACCACGACC